>NC_074697.1:11433467-11478467 GCF_029448725.1 Salvelinus fontinalis | reverse complement strand
TAGAAACAATAACGAAGCGTATTCCCCGCCCCTGTTTCAGTAAAAGGCTGAGGCTGGAGAAACTCTCATTCATAGAGCTGTGGATGCAAGGACCGACAATCCATGATATCAAAATTATAGTTTTAACCATATTTTGAGGCGATATAGTGTATGTTTACATTTACTTGGACAAACATAGGAGTAAAACAAGTTTATATTTTGGGTTCTGATGGAGTGTGACCGTTGAACTGAGCTCCTGAGGCATTTCTACGTTATATTCTTCAACAATCAACGGGTACATATCATACGTTTTAAAGTACATGTATGTAGCAACTGCTGATTGCCCCTTTTATAGCCTAAAATAGCATTTTAACAAATTCAGGACAAAGTACTGTCTTTTCACACACACACACACCACACACACCACACACACACACACACACACAAACGTGGGTGTGAGCGCATACACACAGGCTCAGATGGAGAGATCTCTGTTCACGCTGATCTCCTCTTCTTTCTCTCTCAGATGAGGACTAACGTCCCGTCTTGGTGTGACAGGATCCTCTGGAAGTCTTACCCTGAGACTCACATTGTCTGTAACTCCTATGGTGAGACCCTGCATCTTCAACAACTCTGTACAACAAAGGGTCTGTTCTGGAATGGGTGGCCAGTAATAAACTGGTCCTGGACATCTCTATAACTAAGAGCATTGTATTTGGTACAAATCATTCCCTAAGTTCTAGACCTCAGCTGAATCTGGTAATGAATGGTGTGGCAGTTGAGGAGACTAAATGACTTGGTGTTACCTTAGATTGTAAACTGTCATGGTCTAAACGTATAGATTAAATGGCTGTAAAGATGGGGAGAGGTCTGTCCGTAATAAAGAGATGCTCTGCTTTTTTGACACCACACTCCACAAAGTCCTGCAGGATCTAGTTTTGTCTAATCTTGATTATTGTCCAGTCGTGTGGTCCAGCGCTGCAAGGAAACACCTAGTTAAGCTGCAGCTGGTCCAGAACAGAGCGGTACGTCTTGCTCTTCATTGTAAACAGAGGACTGATGTAAATACGATGCAGCCAGTCTCTCTTGGCTCAGAGTTGAGGAGCGGCACGTCTTGCTCTTCATTGTAATCAGAGGGCTGATGTAAATACTATGCAGCCAGTCTCTCTTGGCTCAGAGTTGAGGAGCGGCACGTCTTGCTCTTCATTGTAAACAGAGGACTGATGTAAATACTATGCAGCCAGTCTCTCTTGGCTCAGAGTTGAGGAGCGGCACGTCTTGCTCTTCATTGTAATCAGAAGACTGATGTAAATACTATGCAGCCAGTCTCTCTTGGCTCAGAGTTGATGAGCGGCACGTCTTGCTCTTCATTGTAATCAGAGGACTGATGTAAATACTATGCAGCCAGTCTCTCTTGGCTCAGAGTTGATGAGCGGCACGTCTTGCTCTTCATTGTAATCAGAGGACTGATGTAAATACGATGCTGCCAGTCTCTCTTGGCTCAGAGTTGAGGAGCGGCACGTCTTGTTCTTCATTGTAATCAGAGGACTGATGTAAATACGATGCTGCCAGTCTCTCTTGGCTCAGAGTTGAGGAGCGGCACGTCTTGCTCTTCATTGTAATCAGAGGACTGATGTAAATACTATGCAGCCAGTCTCTCTTGGCTCAGAGTTGAGGAGCGGCACGTCTTGCTCTTCATTGTAATCAGAGGACTGATGTAAATACGATGCAGCCAGTCTCTCTTGGCTCAGAGTTGAGGAGCGGCACGTCTTGCTCTTCATTGTAATCAGAGGACTGATGTAAATACGATGCAGCCAGTCTCTCTTGGCTCAGAGTTGAGGAGAGACTGACTGCATCACTTGTTATTTTTACAAGAAACAATCATGTGTTGAAATCCAAAATAGTTTGCATAGTCAACTTACACACACACACACTTATCCCACCAGACATGCCACCAGGGGTCTTTACACAGTCCACATATTAGGGTTGGATTGAAAACCCACAGGACGGTAGATATCCAGGAAGAGTGTTGGGCAGCCCGGACCTAGATAGTTGGACCTAGATAGTTGGACCTAGATAGTTGGACCTAGATAGTTGGACCTAGATAGTTGGACCTAGATAGTTTGTGTGTATTGATATGTAGGCTACGTGTGCCTTTAATTTTTATAAATGTAGTTCTGTCCTTAAGCTGTTCTTGTCTATTGATGTTCTGTATTATGTCCTTCTGTATTAAGTCATGATTCATGTTTTGTGTGAACCCCAGGAAGAGTAGCTGCTGCTTTTGGAACAGCTAATGGGGATCCTAATGAAACACCAACATTTATTTTATAATTTTTGAATGAAATCATGTTTCCCCTCTCAGGCTGTACAGATGACGTGGTGACCAGTGACCACTCCCCAGTGTTTGGTACGTTTGAGGTGGGGGTCACCTCGCAGTTCGTCTCCAAGAAAGGTACGGCCACTCACTAAGACACAGGTGTCAAACTCATTCCACGGGGGGCCGAGTGTCTGCGGGTTTTCGCTCCTCCCTTGTACTTGATTGATGAATTAACATCACTAATTAGTTAGGAACTCCCCACACCTGGTTGTCTAGGGCTTTATTGAAAGGAAAAAACAAAAACCTGCAGACACTAGGCCCTCCGTGGAATGAGTTTGACACCCCTGCACTAAGACGACTAGACAAGGGGGTTGATCCTCTCACTATAATCCACGGGATTTTAACGCTGTGTCTCTCTCCAGGTCTGCCTAAGTCCTCGGAACAGGCCTATATAGAGTTTGAGAATATTGAGGCCATAGTGAAGACGGCCAGCAGAACCAAGTTCTTTATCGAGTTCTACTCTACCTGCCTGGAGGGTGAGACACACACACACACACACATACACACACACACTCATAAAGTTCTACTCTAGAGACTTAATGATGACATTTATTTCCACACTCCCTCTCTCCACACTCTCCCTCTCTCTCCACACACTCCACACTCCCTCTCTCTCCACACTCTCTCTCTCTCCACACTCTCTCTCCCTCTCTCTCTCCACACTCCCTCTCTCTCCACACTCTCTCCACACTCTCTCCACACTCTCTCCACACTCCCTCTCTCCCTCTCTCTCCACACTCCCTCTCTCCCTCTCTCTCCACACTCCCTCTCTCCCTCTCTCTCCACACTCCCTCTCTCCCTCTCTCTCCACACTCCCTCTCTCCGTAGAGTTCAAGAAGAGTTATGAGAATGACAGTCAGAGCAGTGACAACGTCAACTTCCTGCGTGTGGGCTGGTCCAATAAGCAGCTGACCACGCTGAAGCCCCTCCTCTCTGAGATAGAATATCTACAGGACCAACACCTGCTGCTCACCGTCAAGTCACTGGATGGATACGAGTCTTATGGTACCGCTGGTTGTCTGTCTCCAAGTGTGTGTTACAGGGTTTCTGGACATTTGACCAGCAGCATTTTAATTTACCGGACATTTGAGAAATTCTCCAGACCCATATGCATTGGGTGCACAACCTGATTAGTGTGTCCACCCACAGTGCTCAGAAACACAGAAATCCCATTTACATTGTGGTCGTTCATATTAACACAACGTGCGAGGATGCAGCGGCGTACGTCCTTCTTAGCGAATCCAGATGAGCACTTAGACGATGTTAGATCTGTCCACGTTTACTTTACCTCAGCCAATAAGATGAGTCGGCCCTAACGAACAGCCGAATCACTAGCCTTTGTCAATCTACTATCCATAGTATAACAGTGTACCTATTATTTTGGTTAACTTGTGGTTCTGTGTGAGAAAGAAATAGCCCGTTCCAAACAGACTCTGAGACAGTTGTTGGACGATAGATCCCAAATTCATACAACTAGTAGGCCGAGGTTACACCCCCCAGAAGATGTATCGAGTCTGATGCAACAGATCAGCACGTTTTAGCTTGATCAATTATTATCTTCACACTAGAGGCGCAGCAATGCTCACATGGCAGTAGGCTACAGATGTCAGATCTAAACTTGATCACGCTTTTGTTGCAGAGAATTTTCCCGATGCATCAGGAAATTCTAATGAGCCTCGGGATTGGTTAAAAATGAGCCGTGGTCTTTCTCTCCTTGCGGGGGCAGTCAAGTCATTGGGATCAGGGCTCGCTATCTTAAAATAATGTTCTCTCGCTCAAACGCTATAGGCTTAGGTCGTATTACAGCCATAAAGTAACTACCCTGGTAGGTTTAGTGGGCTTTGACACTCTTATGTAGGTGTCATAACCAGCTATAAAGTAACTACCCTGGTAGGTTTAGTGGGCTTTGACACTCTTATGTAGGTGTCATAACCAGCTATAAAGTAACTACCCTGGTAGGTTTAGTGGGCTTTGACACTCTTATGTAGGTGTCATAACCAGCTATAAAGTAACTACCCTGGTAGGTTTAGTGGGCTTTGACACTCTTACGTAGGTGTCATAACCAGCCATAAAGTAAGTACCCTGGTTATTTTCATCGTGCGATGAAATGGGTCATTTTAAGATTCGACATATGTAATGTAATTGTCCGTTCCATAATGCAATTAGCGGAAAACACAGGTGACAGAGATGAAAATATCCGTTCGAAATGTATAAAGAGGGGCGATCTAAAGATGCAACAACTAACATGGGTTGTGAATATGACTGGGCTTGTGCCTTTGGCTTCTGGACAATGGGTTGTGAATATGACTGGGCTTGTGCCTTTGGCTTCTGGACAATGGGTTGTGAATATGACTGGGCTTGTGCCTTTGGCTTCTGGACAATGGGTTGTGAATATGACTGGGCTTGTGCCTTTGGCTTCTGGACAATGGGTTGTGAATATGACTGGGCTTGTGCCTTTGGCTTCTGGACAATGGGTTGTGAATATGACTGGGCTTGTGCCTTTGGCTTCTGGACAATGGGTTGTGAATATGACTGGGCTTGTGCCTTTGGCTTCTGGACAATGGGTTGTGAATATGACTGGGCTTGTGCCTTTGGCTTCTGGACAATGGGTTGTGAATATGACTGGGCTTGTGCCTTTGGCTTCTGGACAATGGGTTGTGAATATGACTGGGCTTGTGCCTTTGGCTTCTGGACAATGGGTTGTGAATATGACTGGGCTTGTGCCTTTGGCTTCTGGACAATGGGTTGTGAATATGACTGGGCTTGTGCCTTTGGCTTCTGGACAATGGGTTGTGAATATGACTGGGCTTGTGCCTTTGGCTTCTGGACAATGGGTTGTGAATATGACTGGGCTTGTGCCTTTGGCTTCTGGACAATGGGTTGTGAATATGACTGGGCTTGTGCCTTTGGCTTCTGGACAATGGGTTGTGAATATGACTGGGCTTGTGCCTTTGGCTTCTGGACAATGGGTTGTGAATATGACTGGGCTTGTGCCTTTGGCTTCTGGACAATGGGTTGTGAATATGACTGGGCTTGTGCCTTTGGCTTCTGGACAATGGGTTGTGAATATGACTGGGCTTGTGCCTTTGGCTTCTGGACAATGAAAGTGGATTTGAAAACCAATAGAACATAAGAGAAGTAGTCTACTGGTTTCAATGGCATCTGGAAGTCTTTATAAAAGAGTAGTCTACTGGTTTCAATGGCATCTGGAAGTCTTTATAAAAGAGTAGTCTACTGGTTTCAATGGCATCTGGAAGTCTTTATAAAAGAGTAGTTTACTGGTTTCAATGGCATCTGGAAGTCTTTATAAAAGAGTAGTTTACTGGTTTCAATGGCATCTGGAAGTCTTTATAAAAGAGTAGTCTACTGGTTTCAATGGCATCTGGAAGTCTTTATAAAAGAGTAGTTTACTGGTTTCAATGGCATCTGGAAGTCTTTATAAAAGAGTAGTTTACTGGTTTCAATGGCATCTGGAAGTCTTTATAAAAGAGTAGTCTACTGGTTTCAATGGCATCTGGAAGTCTTTATAAAACAGTAGTTTACTGGTTTCAATGGCATCTGGAAGTCTTTATAAAACAGTAGTTTACTGGTTTCAATGGCATCTGGAAGTCTTTATAAAACAGTAGTTTACTGGTTTCAATGGCATCTGGAAGTCTTTATAAAACAGTAGTTTACTGGTTTCAATGGCATCTGGAAGTCTTTATAAAACAGTAGTTTACTGGTTTCAATGGCATCTGGAAGTCTTTATAAAACAGTAGTTTACTGGTTTCAATGGCATCTGGAAGTCTTTAAAACAATTACATCTACGTTTATAGACACACTTTTTTTTGTCTCGGCTACTTTGAAGCAAGGTAAGACATGCTTCATAATATGAAGTAAAACTTTAAGGTTTCGGACAATTTAAGTAAATGTTTTCAAAATGCATATTCTGCCTCCAGCTTCACGTTGAAAGGTGGTGTGTGACGTGCTGAAGCCTGTCTATCGTTGTCTAAGCACTGTAATGGCAAATCAGAAGCGCGCTTGGAATTACTAGTTACATTTAATTTGTAGCTTTTTATCGTCATGACCATCAAAGCTGTTTTTTAACACGGAATTGGAGCGTTTTAGATTTGTTGTGAAACGATTGGGCTTATAAAAGCATGTTTCACTCCATGGCAACAGGAGAAAATATACATGCACAATTTAATTTCACAAAATTATGCAAATTAACCTATAGACCAATGAGCACCGGTCAGATTTATTTCCATCAATGAAAAGGCAAAAAAATATTTATTTTTAAATGTTATTTTTTTACTTCTGCCTGACAATTGGCTGATGCAATTTTATTTATCAGCTTTAAATAAAATTAAAAAAATATCAGCCAAAAGCCAGCTAATGAAACCCTGGTGTGTTATACTGATCGTGTGTGTGTGTCTTCTCCTCAGGAGAGTGTGTGGTGGCCCTGAAGTCGATGATAGGCAGTACGGCACAGCAGTTCCATACTTACCTGTCCCACAGAGGGGAGGAGACGGGCAACATCAGAGGTTCTATGAGGGTCCGCGTGCCAGCAGAGAGGATGGGCACCAGGGAGAGGCTCTATGGTAACACTGTCTGTCTGTCTGTCTGTCTGTCTGTCGTAAAGGACGTGGGTTGATTGGAAGTACGGTTTATAAACTATATTCATCCATCCTTAACAATAGGTTAATTACATTTTTTGGAGGACCAAAACATTATGGTGAAATAATCAAATGTTTTTTGATTGGTTGATTGATGTGTCCTGTAGAGTGGATCAGTGTGGATAAAGATGAGACAGGACCCAAAGGCAGATCCACCCTGCCCCCCCGATCAGGACACGACTACGTCAAGTGAGTAATCCACCCCCCCGCCAGTCCTAACCACGCCGTGGAGTTAAACCATACATTTCTTGAGTGTGTTCTGTAGCATGTTCTATAGCGTGTTCTTAGCGTGTTCATCCCGGTCTCGCAGGCCGTCTTTGACACAAAAACATGTGGGGGCGGTGCTTGGGAAGGTGAGCGAGGAGGGAGAGAGGAGTACCAAAGAGGAGGTGACTGCAGCCAGGTACCAGACACAGACACAGACACAGACACAGACACACAAACACACACACACACACACACAGACACGGGCAGGCAGAGACACACAGAGACACAGAGACACACAGACACGGACGGAGACACAGAGTCACAGAGAGACGGACGGAGACACACGGACAGACAGGGACGGACAGAGACACACGGACGGACAGGGACGGACAGAGACACACGTACAGACGGGGACGGACAGAGACACACGTACAGACGGGGACGGACAGAGACACACGTACAGACGGGGACGGACAGAGACACACGTACAGACGGGGACGGACAGAGACACACGGACAGAGACGGACGGACAGACGGGGACGGACAGAGACACACGAACAGAGACACACGGACAGAGACACACGGACAGACAGGGACGGACAGAGACACACGGACGGACAGGGACGGACGGACGGACAGAGACACACGGACAGAGACACACGGACAGACAGGGACGGACAGAGACACACGGACGGACAGAGACACACGGACGGACAGAGACACACGGACGGACAGAGACACACGGACGGACAGAGAGACACGGACGGACAGAGAGACACGGACGGACAGAGACACACGGACGGACAGAGACACACGGACGGACAGAGACACACGGACGGACAGAGACACACGGACGGACAGAGACACACGGACGGACAGAGACACACGGACGGACAGAGACACACGGACGGACAGAGACACACGGACGGACAGAGACACACGGACGGACAGAGACACACGGACGGACAGAGACACACGGACGGACAGAGACACACGGACGGACAGAGACACACGGACGGACAGAGACACACGGACGGACAGAGACACACGGACGGACAGAGACACACGGACGGACAGAGACACACGGACGGACAGAGACACACGGACGGACAGAGACACACGGACGGACAGAGACACACGGACGGACAGAGACACACGGACGGACAGAGACACACGGACGGACAGGGACACACGGACGGACAGGGACACACGGACGGACAGGGACACACGGACGGACAGGGACACACGGACGGACAGGGACGGACAGAGACACACGGACGGACAGGGACGGACAGAGACACACGGACGGACAGGGACGGACAGAGACACACGGACGGACGGACAGGGACGGACAGAGACACACGGACGGACGGACAGGGACGGACAGAGACACACGGACGGACGGACAGGGACGGACAGACGGGGACGGACAGAGACACACGGACAGACGGGGACGGACAGAGACACACGGACGGACGGACAGGGACGGACAGAGACACACGGACGGACGGACAGGGACGGACAGAGACACACGGACGGACGGACAGGGACGGACAGACGGGGACGGACAGAGACACACGTACGGACGGGGACGGACAGAGACACACGGACGGACGGGGACGGACAGGGACACACGGACGGACGGGGACGGACAGGGACACACGGACGGACAGGGACGGACAGGGACACACGGACGGACAGGGACACACGGACGGACAGAGACACACGGACGGACAGAGACACACGGACGGACAGGGACGGACGGACAGAGACACACGGACGGACAGGGACGGACGGACAGAGACACACGGACGGACAGAGACACACGGACGGACAGAGACACACGGACGGACAGAGACACACGGACGGACAGAGACACACGGACGGACAGAGACACACGGACGGACAGAGACACACGGACGGACAGAGACACACGGACGGACAGAGACACACGGACGGACAGAGACACACGGACGGACAGGGACGGACAGAGACACAGGGACGGACAGAGACACAGGGACGGACAGAGACACAGGGACGGACAGAGACACAGGGACGGACAGGGACGGACAGACAGGGACGGACAGACAGGGACGGACAGAGATACACGGAACGGACAGGGACGGACAGAGACACACGGAACGGACAGGGACGGACAGAGACACAGAGTCACAGAGAGACGGACGGAGACACACGGACAGACAGGGACGGACAGACAGGGACGGACAGAGATACACGGAACGGACAGGGACGGACAGAGACACACGGACGGACAGGGACGGACAGAGACACACGGACGGACAGAGACACACGGACAGACAGAGACACACGGACAGACAGAGACACACGGACAGACAGAGACACACGGACAGACAGAGACACACGGACAGACAGAGACACACGGACAGACAGAGACACACGGACAGACAGAGACACACGGACAGACAGAGACACACGGACAGACAGAGACACACGGACAGACAGAGACACACGGACAGACAGAGACACACGGACAGACAGAGACACACGGACAGACAGACAGAGACACACGGACAGACAGACAGAGACACACGGACAGACAGACAGAGACACACGGACAGACAGACAGAGACACACGGACAGACAGACAGAGACACACGGACAGACAGACAGAGACACACGGACAGACAGACAGAGACACACGGACAGACAGACAGAGACACACGGACAGACAGACAGAGACACACGGACAGACAGACAGGGACACACGGACAGACAGACAGACAGACACGGACAGACAGACAGACAGACACGGACAGACAGACAGACACGGACAGACAGACACGGACAGACAGACACGGACAGACAGACAGGGACACAGACAGGGACACAGACAGGGACACAGACAGGGACACAGACAGGGACACAGACAGGGACACAGACAGGGACACAGACAGGGACACAGACAGGGACACAGACAGGGACACAGACAGAGACACAGACAGAGACACACACAGACCTAAGGCTCCTGCTGTGTGTGTTCCAGGGCTAAGCAGGACTCTGCAGAGGGAGACCCCTCCACCTGTAAAAACAACAGCTACAATAACCCCGCCTACTACATCCTGGAAGGCGTTCCTAACCAATCAGCTGCCACCCTGTCCTCGGAGCTCCTCCCCTCCCCCTGCTCCCCCCCAGCCGGTAAAGCACCCCTGTCTGGAGAGGGCAGGGGGAGGCACTCCTCAGGGTCCTCCCACCCCCGCAGGCACACGGCTGGACACCCTGTCCGGCCCATCAGTGAGGAGGGGTCCTCGGAGGATGATGGGATTGCAGTGGTGGGGGTGGTGTCAGGTGGAGGAGCGGGAGGCACACTGAACCGTCCTCCTCCTGACTTCCCCCCTCCCCCCCTCCCGAAAGGAGCACTGGAGATGGCCAACACCCCCTTCTCTAAACCCCGCCCCCTGTACCCCGACCTGGCCGAGGTGAAGATCCCCGCAGCCAATCCCAGTCCTGCCTTCGTCCTGGGGGAGGACTTTAGGAGGGGAGGCCCCGAGGGGCTGGATGACCAATCATGTTCGGTGC
This sequence comes from Salvelinus fontinalis, assembly GCF_029448725.1. Classification (NCBI taxonomy): domain Eukaryota; kingdom Metazoa; phylum Chordata; class Actinopteri; order Salmoniformes; family Salmonidae; genus Salvelinus; species Salvelinus fontinalis. Next base: position 11,467,691 of record NC_074697.1, on the reverse strand, counting down.
TGCAGATGGCGAAGACACTGAGTGAGAGCGAGTACCCCCCTCCTCCCCGTGCCCCCTCTGCACCCCCCCACCTCAGAGGCCAGGGGTTGGGGGACGCCTGTCGCACCTTCCCTCCCCGAGCCCCCATCACTGAGAGCATCGCTGAAGACCTACCAGAAGAAGTGAGATGTTTGTGGGAGGGAGGGAGGGAGGGGGGGTGGGCGGGCGGGAGGGCGATAGGGAGGGAGGGAGGGTGGGCGGGCGAGAGGGGGGGTGGGCGGGCGGGCGATAGGGAGGGAGGGGGGGTGGGCGGGCGATAGGGAGGGAGGGGGTACTATGAATAACAGGCAAACAGAACTGCTCATGTTGTTGTTAGGTTATTATGATGTATTAATGAAAAGCTTCTCCAGTGTTAAAGTGTGTGTGTGTGTGTGTGTGTGTGTGTGTGTGTGTGTGTGTGTGTGTGTGTGTGTGTGTGTAGGCGCTGTGGGGAAGCAGTAGCTCGTCTCTCTCCGTGGGGGAGTCGTCTGTGGGCGAGTGGCTACAGAGACTAGGGCTGGACCGCTATGAGGAAGGTCTGCTACACAACGGCTGGGACGACCTGGAATTCCTCAGGTACACAGACACACTGGGTGTTTCTCAATACGCACTCTACCGTGCTCCACACTCCCATGCTCCAAGTGCATTCTCCGAGGAAGTTCTCTTGAGTCCATTCTTGTGAGGACAAGAGTGTGGAGAACACATTAAACATTACATTTGAGAAGCACTCCACCCTTACTGTGTTACCTCACACGGCACCTCCCCATTCACTGAACCTTCTTCCGGCCAGGACAATGACGACAATGGACGCAACAAGATACACACAAAGCAAACGTTTTACTTCCTAATTATCAGCTAGATATACAGTGGCTTGCGAAAGTATTCACCCCCCTTGGCATTTTTCCTATTTTGTTGCCTTACAACCTGGAATTCCAATAGATTTTTGGGGGGTTTGTATCATTTGATTTACACAACATGCCTACCACTTTGAAGATGCAAAATATTTTTTATTGTGAAACAAGCAAGAAATAAGACAAACAGAATTTGAGCGTGCATGGACTAGGCCATTCCAACCCCTCGTGTGTTGCTTTAGCAGCATGCTTAGGGGCATTGTCCTGCTGGAAGGGGAACCTCCGTCCCAGTCTGAAATCTCTGGAAGACTGAAACAGGTTTCCCTCAAGAATTTCCCTGTATTTAGCGCCATCCATCATTCCTTAAATTCTGACCAGTTTCCTGTCCCTGCCGATGAAAAACATCCCCACAGCATGCCATCCCCACAATGGCAATAGAGATTAAACAATATATACACAAAGCAAATGTTTTACTTCATAACTATCAGCTAGCTATATGTGAATCGTATTAATATCGCTAACCAGATAGTATAACAGGCAAAAGTGACCTAACACGAACATTATCCAAGGTAGATGTCAATTCTTCATAGGTAGCAAGCTAACAATTATTTGTGACTATCTGGCTAACTAACAGTAGTATCTAGGCAGTTAGCTCTATTGACTTACAATGGGCTTACAACCTACGCACACTACAGTGGGTATTGTAAGCAGGTAACCATACCAAAATTAACACAGCATGTATTTATTGAGGTATCTAGATAAAATATTGTAGTCACGCTTATGAGATGTGAATAGGCAATATTTCATTCCGAAGTCGGAGTCTATTTTCTCTCGCTTCAGCTCAAATAATGGGCGCCATTGATTTCACTCAAATTTGCATAATATCTTACGCGGTTGCGTCATATTTCTTTGAATACTTTCCGTTGAAGCTTGCATCAAAATATTTACAAACAGAGATCGCATTTGAGAAGTGTCCTCCGTGCTCCGTTTCAGATACTTTGATTTGGACTCATACTCCGACCCTCTCGTGCTGCAATTTGCGTGCTCGGAGTACGGTAGTATGCATTTTGAGAAACACACACACACAGTCAATCATGAAACATGTCACTTCATGAATCTCATCCAATCATGTTCCTCCTCAGTGACATCACAGAGGAGGACCTAGAGGAGGCAGGCATTCTAGACCCCGCCCACAAGAGGATTCTGCTGGAGAGCCTGAGACAGCAGAAGCAGCAGAAGTGAGCTGAACCGGTCCATGCTGAGCTGAGATGTGCTAATCCATGCCAGACTGTGCCTTCTGAGAGAAATTGCACTCCTTTATACTTTCTGTTGACCAACAGATTTTTCGAACGTCCTTTTTTAGATGTATTGTACTGTGTAAGTGTCTTTATGTTAATGTAACTGTGGCTGTTGTGTTAGCCAGCCTTATTTAAACTGTAGAAACATTTCAGTCCTTTGGACCTCTACCCTGCCACCTGCATAACAGACCCCTTTCCTCTCACCCCGCCCCTTTCCTCTCACCCCGCCCCTTTCCTCTCACCCCGCCCCTTTCCTCTCGCCCCGCCCCGTTCCTCTCGCCCCGTTCCTCTCGTTTTTATTCCGCTCATGAATATGATTATTAATGACTATCTGTTCATTGGTTCAGTGTTTTATTTTTATTTTTTTGTGTGTTTTATGTTTTTGAGATAAAGGGAATGTAGCGAACCACACCAACACTGAGACCTTCCTCTGTCAGTTTAACTGAACCTTTTTTTGTTGAGCCGTGCTGGGCTCCAAGGCCCCTTTCAGTAGCACAGACTGCAGTACCCATCATGCAGTTGTCCATGTGCTAATTAGTGTTTAATTGATGCTGAGCCAGCCTGAACACAGTGGGTCCCCAGGATCCTTACTGAGAAACACTGCCACACATCACACGCTGCTGGTTGTTCTTTTCACCACATGGTGGTGCTGTTGTCCTGGCAAACTCAGTAGGACCACAGGTAAGAAACTGAAGACACACCAAGTGATATAAAGGACTGTTTTTAACATTATACATTAACATTCATGAAGGTGTTTTATATAAATGTATATGTTGACGTTATTTGACTGTTGTAAAAAAAAATGACTGTGTTGCACAATGAGAGGAAACAGGAGAAATGTGAGTGAATGTCGTGTTAATCTGATGTTATCACCTTGAGCCCTATAGCATAGTGGCCCCTCCCATCCCGTCTCCTATACCCCCCCTCTCTCATTCCTTCTCCTATACCTTCTCCTATACCCCCCTCTCTCATTCCTTCTTCTATACCTCCCCTCTCTCATTCCTTCTCCTATACCCCCCCTCTCCCATCCTCTCTCCTATACCCCCCCTCTCTCATTCCTTCTCCTATACCCCCCCTCTCCCATCCTCTCTCCTATACCCCCCCTCTCTCATTCCTTCTCCTATACCCCCCCTCTCTCATTCCTTCTCCTATACCCCCCCCCTCTCTCATTCCTTCTCCTATACCCCCCCTCTCATTCCTTCTCCTATACCCCCCCCCTCTCATTCCTTCTCCCGTACCCCCCCTCTCTCATTCCTTCTCCTATACCCCCCCTCTCATTCCTTCTCCTATATCCCCCCTCTCTTTCCTTCTCCTATACCCCCCTCTCTCATTCCTTCTCCCATGCCCCCCTTCTCTCATTCCTTCTCCTATATCCCCCCTCTCTCATTCCTTCTCCCATTCCCCCCCTCTCTCATTCCTTCTCCCATGCCCCCCTTCTCTCATTCCTTCTCCTATACCCCCCCTCTCTCATTCCTTCTCCTATACCCCCCTCTCTCATTCCTTCTCCTATACCCCCCCTCTCTCATTCCTTCTCCTATACCCCCCCTCTCTCATCCCTTCTCCTAAGCCCCCCCCTCTCCCATTCCTTCTCCCGTATCCCAGTGCCTTCTATACCCCCCCCCCCAGTGACTTTGATGCCAAGTTAAATTCTTTCCTTATGAGAGTGTTGATTCGTCCACTCCTCCCTAGTCAAGCTCTACCCAGCCCTGCCAACTCCACCTCGCCATAACACTGTTCTCCTGCTGTTCTCTGTAGGTTATTTCCTGTCGAGATTGTCTGTTTCGAGCTCCAGTCTAGTCTTTCTCTGGTTGTAACAGTGTAACCATTGATCTCTTGTTATCGTTGTTTTTTTTTTCAGCAAATAAAAAGCTAATATTTAACCCGCCAACACTGTTTCTCTCTGCACTATAACTGACCACATGTATGTGTTAAATGGAAATACCTACAAGGGGACAAGGAAGAACAATGAGTAAAATAGACAGGAAGGAGAAAATGCCTTGTATTGTTTAATACAACATACTGCACGCTATTAAAAACAACGGACTGTAGTCCTCTGTGGTTGTCAATGGTGATGACGTCTTGTTCTGTTGTCTCCTCCAGTTTACTATGAAGGCTGATTTCACTATCACTGGCTTCGGGAGCTTCAGTTTTGACACAGGGGATCAGTGTATTTGTACACTTTCTTTCCGTTATTGGTGCTGAGACTCGGAGACTGGCTACTGTGACTCCCTTTTCTGTGTGTGTGAGAACAAGACAGAGGTTATTTGAGGAGAAGAAGCTATGTGAGTGCAGAGAAGAGTGATATGATCCTTTAGCCCCCCCCAATGCTCACAGACGGACACACACAAAACCACATCTTGTTCATTTGAGCAATGTTTTTATAGGGTAGATTTATTTGACAGAATATTACAGTAGTGCTATAACCCTTCATACAGTTGCTATAAGCCTTCCCTTTGCCCTTATGTAGACAGGATGGGCAGTGAGCTGAGACATGCTCTGTAATGAACAACTCCTCAGAGTAATGTGGAAAAAACACTAGACTATAACTAATATATTACTATTTACAAATCATTTTCAATTACAACATTTCGATATCTGTCCATTTAAAAAGACATACTGTTTTTGGTCACAAAAAAACATTTTTATTATTATTCCATTATTTTCTCATCCATAAATAACTGCTTTCCAGTAAAGTTGTCTTGACTACCGTCTCTATAGTACCAGAGGGGGAGAGGGAGACAGGAGGAGAGGGAGACAGGAGGAGAGGGAGACAGGAGGAGAGGGAGACAGGGGGAGAGGGAGACAGGGGGAGAGGGAGACAGGGGGAGAGGGAGACAGGGGGAGAGGGAGACAGGGGGAGAGGGAGACAGGGGGAGAGGGAGACAGGGGGAGAAGGAGACAGGGGGAGGGGGAGACAGGGGGAGAGGGAGACAGGGGGAGAAGGAGACAGGGGGAGAGGGAGACAGGGGGAGAGGGAGACAGGAGGAGAGGGAGACGGGGAGAGGGAGACAGGGGGAGAGGGAGACAGGGGGAGAGGGAGACAGGAGGAGAGGGAGACAGGAGGAGAGGGAGACAGGGGGAGAGGGAGACGGGGAGAGGGAGACAGGGGGAGAGGGAGACAGGAGGAGAGGGAGGAGAGGGAGACAGGAGGAGAGGGAGAGGGGGAGAGGGAGACAGGAGGAGAGGGAGACAGGGGGAGAGGGAGACAGGAGGAGAGGGAGACAGGAGGAGAGGGAGACAGGGAGACAGGGGGAGAGGGAGACAGGAGGAGAGGGAGACAGGGGGAGAGGGAGACAGGAGGAGAGGGAGACAGGAGGAGAGGGAGACAGGAGGAGAGGGAGACAGGGGGAGAGGGAGACAGGGGGAGAGGGAGACAGGGGGAGAGGGAGACAGGGGGAGAGGGAGACAGGAGGAGTAGTGTCACAGACCATTAGAGTGACGTGTGTTTTATGCAGTAATGACGGTCGACCACTGGTCTACTAGTGTTCAAGCTGCAGTCAGAGAATGTCCAACAATGCTGACCTGAATCCCAGAACAGAACTCTTAAACCTCTACCTCCCTTCAGCCAGTCAGTCAACCAGCCAGCCAGTCAGTCAGCTAGTCGGCCAGCCAGTCAGTCAGCTAGTCAGCCAGCCAGCCAGCCAGTCAGTCAGCTAGTCGGCCAGCCAGCCAGCCAGTCAGTCAGCTAGTCGGCCAGTCAGTCAGCTAGTCGGCCAGCCAGTCAGTCAGTCAGCTAGTCGGCCAGTCAGTCAGTCAGCTAGTCGGCCAGTCAGTCAGTCAGCTAGTCGGCCAGCCAGTCAGTCAGCTAGTCGGCCAGCCAGCCAGCCAGTCAGTCAGCTAGTCGGCCAGCCAGCCAGCCAGTCAGTCAGCTAGTCGGCCAGCCAGCCAGCCAGTCAGTCAGCTAGTCGGCCAGCCAGCCAGCCAGTCAGTCAGCTAGTCGGCCAGCCAGTCAGTCAGTCAGCTAGTCGGCCAGTCAGTCAGTCAGCTAGTCGGCCAGTCAGTCAGTCAGCTAGTCGGCCAGCCAGTCAGTCAGCTAGTCGGCCAGTCAGTCAGTCAGTCAGCTAGTCAACCTAGTCAACCAGCCAGTCAGCCAGCTAGTCGGCCAGCCAGTCAGCCAGCCAGTCAGTCAGCTAGTCGGCCAGCCAGTCAGTCAGCTAGTCGGTCAGCGAGTCAGTCAGCTAGTCGGCCAGTCAGTCAGCTAGTCGGCCAGCCAGTCAGTCAGTCAGCTAGTCGGCCAGTCAGTCAGTCAGCTAGTCGGCCAGTCAGTCAGTCAGCTAGTCGGCCAGCCAGTCAGTCAGCTAGTCGGCCAGTCAGTCAGTCAGTCAGCTAGTCAACCTAGTCAACCAGCCAGTCAGCCAGCTAGTCGGCCAGCCAGTCAGCCAGCCAGTCAGTCAGCTAGTCGGCCAGCCAGTCAGTCAGCTAGTCGGTCAGCGAGTCAGTCAGCTAAGACAGTCAGCCAGCCAGCGAGTCAGTCAGGTTGGGAACATTGCTATGAGATGTTTGAGCTGGTAGTCTGGTGGGAATGGGGGTCATGGGGGAGGGTTGGGGGGTTGTCTGAGAGTAGGAGTTGTGTCGGGGTTCACTGGCAGGGGTGTGGTGAGGATGTGAGAGGGAATCTGGTCTGGCCTTCAGGGGGATAGTTGTATTTGGGTGTCCCCTCTCCATTACAGAGGGATTTGGGGGTCCCCTCTCCAGTACAGGGGGATTTGGGGGTCCCCTCTCCAGTACAGGGGGATTTGGGGGTCCCCTCTCCAGTACAGAGGGATTTGGGGGTCCCCTCTCCAGTACAGGGGGATTTGGGGGTCCCCTCTCCAGTACAGAGGGATTTGGGGGTCCCCTCTCCAGTACAGAGGGATTTGGGGGTCCCCTCTCCAGTACAGAGGGATTTGGGGGTCCCCTCTCCAGTACAGAGGGGATGTGGGGGTCCCCTCTCCAGTACAGAGGGGATGTGGGGGATATAAAGAAAGTTGTGCTTGCTGTTAAGAGGGTTTTGTCCCCCTGATTCTCCCCTGGGAGACTGACTGTTTACCTTCACCCTGCCTGGTTAACATACTAATCAGGAGGTACAGGGGCTAGGAGCCGTGTGTCCTCCGATACACGACCCTGCCGTACTGCTTCTTGACACAGTGCCTGCTTAACCCGGAAGCCAGCCGCACCAATGTGTCGGAAGAAACACCGTACACCTGGCTCTGACTGTGTCAGCGTGCATGTACCCGGCCCGCCACAGGAGTCGCTAGAGTGCGATGGAACAAGGAAATCTCGGCCTGCCAAACCCCTCCCCCAACCCGGACGACGCGCGCCGCCTCATGGGTCTCCCAGTCACTGCCAGCTGTGACACAGCCTGGGATCGAACCCGGCTCTGTAGTTACGCCTCAAGCCTTAGACCACTGCACCACTCATGAGACCCCAGCAAATCGATTTTAACAAACAATTGGTCCCCCCAAAAAATGCGTCCCTCTGTTGAATTTCAAAATCCCGATGTGGCCCTCGAGCCAAAAAGTTTGCCCACCCTTGGGCTAGGAGCTAGTGTTACTAATCAGGGGTACAGGGACTAGGAGCTAGTGTTGCTAATCAGGGGTACAGGGGCTAGGAGCTAGTGTTACTAATCAGGGGTACAGGGACTAGGAGCTAGTGTTGCTAATCAGGGGTACAGGGGCTAGGAGCTAGTGTTACTAATCAGGGGCTAGGAGCTAGTGTTACTAATCAGGGGTACAGGGACTAGGAGCTAGTGTTGCTAATCAGGGGTACAGGGACTAGGAGCTAGTGTTGCCAATCAGGGGTACAGGGACTAGGAGCTAGTGTTGCTAATCAGGGGCTAGGAGCTAGTGTTACTAATCAGGGACTAGGAGCTAGTGTTACTAATCAGGGGTACAGGGACTAGGAGCTAGTGTTGATAATCAGGGGTACAGGGACTAGGAGCTAGTGTTGCTAATCAGGGGTACAGGGACTAGGAGCTAGTGTTACTAATCAGGGGCTAGGAGCTAGTGTTACTAATCAGGGGTACAGGGACTAGGAGCTAGTGTTGCTAATCAGGGGTACAGGGACTAGGAGCTAGTGTTGCTAATCAGGGGTACAGGGACTAGGAGCTAGTGTTGCTAATCAGGGGCTAGGAGCTAGTGTTGCTAATCAGGGGTACAGGGACTAGGAGCTAGTGTTGCTAATCAGGGGCTAGGAGCTAGTGTTGCTAATCAGGGACTAGGAGCTAGTGTTACTAATCAGGGGTACAGGGACTAGGAGCTAGTGTTACTAATCAGGGGTACAGGGGCTAGGAGCTAGTGTTGCTAAGTGCACAATGTCTGCCAATACCTTTTGGACTGTGTATAGTGTGTGTGTGTGTGTGTGGGGGGGGGGGGTGTAGCTTTGTTGGAGTGAGAACATACAGAACAACTGACACACACACACACCCCGTATGAGATGCATGTTACACACACTCACACACCCCGTATGAGATGCATGTTACACACACTTCAACACAAACACATATTCACAAACTACAACTGCCACTTAGAGAGTCCGGGTAGTAATAAATGAAATGGGTAGTCCCGCTCCGGGGCGCAGTAGATAGAGGGGGAAGGAGAATATAGATATACAGTAGTTATACTAGAGATCTCTGCTCCTTGTCTCTAGTACAGGTTAGTCTGTATAGATATACAGCAGTTATACTAGAAATCTCTGCTCCTTGTCTCTAGTACAGGTTAGTCTGTATAGATATACAGCAGTTATACTAGAGATCTCTGCTCCTTGTCTCTAGTACAGGTTAGTCTGTATAGATATACAGCAGTTATACTAGAAATCTCTGCTCCTTGTCTCTAGTACAGGTTAGTCTGTATAGATATACAGCAGTTATACTAGAGATCTCTGCTCCTTGTCTCTAGTACAGGTTAGTCTTGAGAGCATTGGGTTTCCGGTGGAAGGAGGAGAGCACGCCAGCGAAAGGCCCTGTCATACTGTCTGCAGGCTGCCACGCCTTCAGCAGCTCTGGAGCCTGGGCTGCGGGTTGGGCCATTCCTGGGTGGGCGGGGCCTAGGCTGGGCCAGCCAGGGGGTTTGAGCCCCTGCAGAACGGGGGAGCTGGAGGTGTTGGTGTAGCCACCATTAGCAGGGGCGGGGCTGGGGCTGAGGCTGGCAGGGCTACCCATGTTCCCATTGGCTGAGCCGGGCAGCGAGGCGGTGCTGTCAGGGGTGGGACTGCAGGTGGATTCTTTTGATTCGTCATCATCTGAGGAAGATCTGGGCTCGCCCTTTTTCCCCCCAGCATTGCCATTATTCCCTCCTGGGCCCCCGGTCCCATTACTGGACTTAGAGTTGGCTGCACGCTCCACCTTACGGAACTTAGCCCGCCGGTTCTGGAACCACACCTGACACAGACAGACAATAAAGTTTAGTCTCATTCAAACGTCTAAAAATACAACCAAAAGAAAAAGGCAACAAAATAAATATATACAAAAATACACATAAAAATACATACTATCTCTAAAATATACTCATGAAGGATGTATAGATTACAATTTGGTAGATAACAATAATTTCGACATTAACTGACTGCATTAAAAAAATAAACATGATGGTGTAAGCCCATAGATGAATGAAAATATTGTATCTGTTGTGAATAGGTGTTTTTCATCAGAACCCTGGACTCACCTGTACCCGCGCCTCAGTAAGGTCGATCTTGAGCGCAAGCTCCTCGCGCGTGTAGATGTCGGGGTAGTGGGTCTCCGCGAACACGCGCTCCAGCTCCTTCAGCTGTGAGCTCGTGAAGGTGGTCCTTATGCGCCGCTGTTTCCGCTTCTCGTTTAAACCGGATGGGTCCGAGAAGAACTTATATGGAACTGCGGAGCCAACCAATCACAATAAAACCAATTAGTGATGCTCTGTTTTATTGTAGGCGTTTTACGATAGGCTATGTTATGGAGTTGCCTTTGTCTGACCTCGTAGGCTATAGGCTATAGCTTGAAGCTGAAGATTTTTTTCCCTGTCCAATACACGTTTTAATTGACTTGATCAATTCAACTAACGGTATATAGCCTATCAGTAGGCCTAGGTGAAATATCGTGGTTCCCATATTTATATAATTTATTATTCAGAGTTATTTTTTATTGACGTTTCTCTTTTGGTTTAGTCTATGATAGGGAAGTAGTCCACAATCGTACAAAATATATGACTATATTTATACAATTAGCTAGTTGTAATTATACCATGAACTAAATTCAATTATTTGTAATTTGGTCAAATTTGCCTAAGCTAAACATGGAATAACAGAATTTGATAGGCTATCAACAAGGGCATTGAATAAAACGTTGTGATAGACTAACCACCTTCCAGTTTCATTGTTTCATTCAATTTCATTTAAAAATGAAAAGTGTCATGCAGCCTGATCATTAGATACAGATATTTTAGAAGTGGTTTCTTTCCCCAGAAAGAGAGAGAGAGCGTGCATAACGCACGCGGCGGTCTGTCAGTGCGCCTTCATTAGAACTACAATAAAATCATTTTTTTTTTAAATCATTAGCTTATCCAGAAAGTTAGAGGGAATTCACATATAAATATAAACATATAAACAGTGAAATAATCACGTTTTAGGCGCAGCAGGACGTGTACGCTTTTCGAATAAGGTGGCATAGCCTGCACTATTCAACCATTTGTTGAAGATAATTCGTATTTATTAGTTGTAGGCCTATTAGTAACTATAAAACGTGATTGTTATTTAATTGTTATTAATATAAGACAGTAGTTAACATATTATTCTTGTTACTAAGTAGGCTATTGTTTGCTCCTTTTTTTTCATTTGGACACATGAAAACGAGGTTGTGCATCTCAAGAGATTTCATCTTGTAAAATTGTAAATTCAAAAGGCGCTCGCACATCTGAGCTACCTTTGTTGCAGGTACATGGTAACAGTTGAATAAGATGAGGGGAAAAAAGAAACCGATACGTAAAGCTTATTTTTTCTCATCCTGCAAAATAGTAAATAAATAAAGAATCTAGTTTTCCTATTCCATCATATCGACATGAATTATAAAATTGGAAATGTATGGGAAGGTAACAAAAAAATAAACATTTGAATTGCGCAATCGAATCGTGACCACATAACGAATTAAATGGAAAATTATGGATAAAGGAAAAGGTACATTTTAGGATAGGCTAAGTTCTATTAAATTGACTAAACAAATGACAAATTTGATTAGTTGATAATACAGATTTATTTGCCATCTACCGAATTGTACACTGACTGAATTATCCCCATGCCAACGAACATAAAACGAAAGATTAGACCGTCAAATTAAGAGGTATGCTAATATGAAACAGAATATTTATAATTTCGATTAATTGGGTTATCATTAATCAAATTAAATGTCTTTCCTTCTTCGATTCGCCTAGTTGGTATAATCAAATAACAAAAATGACATTTTACGCAAGTATTTCAAATAAGACCAGACGCTTTAACTATAGCCAACAGCTGGAGATTAAACACCGGTGTGAGCAACTCCTACGAGCCAAATCTCCCGCTCATGCCCTACTATTCCCTCTCCCCATGCTCTCTGCGCGCTCTTACCTGTGGAGTAGGGTGTGGGCTGGTGCTCCCGAAGGGACCCCAGGGTGCAGCTAGCGGTGCTCAGGGGTGCGCATCCCGGGTTGGCACCGAACCCGGTCCGGATCGGGTTGTACTGGAACGAGCTGGCCTGACTGCACGAGCTGAAGTCCGCGTAGGCCGATGCCTCCATGGCCGCCATGCACGAGTCATATGAGTTCAGGTAGGAGTAATCCATTTTATACATGGAGGCGCGAGGACGACAACTCTGGGGCGAGCGCTGGATGAAATGTACTTCTCGGGATTCGAGAGGAATTAAAACGGTTAAAGCTGAAAAAAAACACCACAGAATGAATTCCGGTTTTCAAATTTCTCCAACGACCAGCTTTAGGTCCCCGAGTTCAGTCCCGCTCTCAATGTGGTTTTCTTGTTTTCAGTCAAAGCAGGATGTTATTTTACCATATATATGTCTTTCTTCACGTCTCTCTCTCTTCCTTGAAAGTAATATTCCTGAAATCTCTTTCTTTTCTCTCTCAGTATCAGTATCTTCCTCTTCCATCCACGTCAGTTTCGCTCTCGCTCTCTTCCGGACCACCTCGCCTTGCACTCAGTATGACAGCGCACCGGCCAGCGCGCGCAGTGTTTATAATAAACTTGGCAGTCCGCGAGACAATAACGAGGCGGTGGTCTCTTTCCATGACAATGTCTCGAGAGTCTATTGGGGGGCATCGTGCGCGGTCAGCCCCCTCCCACTACTCATGCATTACTAATGCGCGCGAAGTTAACCCTCAGCCAGACGTCTTTATGCCAGATAAACTCCTGATATGATTCTGATTTCTGGAATTACATATTTTATTTGCTGTTGTTCGAGATGTCGCCTTTCTCTCAGTGTAAGAGTGGTCGCCTATATATGGGTGTATGCGTCACCTCAAGAGTGTCTGACTGCAGAACCAAACTAAACGCGTTTCAATCAGTGGATCCCATGGAAAGCTTTCATAAACGCACTGACTCCCCATAAATTGGTTTAAGTTATTGTTCAGAGGCATCCAACGTGATATGAAACACACTAGCACGCGCCTCTTGGGCCATAAACTTATAATGCCCAGGGTGGTTAGAGCACAATCTCAGCGTCTCCTCTTATTCCGGTGCTGGAATGGAAGTGACACTAAATCGATTTAACGTTTATTAAACACGTGAATTATCAGTTGCATAGAAACCAGGAGTGTCCTCTCTGCTACCTCTGGGTCCTTAATTCAACCGTTTGAGAAATTAAGAGGTTCTTCGTTAGAAGAAAATAGCCTATATTCGACAAAATCTTATCGTCCAAACCCTTGGAGCTTGTGTTGCTAAATTAACCGGTTTACGCGCGTGCTAAATTGATTATGGGAATGTGGCCACTGGCCCTGTGCGCGTGTAATAATATAACACGGTTTTATATGTAAAAGAGCAACTCTCGATAGTGGCAGAGGACTCTTCTCGTACTATCACAGCTTACTTTGCCAGTGGCCCAGTCTAATGGCATTACAACCTGCCGCATTGCCATGTTTATATCCCATTGAATAACCCGCATCTTGCCGTGTCGGGACTGAGGTTTCTCCGCGCACAACAAGTCTCCAATAATATCAATAACGTTAGGAATCTTCTTGACAATGTATGTTGTCTGAACGCATGGCACACGGTGGTGGCAGCAAGGGCGCGCGGTCAGGCCCCGGTTGCCATGCGTTAGAAGGGCGGGGAGCACCGGGAGAGAATAGTCGTTTATATTAGGCACTACAGTGTCTCTAACTCAGATACTTTTTCTTGTATGGACTTATATGTCACAAAAACTATGATGATAACAATGATATCAATTATAAATTATAAAACAAAAAACATTGCAATATTGGCCTATAAAATAAAATACAATAGAATGAATATATATTAATAACATGCAGTCACAATAGTTATCAGTTCATTTTCGTTTCTGTCTCTGCTTTTCAAAGCTTAATCATGGACATTTTAAAGGACTGTTGAACTCATGTTTAGTCATGTGTATGCCTCACCGTTGTCCCCATTCATATGCATATAATGCATGTCTATAGACTTCAACTTTCAATGGGGATGTTTTTATTGCTGTGTTTTGAGTTCTTCCTCGGCTGGTTATTGTTGACCTACAGGCTCATAACTTGCAAGTTAAAGAGGCCTATACATTTCAAACCATTTTATTCCTATAGATTACTCAGTTTCCCTTCAACATATATAAATCACATCTCCTCAATACCGGTGCTGTTACGTTAAGCTGCTCTATAGGGTACCACTCACTTTTCATTTACAAAAAGATTGTCAACTTCAATGCAATATAACAAGTTGTTGTTTCAACATTGTATGCCACCGCGTGCTGTTTCAGCTTAATATTATCCACTTTACTCCAGTTAATCAACTGGATATAAACAGATTATCTAAATAAAATGTCCCATGCATATTTCCCCATATGCCTAACTGGTGTGTGATTGTGATATTGTCTGAAGCATGATATCAGATTGATCTGTCGGCTTTGTGTCTGTCATCTTGCAGGTATGTTGGGTGCCCTATTCCACGAGCTCAACAAAGGGTTTTGCAGTCCTTGGGGGGCGCACGAGCCGGACCCTGAATCAGAACCCATGCAGTTGTCTCGCCCCCAGCCTCTCTCTCTCTCTACCACAGACCTGGCACCATTAGTCATAGAGCTGTCGCGCGCTCTGACTCTAACCGGGTTAGAAGCGGTCCGCCTGAAGCCGGTGCGCCATTGTGCATATAAGTAATTCGGGATTGAATGGCTGGTGCGCCAACGGGACCCCATCGCTCCACCTTCACTCATCCATCACCGTGCAAATCATATGCACGCACTAGCTCTATCCCCAAAATGTAGCCTATCCTGTGCACTTACAGGCCTAATGCATTCACAGAGCAGGGAAAGGACATAGGCCTACATAAATACAAAACGTGTTGAAGCTAAACACACTTTCATCTGTGTATTTACAGCAACAGGTGCCTGGCAACCGCCGTCCACACTATATCATTTTATCTGCTGTTTCATTGGCTGTTTCAGCACCGTGTCTGACTCAATAAAATGCTCAAAATAATGGTTTGAATTAAGCAGGTTTTATGACAGACCACTGGCCGTTCGGTTCTCAACTGCTAGGTTTTATGACAGACCACTGGCCGTTCGGTTCTCAACTGCTAGGTTTTATGACAGACCACTGGCCGTTCGGTTCTCAACTGCTAGGTTTTATGACAGACCACTGGCCGTTCGGTTCTCAACTGCTAGGTTTTATGACAGACCACTGGCCGTTCGGTTCTCAACTGCTAGGTTTTATGACAGACCACTGGCCGTTCGGTTCTCAACTGCTAGGTTTTATGACAGACCACTGGCCGGTCGGTTCTCAACTGCTAGGTTTTATGACAGACCACTGGCCGTTCGGTTCTCAACTGCTAGGTTTTATGCCGACTCCAGTGCCCCTCAGGCCTACTGATTGAGCTAGACTGGGGTGGGGCTGGTGAAATAACCACTCCCCAATTCATGGATTCAAGGACTGCAGTCCATGAGATCAAAATTATGGTTTTGAATTTATTTGAATTTATAGGCTATACTCTTAGAAAAAAAGGTTGTTTGCTTCATATTCTGACACCTCTAAAGGTTCTATATAGAACCGAAATTGGTTCCATATAGAATCCTATATGAAAGTCAAGGGTTCTAAATGGAACCAATTATGGTGCAGTGAAGAAAAACCCTTGGGGTTCTGAACAAAGGAGATCAAAGGACCCTATAAAAGGGTTCTATATATAGGCGTGCCATATATGAAGCAAATATAGAACCCTTTTTGGTTCTATCCAGAACCTTATTTTGTAAGAGAATAGGCGACTCCATTAAATTGGATATAACAGACCATTTTACAGGTTCATTTACAGCCCATAACATGTAGATCTATCATTCAAGAATAATATCATTATTTGTAATGACCATTACAGCTGTAAATAGCCTCTACAGACACAACATGGTGTCCCGACAGATGTAGGTTTACAGATGTAGATTTAAAAAAGAAAACTCGTTAAATAAATATAAATCCATGTATATAGCCTACATGCACTGACTAAAATTAGCCAACGGATTTTCCTTCAAACATTGTTTTGGAATATGAGATATGCATCCGTGGTTTATACCTATCATGCCACTGTAGGTTTACATTCGATACCAACTACGCAATACAAATACTTATTATTTACTTTATAGTTCATCTGAGCAGGCTTTTGATTCTTTTTCTAATTCTGTTGAAAATGGGTTTGGTAGCCTCCGAGTTTCAGCACCATGTCACGGACAGCAGCCATGCATGATCTATCTGTATTACATGATATTTAGTTGAAGAAAAATGCTCTTGATTATTTACAATTTTGGTGTCAATATCGGACGAAAGCCAAATAGATATTTTCACACGGTAAACGACATTCTATTCTATTCTATTATATAGGTATTATATATATTATATGTGTGTTGATTACTCTAAATTACAAATTAACCAATCGCTATTTGGCCGTTAATTCGCCTGGTAGTTCATTTAAAAAAGGAAATGTCTAGGCATATATCAAATATCTATCGAAATAATACATTAGGGCCTATAGCCTGTAATAATTATAGCTTCAACAATAGAACGGAAAATAGCCATTTTGGTTAGGCTACCATGACTCAATGATAGACCAGAGACTAGAACACATTACAGCATTGTCACGAGGTTCTAATCACCCTCTGTGGGACTGGTCAGGATTCTGCTCTCGTGATGGATCGGTTACCTCTTTTGATTGACACGCCCGCGTGTTCCAGACCACCACGTGACCCGGGACAGATACCGTCTCGGCGCCCGTTGCGGCCTTTCACTGAACCCGGTACATATCCGTCCCATCCTTTACTGATCCCTCACCCTACGCTCAGTCTCCCTTCTCTCCATCCATCTCCCTTCTCTCCATCCATCCCCCTTCTCTCCATCCATCTCCCTTCTCTCCATCCATCTCCCTTCTCTCCATCCATCTCCCTTCTCTCCATCCATCTCCCCTCTCTCCAGCCATCTCCCTTCTCTCCATCCATCTCCCCTCTCTCCATCTATCCATCACAGCGGCACCAGTCTCCCCTCTCTCCATCCATCTCCCCTCTCTCCATCCATCTCCCCTCTCTCCATCTATCCATCACAGCGGCACCAGTCTCCCCTCTCTCCATCCATCTCCCCTCTCTCCATCCATCTCCCTTCTCTCCATCCATCTCCCCTCTCTCCATCCATCTCCCCTCTCTCCATCCATCTCCCTCTCTCCATCCATCTCCCCTCTCTCCATCTATCCATCACAGCGGCACCAGTCTCCCCTCTCGCCATCCATCTCCCCTCTCTCCATCCATCTCCCCTCTCTCCATCCATCTCCCCTCTCTCCATCTATCCATCAGAGCGGCACCAGTCTCCCCAGGTCTCATCAATCTACCCTCTACCCCCCACCCGCCTGCTTCATTAGCCCAATCTGCATTCACCAGATATCGTTCTTACCACCCCGTCCACGGTACCGGCCGGGAGACAGCCCCCGCTCTAATGGGAGGACTATCGGAAACGATTACGGTCAGAGCTATGGGGAAAGCGAAACCAAAACGAACGGAATTCAATTAGCATAGGAGACGTGCCCCATTTTCGTTAAAATAGGCAATTTTTGATTGCAAGGCAAAAATACACATTAATTACATGGGACCACCAAAAATAAATTATCTAGCCAACAAGACACATGCGGTTTACCAGGGCATCTAGGCCTATGAGAAGTTAAGACACATTTGGGAGGAGGAATGTGATCATTTGGGGAAATCATTAGAATATTCGCTGACTCTGATCCCTCTCTCTGTCACTCCAGGGTCGCGACGAGCGTCTTGTGGCTATTGTTGCCGCATCTGTTGACTCAGACGCCATGAATGCGAAAGGCCACCGTTACAGTTTCCGTTAAATCTCCCATGAATTTAAAAGTCCAAAGTTAAACTCCGTGCGCCCACTCAGGCCCCTGCGCCAGGGTATTATCCCGGATTAACGGATCCTCTGAGACAAACACGCCGCAAAGCGGCTTTGGCTCTTTGAAGGGATTAAATGTTAACGTTTAAACTCTCGAGTGAAGGTCGCTGTTCTTTTGCGCCACAATGGAAAACAAGCTACGCACATTTAACTTTGGAAACAGTTTAATTTTACCAGCAAACTCACCTTTGAATCCAAGTGACGTGACCGCCACACAATAGATGGCCCACAAGACCCTGACTACTGTTGCGAGGTGCAGATGGACCCCTCTTCAGTTCAACAATGTCACCAATAATGGATATTTTTAGGGACATCAGCTGTAGCCTGAACTATTTAACTACAGGACCGGCTAATGCGATTAGCATGAGGTTGTTAGTAACACAAACAATTTCCCAGGACATAGACATATCTGATATGGGCAGAAAATTCTTGAAAATCTAACTGCACTGTCCAATTTACAGTAGCTATTACAGTGAAAGAATACCATGCTATTGTTTGAGGAGAGTGCACAATTATGAACTTGAAAATGTATTAATAAACCAATTAGGCACATTTGGGCAGCCTTGATACAGTCTTGATACAACATTTGAACAGATATGTAATGGTTCATTGAATCAGTCTAAAACCTTGCACATACACTGCTGCCATCTAGTGTCCAAAATCTAAATTGCGCCTGGGCTGGAATAATACATTACAGCCTTTCTTTTGCATTTCAAATATGTCTTTTTCTTTGTATTTTCTTTTACCAGATCTAATGTGTTATATTCTCTTAAATTAATTTGGGGCGGCAGGGTAGCCAAGTGGTTAGAACGTTGGGCTAGTAACTGCAAGGTTGCAAGTTCAAATCCCTGAGCTGACAAGGTACAAATCTGTCATTCTGCCCCTGAACAAGGCAGTTAACCCACTGTTCCTAGGCTGTCATTGAAAATAAGAATTTGTACTTAACTAGTTAAATAAACCTTTAAACTTTTTTTTAATCACATCACCACAAACTTCAAAATGTTTCCTTTCAAATGGTATCAGTAAAATGCATATCCTTGCATCAGGTCCTGAGCTACAGGCAGTAAGATTTGGGTATGTCATTTTAGGCCAAAAAATAAAAAAAGGGACCGATCCTTTAAAGGTTTTAACACCACAAGATTGGAAATCTTTCTTGAATCAAATGTCCTGTTCAGTTGTGCTGAAATCTAAGTAAGGTGACAGACACTAACACTGATCTGAATCTAAGTAAGGTGACAGACATTCCTAACACTGATCTGAATCTAAGTAAGGTGACAGACACTAACACTGATCTGAATCTAAGTAAGGTGACAGACACTAACACTGATCTGAATCTAAGTAAGGTGACAGACATTCCTAACACTGATCTGAATCTAAGTAAGGTGACAGACATTCCTAACACTGATCTGAATCTAAGTAAGGTGACAGACATTCCTAACACTGATCTGAATCTAAGGTGACAGACACTAACACTGATCTGAATCTAAGTAAGGTGACAGACATTCCTAACACTGATCTGAATAAAAGGCATGGAAAGTCAAATACATTTCTAATGACTAAACGCACTCTAAACAGGACAATGGGGAAGTAAATACTAGTGGTTGAAACATTCTGAAAGTATTCAGACCCCTTCCCTTCTTCCACATTTTGTTACGTTACAGCCTCATTCTAAAATTGATTAAATAGTTTTTTCCCTTGTCAATCTACACACAACACCCACAATGACAAAGCAAAAACAGATTTTTAGAAATGTTTGCAAATGTTTACAAAAACTTAAATTTTACATTTGCATAACTATTCAGACCCTTTACTCAGTACTTTGTTGAAGCACCTTTGACAGAGATTACAGCCTCGAGTCTTCTTGGGTATGATGCTACAAACTTGGCACACCTGTATTTGGGGAGTTTCTTCCATTCTTCTCTGCAGATCCCCTCAAGCTCTGTCAGATTGGATGGGGAGCGTCGCTGCACAGCTAATTTCAGGTCTCTCCAGAGATGTTGGATCGGGTTCAAGTCCGGGCTCTGGCTGGGCCACTCAAGGACATTCAGAGACGTGTCCCGAAGCCACTCCTGCGTTGTCTTGGCTGTGTGCTTAGAGTCGTTGTCCTGTTGGACGGTGAACCTTAGGTCCTGAGCGCTCTGGAGCAGGTTTTCATTAAGGATATCTCTGTACTTTGCTCCGTTCATCTTTACCTCAATCCTGACTAGTCTCCCAGTCCCCGGCGCTGAAAAACATCCCCACAGCCTGATGCTTGGTGACAGATTTCCTCCAGACGTGACGCTTGGCATTCAGGCCAAATAGTTCAATCTTGGTTTCATCAGACTAGAGAATCTTGTTTCTCATGGTTTGAGAGTCTTTAGGTGCCTTTTGGCAAACTCAAACTGATTGGTCAGTTTGCCTGGGCGGACCCCTCTAGGAAGAGTCTTGGTGATTCCAAACTTCTTCCATTTAAGGATGATGGAGGCCACTGTGTTCTTGGGGACCTTCAATGCTGCAGACATTGTTTGGTACCCTTCCCCAGATCTGTGTCTCGACACAATCCTGTCTCGGAACTCTACGGATATTTCCTTTGACCTCATGGCTTGGTTTTTGCTCTGACATGCACTGTCAACTGTGAGACAGTGTGTGTGTGCCTTTCCAAATCATGTCCAATCAATTGAATTTACCACAGGTGGACTCCAATCAGGTTGTAGAAACAGGTTAAGGATGATCAATGGAAACAGGATGCACCTGAGCTCAATCTCGAGTTTCATAGCAAAGAGTCTGAATAATTATGTAAATTAGTTATTTCAGTTTTTTATTTTTAATAAATTAGCAAAATGTATAAAAACCTGTTTCACTTTGTCATTATGAGGTATTCTGTGTAGATTGATGAGGGGGGAAAATTATTGAATCAAGCGTATCTAAATGTGGAAAAAGTTTGGAAACTGACTGGAAAAAACTGACTATCATGTTTAATTTAAGCATTCCTGTGTTTAAGATGAACACTTATTATCAAATCTACATGCCTAATGTTTAAGTTTTAAAGCACTGCATCAAATATATAAGTAAGGCTTATATTATTTTCATATGATTATTTATGCTATCCCCATGTCTAGCCTAGCAATGCACCTAGCAATTAGCCCGATCTTAAAAAATATATTTAGGATAAAAACCAGACCAACTGTCCCTAGAGAAAACACACACACACACACACACACACACACACACACACACACACACACACACACACACACACACACACACACACACACACACACACAGCTGGAGGAGCTGGGATGGCCGCGCGCAGGAGAGCTTCTACAAACACGCTAATTAGATCTCAAGCTCAGGCCCCGCGCTCTGAAAGCTGGCCGGCGGCGGGGCGCGCGGAGCTGTGGAAAGTTAATTGAATTAAATCCCCTCTAAACTAATTAGGCTGCAATCTGCCACGCGAGCTGTCCCTGAGCAAGGTTCGAATTAGGGAGAATGGATTTGTTCCTTTCTTTAGGAGAAGGGGGATGGCTGTGTTTTAGGGCTATTTTATTCCCTTTTATGATAATTCTCCCGTTGGGACAGGCGAGTGTGCGTAACTGTACGGGGTTTGGCAGCTTGCATCTGGAGATGCTCCGGTCCGCGTCTCGAGCCCACCCGCGCGCCCTGCTCACCGTCACCATGTCAGGAAGCAGCCTGTACCCTCGAGCGTCTCTATTTGGCCTACACCCGATGAGGAGAGGGGAGCCTCTCTGTTGCCAATATGATGAGGATGAGCTAAGCGCGGAGTAATGGCGGATCGATCCGTGCCTGCCTTCTGAGAGACCTCGGGGGAAAGAGAAAAGAGAGAGAGGAGAGGAAAGGGGGAGACGGGCAGGGGAGGATAACACGGATGAAAATGCCCCGTTAAGAGCGCGGACAGATATGATAATGGACCACGAGGCTATCAGAGCTCTGAGTGATGCGCGCGGGCCGCGCTGAGTGCTCACGAGCGAGTCATCATCACCCACCTCCTCGTGATGTTGCCACGCCAGACAGGCCCCAACGATAGAAGCATAACATGGAGATAAAATAAAAGGAATTATAGGTATACACTTTTTAAAAAAAGAAGATATCTAGAACCGAAATAGGTTCTTCGACTGTTCGCATATGATAACCCTTTGAAAAAAACCTTTGGTTTCACAGAGGGTTCTACATAGAACCCAAAAGGGTTCTAGCTGCAACCAAAAAGGGTTCTGCCTCGAACCAAAAACGGTTTTCCTAGGGCAGGTATTCCCAAATGGGGGTACGCCAAATAAAAATGTGTTTCACATTTTCTTCACATTGTCAAACAGTACATTTATATTTTCCAACGGGGCTACACATCTGGGTGAGTTTTTTTCTCTCGCCTGTGTAGCCTCGTTTCACTGGCAAAAATAAAATTAAACCATCTAGTGTTCAGCGAAATAACAACACAATGTCAAATACAGGTAGCCTAGTGAAATAATTAACATCCAATTACATTAACCGTTACTCTCTCGCGGGAATTCCACTAACGGTCCGTATGTAGCCAAACGTAGCTGCTGCTCATGTTGGTATCTGTACTGATGGCGCAAAAGCCATGACAGGGAGAGATAGTGGAGTGGAAACAGTTGCTCCCAACACCACTTGGGTACACTGCAGCATCCACCGAGAGGCTCTTGCTGCCAAGGGAATGCCTGACAGCTTGAAAGACGTTTTGGACACTACAGTGAAAATGGTTAACTTTGTTAAAACAAGGCCCCTGAACTCTCGTGTATTTTCTGCACTATGCAATGATGTGGGCAGCAACCATGTAACGCTTCTACAACATACAAAGTGCGTTGGTTATCAAGGGGCAAAGTATTGACACTTTCTTTTAACTGAGAGAAGAGCTTAAAGTTTTCTTTACTGACCATAATTTTCACTTGTCTGACCGCTTGCATGATGACGAGTTTCTCACACGACTGGCCTATCTGGTTGATGTTTTTTTCCACCTGAATGATCTGAATCTAGGATTACAGGGACTCTCCGCAACTATATTCAATGTGCGGGAAAGAATTGAGGCTATGATTAAGAAGTTGGAGCTCTTTTCTGTCTGCATTAACAAGGACAACACACAGGTCTTTTCATCATTGTATGATTTTTTGTGTGCAAAGGAACTCAAGCTTATGGACAAAGTAAAACGGGGTGGCAAGTAGCCTAGTGGTTAGAACATTGGGCCAGTAACCGAAAGGTTGCTAGATCGAATCCCGAGCTAACAAAGTAAAAAAACTGGCGTCCTGCCCCTGAACAAGGAAATTAACCCACTGTTCCTAGACTGTCATTGTAAAAAAGGTTTAAAAAAGAAAGGTGATATAGCGAAGCACCAGAGTGAGTTGGGTGCGCAATTACTTTCCTGAAATGGATGACACAAACAATTGGATTCGTTATCCCTGCCTCCAGTCCACTTATTGATATCTGAACAAGAGAGCCTCGTCGAAATTGCAACAAGCGGTTCTGTGAAAATTGAATTTAATCAGAAGCCACTGCTAGAAACTATCAAAGTAGACTGTGCCTTGGCAAATCACGCTGTTAAGACACTAATGCCCTTTGCAACCACGTATCTATGTGAGAGTGGATTCTCGGCCCTCACTAGCATGAAAACTAAATACAGGCACAGACTGTGTGGAAAATTATTTAAGACAGACTCTCTCCAATACAACCCAACATTACAGAGTTATGTGCATCCTTTCAAGCACACCCTTCTCATTAACCTGTGGTGAGTTATTCACCATTTTCAATGAACAAATAAGGTTTTATATGTAAAATGGTTCAATAAAGAGCAACATTATTATGTTATTATTTGTGCCCTGGTCCTATAAGAGCTCATCGTCACTTCCCACGTGCCAGGTTGTGACAAAAACTCAAACTCATTCTTATGTTTAATAAATGTATCGTATAGCGTGTGTGTGGCAGGCTTATAATGATGGCAAAAAACAACATTTGAGAGTTGACCATGGTGCTAGAGGGGGTACGCAGCTGGAGGTTGAATATTTGAAGGGGTACAGGCCTATAAAAAGTTTGGGAACCACTGTCCTAGGGGGACAGCTGAAGAACCCCTTTTAACCCTTTGTTCTTAGAGTGTAATAGAGAGATGAAGCATCAAAGTAGACTTTGCATAATGCAATAATCTGGTTAGCAACAGGTTACATAGTCTACCTGTGTGGTTGTGTTTGTGTGTGGTTAATGTTTGTGTGTGTGGTTGTGTTTGTGGTTGTTTGTGTGTGAGTGTGGTTGTATGTGTGTTTTTGTCTATGGTTGTAGTGGGCGTGCGTGTGTGAGGTAGAGTTGTACTGTGAAGGTGCATCCACAGTAGCTAAAACATTCAGTCCACTCTACTTCAATCCATCAGATGTCCTCTCCATCTCTCTCACACACACTCTCGATATCCCACTTTCACGTTCTCCCCGAAGTCCCAATATGTTCCCCTCCATCTCTATCCTCTTTCTCTCCTTCCTTTCCTCCACCCTCCACATCCCCTTCTCTTTAATTCTCTCTCCTCCCTCTCTGTCTCTCTCTGTTAAGCGGTAGCTGCTCTGTCTCTCAGGGCGTAGGAGGATGGTGGAGGGGAAAGAGGTTGGGTTTCCGTTTCCCTATAATCTAATCAGAGAAATGGCAGCAGGCAGAAATAGCCTGATGGACAGACTAAGAGACTCTCTTCATCATCATCCTCTTCTTCCTCAGGACAGTCAAACACACAAGCACACACACACACACACACACACACACACACACACACACAAACAACTCTGTGAAAGCGATTGTGTGCATATTTGAGAGTGTACCTAGTATGTACATAAAGATGTAGGATCTTAATTTGACCAGTATTGTCATAGCAAAATACTCCATATATATACACTGTAGATCAGTGCCTTCAGAAAGTATTCTTAACCCTTGACTTATTCCACGTTGTTGTTACAGCCTAAATTCAAAATGGATAACATACATTTTCTCTCTCACCCATCTAAGCAACTCCAGTGTATAATCGGCCCTGTGTTTTAGGTTATCGTCCTGCTGAAAAGGGAATTTGTCTCCCATTGTCTGTTTGAAAGCAGACTAAACCAGGCTTTCATCTAGGAATTTACCTGTGCTTAGCTCTATTCCGTTTATTTTTATCCTAAAAAAACTCCCTAGTCCTTGCCGATGACAAGCATACCCATAACATGATGCAGACACCACCATGCTTCAAAATATGAAGAGTGGTACTCAGTTAATATGTTGTGTCATGTTAAACACTTTTATATTATTATTGCACACAGAGTGAGTCCATGCAATTTACAGTGAACTTGAAAAGTATTCAGACCCCTTCACTTTTTCCACATTACAACCTTATTCTAAAATGGATGAAATTAAAAAAATGTCCTCATCAATCTACACACAATACATAAATACCTCGTTTACATAAGTATTCAGACCCTTTGTAATGAAATTCGAAATTGAGCTCAGGTGCATCCTGTTTCCATTGATCATCCTTGAGATGTTTCTACAACTTGATTGGAGTCCACCTGTGGTAAATTCAATTGATTGGACATGATTTGGAAATGCACACACCTGTCTATATAAGGCCACACAGTTGACAGTGAATGTCAGAGCAAAAACCAAGCCATGAGGTCAAAGGAATTGTCTGTAGAGACAGGATTGTGTTGAGGCACAGATCTGGGGAAGGGTACCAATACATTTCTGTAGCATTGAAGGTCCCCAAGAACACAGTGGCCTCCATCGTTCTTAAATGGAAGAATTTGAGCCACCAAGACTCTTCCTAGAGCTGGCCGCCCGGCCAAACTGAGCAATCGGGGGAGGGAGCTGACCAAGAACCCGATAGTCACTCTGACAGAGCTCCAGAGTTCCTCTGTGGAGATGGGAGAACCTTCCAGAAGGACAACCATCTCTGCAGCACTCCACCAATCAGCCTTTATGGTAGAGTGGCCAGACGGGAGCCACTCCTCAGTAAAAGGCACATGAGAGCCCACTTGGAGTGAGATTCTCTGGTCTGATGAAACCAAGATGGAACTCTTTGGCCTGAATGCCAAGTGTTAAATCTGGAGGAAACCTGGTACCATCCCTACGGTGAAGCATGATGGCGGCAGAATCATGCTGTGGGGTTGTTTTTCAGTGGCAGGGACTGGTAGACAAGTCAGGATCGAGGGATAGATGAAAACCTGCTCCAGAGCGCTCAGGACCTAAGACTGGGCCGAAGGTTCACCTTCCAACAGGACAACGACCCTAAGCACACATCCAAGACAACGCACTAGTGGCTTCGGGTCAAGTCTCTAAATGTCCTTGAGTGGCCCAGCCAGAGCCCAGACATTAATCCGATCGAACATCTCTGGAGAGACCTGAAAATAGCGACGCTCCCCATCCAACCTGACAGAGCTTGAGAGGATCTGCAGAGAAGAATGGGAGAAACTCCCCAAATACAGGTGTGCCAAGCTTGTAGCGTCATACCCAAGAAGACTCAAGGCTGTAATCGTTGCCAAAGGTGATTCAACAAAGTACTGAGTAAAGGGTCTGAATACTTATGTAAATGTGATATTTCAGTTATACATTTTTTATAAATGTACACACATTTATAAAAACCTGGTTTTGCTTTGTCATTATGGGATATTGTGTGTAGATTGACAAGGGGAAAAAGCAATTGAATCCATGTTAGAATAAGGCTGTAACGTAATCAAATTGTGGAAAAAGTCAAAGGGTCTTTCTGTACTTAAGCAAATTTTTACTTGCCATAAAAAAGGGGATGAATACTTATTGACTCAAGACATTTCAGCTTTTCATTGTTAATTAATTAGAAAAATATAGAAAAACATAATTCCACTTTGACATTATGGGGTATTGTGTGTAGGCCAGTGACACCACATCTAAATGTTATCCATTTTAAATGTCGGCTGTAACACGATACAATCCTGAAAAAGTCAAGGGGTGTGAAACACTTTCTGAAGGCACTGAGTGGACAAAACATTAAGAACACCTGCTCTTTCCATGACAGACTGACCAGGTGAATCCAGCTGA
Organism: Salvelinus fontinalis; assembly: GCF_029448725.1. Taxonomy (NCBI): domain Eukaryota; kingdom Metazoa; phylum Chordata; class Actinopteri; order Salmoniformes; family Salmonidae; genus Salvelinus; species Salvelinus fontinalis. Next base: position 11,440,931 of record NC_074697.1, on the reverse strand, counting down.
AAGCTATGATCCCTTATTGACGTCGTCACCTGTTAAATCCACTTCAATCAGTGTAGTTCAGGAATGGGCAACTGGCAGCCTTTGTAAGTCCGCCGGTCAATTTCACAAAAAATAAATACATGTTCTTTCTTTTGGGGGGGGGGGGCGACTCTGTCGGGGTCTCAACTTCCTGTTGGGAGTTAGAATCTCAACTTCCTGTTGAGAGTTAGTATCATAGAACACAGGTTCATTTTCTAAATGTAGCTGTGAATCAGCAGTCACTCAATTAAACTTAAAATGTCAGATAAATGTTTTTACATTGTTAAGTTAGTCTAGCGGCCAGCTGTGGTCCAATTACCGACCGGGGTGGGGCCCATTGGTCGTCAGTTACCATATTAAAAACTGCAAACATTTGCCTCCATCCTACGGCAAAATAGGTAGAATTGCAGGAAATTAGCTGTTAAACACATTTTTCTCTCCGCCCCATGACAAAGTGAGTAGAATTGCAGCAAACTTGATTTAAAACTGCAAATTTTTCTCTATGCCCCATGGCAAAATGTGTACAATTGCAGGAAATTAACTTTAAAACTTCAATTTTCTCTTCACTGTCACGAGCAGGGGGGTGGGGGCTAAAATGTGGCCCCTCATTATTGAGTTCCGATGTGGCCCCCACCCCCCATCGAAGTTGCCCATCCCTACTGTAGATTAAGGGGAGGAGACAGGTTGAAGGAGGATTTTTAAGCCTTGAGACATGGATTGTGTATGTGTGTCATTCAGAGGGTGAATGGGCAAGACAAAAGATTTAAGTGCCTTTGAACAGGGTATGGTAATAAGTGCCAGGCGCACCGGTTTGTGTCAAGAACTGCAACGCTGCTGGGTTTTTCACTTTCAACAGTTTCCCATGTGTATCAATAATGGTCCACCACCCAAAGGACAACCAGCCAACTTTACACAACTGTGGGAAGCATTGGAGTCAACATGGGCCAGTATCCCTGTGGAACGCTTTCGACACTTTGTCTGTGTATCTGGGAGTGTCAGGCAGCAAGGCACTGTCTGCTGTGTGTGTGAGTGCGTATCTGGGAGTGTCAGGCAGCAAGGCACTGTCTGCTGTGTGTGTGAGTGCGTATCTGGGAGTGTCAGGCAGCAAGGCACTGTCTGCTGTGTGTGTGTGTGTGAGTGTGTGTATCTGGGGGGTCCAGCAGATCCAGTCCTGGTGAGCGGGTCTGTTTCTCCATGCTAATTCCCTCCCTGCAGGGGAGAAAAGGTTCTACATCTCTATGGAACCCTGGTAGAAAGGGACACAGAGGAATGACCCTCCCACACTCCCCCCTTACCTTCTGGAAAACCAGCCCCACCACCACACACACAAACGCAAAATGCTCTCTTGTTCTCTCTCTCTCTCTCTCTCACGCACACACACACTGCTCATAGAATGCACACATTCCCAATCAATTCCTCAATCATGTTATGTCCCCAGAACGACAACTGTTATTGTTCTAGAATTCCCACCCAGACTCTGTGACACAACACACACAGACAGGATGGAGTGACAGCAGAACACAACATACAGACAGGATGGAGTGACAGCAGAACACAACACACAGACAGGATGGAGTGACAGCAGAACACAACATACAGACAGGATGGAGTGACAGCAGAACACAACACACAGACAGAATGGAGTGACAGCAGAACACAACATACAGACAGGATGGAGTGACAGCAGAACAACACACAGACAGGATGGAGTGACAGCAGAACACAACACACAGAGACAGGATGGAGTGACAGCAGAACACAACACATACAGACAGGATGGAGTGACAGCAGAACACAACATACAGACAGGATGGAGTGACAGCAGAACAACACACAGACAGGATGGAGTGACAGCAGAACACAACACACAGAGACAGGATGGAGTGACAGCAGAACAACACACAGACAGGATGGAGTGACAGCAGAACACAACACACAGAGACAGGATGGAGTGACAGCAGAACACAACACACAGAGACAGGATGGAGTGACAGCAGAACACAACACACACAGACAGGATGGAGTGACAGTAGAACACAACATACAGACAGGATGGAGTGACAGCAGAACACAACACACAGACAGGATGGAGTGACAGCAGAACACAACACACACAGACAGGATGGAGTGACAGTAGAACACAACATACATACAGGATGGAGTGACAGCAGAACACAACACACAGACAGGATGGAGTGACAGTAGAACACAACACACAGACAGGATGGAGTGACAGCAGAACACAACACACAGACAGGATGGAGTGACAGCAGAACACAACATACAGACAGGATGGAGTGACAGCAGAACACAACACACAGACAGGATGGAGTGACAGTAGAACACAACACACAGACAGGATGGAGTGACAGCAGAACACAACACACAGACAGGATGGAGTGACAGTAGAACACAACACACAGACAGGATGGAGTGACAGCAGAACACAACATACAGACAGGATGGAGTGACAGCAGAACACAACACACAGAGACAGGATGGAGTGACAGTAGAACACAACATACAGACAGGATGGAGTGACAGCAGAACACAACACACAGAGACAGGATGGAGTGACAGCAGAACACAACACACAGACAGGATGGAGTGACAGTAGAACACAACACACAGACAGGATGGAGTGACAGCAGAACACAACACACAGACAGGATGGAGTGACAGCAGAACACAACACACAGACAGGATGGAGTGACAGTAGAACACAACACACAGACAGGATGGAGTGACAGCAGAACACAACACACAGACAGGATGGAGTGACAGCAGAACACAACACACACAGACAGGATGGAGTGACAGTAGAACACAACACACAGACAGGATGGAGTGACAGCAGAACACAACATACAGACAGGATGGAGTGACAGCAGAACACAACACACAGACAGGATGGAGTGACAGTAGAACACAACACACAGACAGGATGGAGTGACAGCAGAACACAACACACAGACAGGTCCGAACAAGACAAAGACAGGAATCTCCATTGATCACAGCAGCTTTATTTACAACATGATGGGTGTTCATATACAAGAATGAAAAACATGTCTCTTCTTTAGCTCGGCTCCTTGTAAACATGAAGGATACATTAAAATATATAAATAATATTTATATCTCTACATTTCCAGATGGATTCCCACCAAACACCACTAAACATATTCATGACAAAGGAGGCGATGCTTAACATTTAACATGCAACTACTGAAACATTTAACATGCAGTTTATTGATATCCATAATTTATCATCCATAAACTTTAGTTAATGTGTCCTTTCTAATAACACATTTTACATGACTCAGATGACTTGGTCTGCTGGCGGAATGTTCTCACAAGACTATAGACGACACTAACTTCTAGCTTTGGCTTAACGTTTCGATTTCTTTAAATCAATCAAATACTTAATAATAATTGTCTTCATATACAGGTTTATCCATATATATATATATACATACATACAGTACCAGTCAAACGTTTGGAAACCACTACTCATTCCAGGGGTTTTCTTTATTGTTTTGAATCATTTTCTACGTTGTAGAATAATAGTGAAGACATCAACACTATGAAATAACACATATGGAATCATGTAGTAACCAAAAAAATGTTACAAATTCTTCATAGTAGCCACCCTTTGCCTTGATGACAGCTTTACACTTGGCATTCTCTCAACCAGCTTCATGAGGTAGTCAGTCACCTGGAATGCATTTAAATTAACAGGTGTGCCTTGTTAAAAGTTAATTTGTGGAATTTCTTTCCTTAATGCGTTTGAGACCATCTGGTCAGGGTTTCCTTCAGTTACACAGTACAGATTTTAAATGTTACAAATTCTTCATAGTAGCCACCCTTTGCCTTGATGACAGCTTTACACTTGGCATTCTCTCAACCAGCTTCATGAGGTAGTCAGTCACCTGGAATGCATTTAAATTAACAGGTGTGCCTTGTTAAAAGTTAATTTGTGGAATTTCTTTCCTTAATGCGTTTGAGACAATCAGTTGTGTTGTGACAAGGTAGGGGTGGGATACAGAAGATAGCCCTATTTGGTAAAATACCAAGTTGATATTATGGCAAGAACAGCTCAAATAAGCAAAGTCAAACGACAGTCTATCATTACTTTAAGGTAAGTCAATACGGAAAATGTCTTGAACTTTGAAAGTTTCTTCAAATGCAGTCGCAAAAACCATCAAGTGCTATGATGAAACTGGCTCTCATGAGGACCACCACAGGAAAGGAAGACCCAGAGTTACCTCTGCTGCAGAGGATAAGTTCATTAGAGTTACCAGCCTCATAAATTGCAGCCCAAATAAATGCTTCACGGAGTTCAAGTAACAGACACATCTCAACATCAACTGTTCAGAGGAGACTGCGTGAATCAGGCCTTCATGGTCAAATTGCTGCAAAGAAACCACTACTAAATGACACCAATAAGAAGAAGAGACTTGCTTGGTCCAAGAAACACGAGCAACGGACATTAGACCGGTGGAAATCTGTCGTTTGGTCTGATGAGTCCAAATTTGAGATTTTTGGTTCCAACCGCCGTGTCTTTGTGAGACGCAGAGTGGGTAAATGGATGATCGCTGCATGTGTAGTTCCCACCGTGAGGCATGGAGGAGGAGGTGTGATGGTGTGGGGGTGCTTTGCTGGTGACACTGTTAGTGATTTATTTTGAATTCAAGGCACACTTAACCAGCATGGCTACAACAGCATTCTGCAGTGACACGCCATCCCATCTGGTTTGCGCTTAGTGGGTCTATCATTTGTTTTTCAACAGGACAATGGCCCAAAACACACCTCCAGCCTGAGTAAGGGCTATTTGACCAAGAAGGAGAGTGATGGAGTGCTGCGTCAGATGACCTGGCCTCCACAATCACCCAGCCTCAACCACAATTGAGATGGTTTGGGATGAGTTGGACTGCAGAGTGAAGGAAAAGCAGCCAACAAGTGGCAACGCCTTCAAGACTGCTGGAAAAGCATTCCAGGTGAAGCTGGTTGAGAGAATGCCAAAAGTGTGCAAAGCTGTCATCAAGACAAACGGTGGCTAATTTGAAGAATCTCAAATCTATTTTGATTTGTTTAACACTTTTTTGGTTACTACATGATTCCATATGTGTTATTTCATAGTTCTGATGTCTTCACTACTTTCTCCAATGTAGAAAATCGTTTAAAAAAAGAACAACCCTTGAATCAGTAGGTGTTCTAAAACTTTGGACTGATACTGTATGTATATATATGTATATATTTTGTTCTCTAAAGGAACTATTGCCCTTTCCTCCAGCTTCCTCATCAATGGCTGCTCTCCAATGATGATATGGAAAGACGTGGTTAATATCTCTCCTAACTGAGCCTAGATAAATAGTATAATACATCCAAATGGGTGATTTAACCCCTCAGGCTACACTGACGAGGACATGGGCTGTAGTCACTGAAGCTGCCTCAGGGAACTGATAGGGACTTGAATCATCAGTGTGTGTGTGTGTGTGTGTACACTGTGGATACAGTATGAAGGGTAGAAGGCAGCCAGTGTGAGACAGGGACAGAGACCATGATACGTTTCTTCTGAGACATGTTTTATTTTACATTATAAACTGGGTGGTTCGAGCCCTGAAAGCTGATTGTCTGACAGCCATGGTATATCAGACCGTATACCACGGGTATGACAAAACATTTTTACTGCTCTAATTACATTGGTTACCAGTTTATAATAGCAATAAGGCACCTCGGGGGTTTGTGATATATGACCAATATACCACGGCTACGGGCTGTGTCCAGGCACTCCATGTTGCGTCGTGCTTAAGAACAGCCCTTAGCCGTGGTATATTGGCCATATACCACACCTCCTCGGGCCTTATTGCTTAATTAGCTCAATGAAAACCAACTCATGACTTTGAGGTGATGGGTTATTATGAGGTGATGTGACGACAGTAGACTCCAGAGTATATATACAGTGGGAACTGTGTGTTAGTTATCGGGGCTGAGAGGAGGGCGTATGTCCAGCGTCCGTGCTGTGCTGTCCTTCCCTACTACCTCCAGACGCAGACTGGGTACGCCCTGCCCCAGCCCTTCCTGCCCCTCGGCCCCGCCCCTGCCCTCTGAGTGGACAGACAGGCGGAGGGTGCAGCCCTTAGGGAGGAGCTCCTGCTCATAGGCTGCAGCCAGTTGGTTGACCACCCTCCGCTCCACCTGGTAACACAACAGACCAGTCAGACCTAATACTGACGCACGGCTCAAAACCAGCGTGACCTGTTTTTCTGTTTGATTCAACAGCTGAACGAGTGTGAGTTCAATGTTAACCAGATGATGAACAGAGAATATACAAAAGTCCCATTATAATACAAGTATAGGATTTCTTTATAAAAGCTGAGTATTTCTGACAATTGGACCATAATTGTTACCTATTAAAAGGTCCGATGGAGCTGTTTTTATCTCAACATCAAATCATTGCTGGGTAACATTGAAAGTATCTGACTGTAATTGTTTTACATTAAAATGGTAAAAAATAACCAAATTAGCTTCTTAGCATAGAGCAATTTCTCAAGCAATAATTTTTCTAGAACTGTCTGGGAGTGGTCTGAGTGAGGGGTCTAACTGGACGAGCCTAAAGGGAGGGATATGTAAACTGAAAACTAGCTGTTATTGGCAGAGGTTTTGAAACTTTGTTATTTGCCTATTAACTTATACCTTCTGGTGAGGTCACCTGTCAGTCCAAAACTCCATCCCACCAAAACAGGCTGAGAATTTCAGGCGGTCTTATCAAACAGCTCTCACACTAAAAGGGTATTATACGTTTCACAACCTCATAGTGTGGAAATATATATACACACAGAACAATCTAATGTTTGACTGCACTGGGCCTCGAACTCTCCTGATGTAGACAGTAATGAAACAGAGGGGAGACATAAGTGAGAGAGTTTTGCACGGACTCTTTGTGTTAGTTGAAGCAGATACATTCACTGTGTGTACCTGTAAGTGTGTGTGTGTGTACCTGTAAGTGTGTGTGTGTGTACCTGTAAGTGTGTGTGTGTGTGTGTACCTGTAAGTGTGTGTGTGTGTGTACCTGTAAGTGTGTGTGTGTGTGTGTGTGTGTGTGTGTACCTGTAAGTGTGTGTGTGTGTGTGTACCTGTAAGTGTGTGTGTGTGTGTGTGTACCTGTAAGTGTGTGTGTGTGTGTGTACCTGTAAGTGTGTGTGTGTGTGTGTGTGTACCTGTAAGTGTGTGTGTGTACCTGTAAGTGTGTGTGTGTGTGTACCTGTAAGTGTGTGTGTGTGTGTACCTGTAAGTGTGTGTGTGTGTGTGTACCTGTAAGTGTATGTGTACCTGTAAGTGTGTGTGTGTACCTGTAAGTATGTGTGTGTACCTGTAAGTGTGTGTGTGTGTACCTGTAAGTGTGTGTGTACCTGTAAGTGTGTGTGTGTGTGTGTGTGTGTGTGTGTG
>NC_074697.1:11420967-11428467 GCF_029448725.1 Salvelinus fontinalis | reverse complement strand
GATGGTAGTTGTAGTAGTAGTAATGATGATGGTAGTTGTAGTAGTAATGATGATGGTAGTTGTAGTAGTAGTAATGATGATGGTAGTTGTAGTAGTAGTAATGATGATGGTAGTTGTAGTAGTAGATGATGATGGTAGTTGTAGTAGTAATGATGATGGTAGTTGTAGTTAGTAATGATGATGGTAGTTGTAGTAGTAGTAATGATGATGGTAGTTGTAGTAGTAGTAATGATGATGGTAGTTGTAGTAGTAATGATGATGGTAGTTGTAGTGTAGTAATGATGATGGTAGTTGTAGTAGTAGATGATGATGGTAGTTGTAGTAGTAGTAATGATGATGGTAGTTGTAGTAGTAGATGATGATGGTAGTTGTAGTATGTAATGATGATGGTAGTTGTAGTAGTAGTAATGATGATGGTAGTTGTAGTAGTAATGATGAGTGGTAGTTGTAGTAGTAATGATGATGGTAGTTGTAGTAGTAGTAATGATGATGGTAGTTGTAGTAGTAATGATGATGATGGTAGTTGTAGTAGTAATGATGATGATGGTAGTTGTAGTAGTAGTAATGATGATGGTAGTTGTAGTAGTAATGATGATGATGGTAGTTGTAGTAGTAGTAATGATGATGGTAGTTGTAGTAGTAGTAATGATGATGGTAGTTGTAGTAGTAATGATGATGGTAGTTGTAGTAGTAGTAATGATGATGGTAGTTGTAGTAGTAATGATGATGGTAGTTGTAGTAGTAGTAATGATGATGGTAGTTGTAGTAGTAATGATGATGGTAGTTGTAGTAGTAATGATGATGATGGTAGTTGTAGTAGTAGTAATGATGATGGTAGTTGTAGTAGTAATGATGATGGTAGTTGTAGTAGTAGTAATGATGATGGTAGTTGTAGTAGTAGTAATGATGATGGTAGTTGTAGTAGTAATGATGATGGTAGTGTAGTAATGATGATGGTAGTGTAGTAGTAGTAGATGATGATGGTAGTTGTAGTAGTAATGATGATGGTAGTTGTAGTATGTAATGATGATGGTAGTTGTAGTAGTAATGATGATGGTAGTTGTAGTAGTAGTAATGATGATGGTAGTTGTAGTAGTAGTAATGATGATGGTAGTTGTAGTAGTAATGATGATGGTAGTTGTAGTAGTAATGATGATGGTAGTTGTAGTAGTAATGATGATGGTAGTTGGTAGTAGTAATGATGATGGTAGTTGTAGTAGTAATGATGATGGTAGTTGTAGTAGTAGTAATGATGATGGTAGTTGTAGTAGTAATGATGATGATGGTAGTTGTAGTAGTAATGATGATGGTAGTTGTAGTAGTAATGATGATGGTAGTTGTAGTAGTAGTAATGATGATGGTAGTTGTAGTAGTAATGATGATGGTAGTTGTAGTAGTAGTAATGATGATGGTAGTTGTAGTAGTAATGATGATGGTAGTTGTAGTAGTAGTAATGATGATGGTAGTTGTAGTAGTAATGATGATGGTAGTTGTAGTAGTAGATGATGATGGTAGTTGTAGTAGTAATGATGATGGTAGTTGTAGTAGTAGTAATGATGATGGTAGTTGTAGTAGTAGTAATGATGATGGTAGTTGTAGTAGTAATGATGATGAGGTAGTTGTAGTATGTAATGATGATGGTAGTTGTAGTGTAATGATGATGGTAGTTGTAGTAGTAGTGATGATGATGGTAGTTGTAGTAGTAGTGATGATGATGGTAGTTGTAGTAGTAATGATGATGGTAGTTGTAGTAGTAGTAATGATGATGGTAGTTGTAGTAGTAGTAATGATGATGGTAGTTGTAGTAGTAATGATGATGGTAGTTGTAGTAGTAGTGATGATGATGGTAGTTGTAGTAGTAGTGATGATGATGGTAGTTGTAGTAGTAGTGATGATGATGGTAGTTGTAGTAGTAGTAATGATGATGGTAGTTGTAGTAGTAATGATGATGGTAGTTGTAGTAGTAGATGATGATGGTAGTTGTAGTAGTAATGATGATGGTAGTTGTAGTAGTAGTATGATGATGGTAGTTGTAGTAGTAGATGATGATGGTAGTTGTAGTTAGTAATGATGATGGTAGTTGTAGTAGTAGTAATGATGATGGTAGTTGTAGTAGGAATGATGATGATGGTAGTTGTAGTAGTAGTATGATGATGGTAGTTGTAGTAGTAGTGATGATGATGGTAGTTGTAGTAGTAATGATGATGGTAGTTGTAGTAGTAATGATGATGGTAGTTGTAGTAGTAATGATGATGGTAGTTGTAGTAGTAATGATGATGGTAGTTGTAGTTGTAATGATGATGGTAGTAGTAATGATGATGGTAGTTGTAGTAGTAATGATGATGGTAGTTGTAGTAGTAATGATGATGGTAGTTGTAGTAGTAGTAATGATGATGGTAGTTGTAGTAGTAATGATGATGGTAGTTGTAGTAGTAGATGATGATGGTAGTTGTAGTAGTAGTAATGATGATGGTAGTTGTAGTAGTAGTAATGATGATGGTAGTTGTAGTAGTAATGATGATGGTAGTTGTAGTAGTAGTGATGATGATGGTAGTTGTAGTAGTAGTAATGATGATGGTAGTTGTAGTAGTAGTAATGATGATGGTAGTTGTAGTAGTAGTATGATGATGATGGTAGTTGTAGTAGTAATGATGATGGTAGTTGTAGTAGTAGTAATGATGATGGTAGTTGTAGTAGTAATGATGATGGTAGTTGTAGTTGTAATGATGATGGTAGTTGTAGTAGTAATGATGATGGTAGTTGTAGTTGTAATGATGATGGTAGTTGTAGTAGTAGTAATGATGATGATGGTAGTTGTAGTAGTAATGATGATGGTAGTTGTAGTAGTAGTAATGATGATGGTAGTTGTAGTAGTAGTAATGATGATGGTAGTTGTAGTAGTAATGATGATGGTAGTTGTAATGATGATGGTAGTTGTAGTAGTAATGATGATGGTAGTTGTAGTTGTAATGATGATGGTAGTTGTAGTAGTAATGATGATGGTAGTTGTAAGAGTAATGATGATGGTAGTTGTAGTAGTAATGATGATGAGGTAGTTGTAGTAGTAATGATGATGGTAGTTGTAGTAGTAATGATGATGGTAGTTGTAGTAGTAATGATGATGGTAGTTGTAGTAGTATGATGATGGTAGTTGTAGTAGTAATGATGATGGTAGTTGTAGTAGTAGTAATGATGATGGTAGTTGTAGTAGTAGTAATGATGATGGTAGTTGTAGTAGTAGATGATGATGGTAGTTGTAGTAGTAGATGATGATGGTAGTTGTAGTAGTAATGATGATGGTAGTTGTAGTAGTAGTAATGATGATGGTAGTTGTAGTATGTAATGATGATGGTAGTTGTAGTAGTAATGATGATGGGTAGTTGTAGTAGTAATGATGATGGTAGTTGTAGTAGTAATGATGATGGTAGTTGTAGTAGTAATGATGATGGTAGTTGTAGTAGTAATGATGATGGTAGTTGTAGTAGTAATGATGATGGTAGTTGTAGTAGTAATGATGATGGTAGTTGTAGTAGTAATGATGATGGTAGTTGTAGTAGTAATGATGATGGTAGTTGTAGTAATGATGATGGTAGTTGTAGTTGTAATGATGATGGTAGTTGTAGTTGTAATGATGATGGTAGTTGTAGTAGTAATGATGATGGTAGTTGTAGTAGTAATGATGATGGTAGTTGTAGTAGTAGTGATGATGATGGTAGTTGTAGAGTAGATGATGATGGTAGTTGTAGTAGTAGTAATGATGATGGTAGTTGTAGTAGTAGTGATGATGATGGTAGTTGTAGTAGTAGTAATGATGATGGTAGTTGTAGTAGTAATGATGATGGTAGTTGTAGTAGTAATGATGGTGGTAGTTGTAGTAGTAGTAATGATGGTGGTAGTTGTAGTAGTAGAATGATGATGGTAGTTGTAGTAGTAGTATGATGATGATGGTAGTTGTAGTAGTAATGATGATGGTAGTTGTAGTAGTAGTAATGATGGATGGTAGTTGTAGTAGTAGTAATGATGATGGTAGTTGTAGTAGTAGTATGATGATGATGGTAGTTGTAGTAGTAGTAATGATGATGGTAGTTGTAGTAGTAGTATGATGATGATGGTAGTTGTAGTAGTAGTAATGATGATGGTAGTTGTAGTAGTAATGATGATGGTAGTTGTAGTAGTAGTAATGATGATGGTAGTTGTAGTAGTAGTAATGATGATGGTAGTTGTAGTAGTAGTAATGATGATGGTAGTTGTAGTTAGTAATGATGATGGTAGTTGTAGTAGTAGTAATGATGATGGTAGTTGTAGTAGTAATGATGATGGTAGTTGTAGTAGTAATGATGATGGTAGTTGTAGTAGTAATGATGATGGTAGTTGTAGTAGTAATGATGATGGTAGTTGTAGTAGTAGTATGATGATGATGGTAGTTGTAGTAGTAATGATGATGAGGTAGTTGTAGTAGTAATGATGATGGTAGTTGTAGTAGTAATGATGATGGTAGTTGTAGTAGTAATGATGATGGTAGTTGTAGTAGTAGTAATGATGATGGTAGTTGTAGTAGTAATGATGATGGTAGTTGTAGTAGTAATGATGATGGTAGTTGTAGTAGTAGTATGATGATGGTAGTTGTAGTAGTAATGATGATGGTAGTTGTAGTAGTAGTAATGATGATGGTAGTTGTAGTTGTAATGATGATGGTAGTTGTAGTAGTAATGATGATGGTAGTTGTAGTTGTAATGATGATGGTAGTTGTAGTAGTAATGATGATGGTAGTTGTAGTAGTAATGATGATGGTAGTTGTAGTAGTAATGATGATGGTAGTTGTAGTAGTAGTAATGATGATGGTAGTTGTAGTAGTAATGATGATGGTAGTTGTAGTAGTAGTAATGATGATGGTAGTTGTAGTAGTAATGATGATGGTAGTTGTAGTATGTAATGATGATGGTAGTTGTAGTAGTAGTAATGATGATGGTAGTTGTAGTAGTAATGATGATGGTAGTAGTAATGATGATGGTAGTTGTAGTTGTAATGATGATGGTAGTTGAGTAGTAGTAATGATGATGGTAGTTGTAGTAGTAATGATGATGGTAGTTGTAGTAGTAATGATGATGGTAGTTGTAGTAGTAATGATGATGGTAGTTGTAGTTGTAATGATGATGGTAGTTGTAGTAGTAATGATGATGGTAGTTGTAGTTGTAATGATGATGGTAGTTGTAGTAGTAATGATGATGGTAGTTGTAGTAGTAATGATGATGGTAGTTGTAGTAGTAGTAATGATGATGGTAGTTGTAGTAGTAATGATGATGGTAGTTGTAGTAGTAATGATGATGGTAGTTGTAGTAGTAGTAATGATGATGGTAGTTGTAGTTGTAATGATGATGGTAGTTGTATGTAGTAATGATGATGGTAGTTGTAGTAGTAATGATGATGGTAGTTGTAGTTGTAATGATGATGGTAGTAGTAATGATGATGGTAGTTGTAGTAGTAATGATGATGGTAGTTGTAGTTAGTAATGATGATGGTAGTTGTAGTAGTAGTAATGATGATGGTAGTTGTAGTAGTAATGATGATGGTAGTTGTAGTAGTAATGATGATGGTAGTTGTAGTTGTAATGATGATGGTAGTTGTAGTAGTAATGATGATGGTAGTTGTAATGATGATGGTAGTTGTAGTAGTAATGATGATGGTAGTTGTAGTAGTAATGATGATGGTAGTTGTAGTAGTAATGATGATGGTAGTTGTAGTAGTAATGATGATGGTAGTTGTAGTAGTAATGATGATGGTAGTTGTAGTAGTAATGATGATGGTAGTTGTAGTAGTAATGATGATGGTAGTTGTAATGATGATGGTAGTTGTAGTAGTAATGATGATGGTAGTTGTAGTTGTAATGATGATGGTAGTTGTAGTAGTAATGATGATGGTAGTTGTAGTAGTAATGATGATGGTAGTTGTAGTTAGTAATGATGATGGTAGTTGTAGTATGTAATGATGATGGTAGTTGTAGTAGTAGATGATGATGGTAGTTGTAGTAGTAGTAATGATGATGGTAGTTGTAGTAGTAATGATGATGGTAGTTGTAGTTGTAATGATGATGGTAGTTGTAGTTAGTAATGATGATGGTAGTTGTAGTAGTAGTAATGATGATGGTAGTTGTAGTAGTAGTAATGATGATGGTAGTTGTAGTGTAGTAATGATGATGGTAGTTGTAGTAGTAATGATGATGGTAGTTGTAGTAGTAGTAATGATGATGGTAGTTGTAGTAGTAATGATGATGGTAGTTGTAGTAGTAATGATGATGGTAGTTGTAGTAGTAATGATGATGGTAGTTGTAGTAGTAATGATGATGGTAGTTGTAGTTGTAATGATGATGGTAGTTGTAATGATGATGGTAGTTGTAGTAGTAATGATGATGGTAGTTGTAGTAGTAATGATGATGGTAGTTGTAGTAGTAATGATGATGGTAGTGAAGTAATGATGATGGTAGTTGTAGTAGTAATGATGATGGTAGTTGTAGTAGTGTAATGATGATGGTAGTGTAGTAGTAGTATGATGATGATGGTAGTTGTAGTATGTAATGATGATGGTAGTTGTAGTTGTAATGATGATGGTAGTTGTAGTAGTAATGATGATGGTAGTTGTAGTAGTAATGATGATGGTAGTTGTAGTAGTAATGATGATGGTAGTTGTAGTTGTAATGATGATGGTAGTTGTAGTAGTAATGATGATGGTGGTAGTAGTTGTAGTTGTAATGATGATGGTAGTTGTAGTTGTAATGATGATGGTAGTTGTAGTAGTAATGATGATGGTAGTTGTAGTTGTAATGATGATGGTAGTTGTAATGATGATGGTAGTTGTAATGATGATGGTAGTTGTAGTAGTAATGATGATGGTAGTTGTAGTTGTAATGATGATGGTAGTTGTAATGATGATGGTAGTTGTAGTAGTAATGATGATGGTAGTTGTAGTTGTAATGATGATGGTAGTTGTAGTTGTAATGATGATGGTAGTTGTAGTTGTAATGATGATGATGGTAGTTGTAATGATGATGGTAGTTGTAATGATGATGGTAGTTGTAGTAGTAATGATGATGGTAGTTGTAATGATGATGGTAGTTGTAGTTGTAATGATGATGGTAGTTGTAGTTGTAATGATGATGGTAGTTGTAGTAGTAATGATGATGGTAGTTGTAATGATGATGGTAGTTGTAGTAGTAATGATGATGGTAGTTGTAGTAGTAATGATGATGGTAGTTGTAGTAGTAATGATGATGGTAGTTGTAGTTGTAATGATGATGGTAGTTGTAGTAGTAATGATGATGGTAGTTGTAGTAGTAATGATGATGGTAGTTGTAGTTGTAATGATGATGGTAGTTGTAGTAGTAATGATGATGGTAGTTGTAGTATGATGATGGTAGTTGTAGTAGTAATGATGATGGTAGTTGTAGTAGTAATGATGATGGTAGTTGTAGTAGTAATGATGATGGTAGTTGTAGTAGTAATGATG
>NC_074697.1:11381275-11420468 GCF_029448725.1 Salvelinus fontinalis | reverse complement strand
TGTTCCTACTGGAGGTGAAGAGAGAATAGTGTTCCTACTGGAGGTGAAGAGAGAATAGTGTTCCTACTGGAAGTGCTGAGAGAATAGTGTTCCTACTGGAGGTACTGAGAGAATAGTGTTCCTACTGGAGGTGAAAAGAGAATAGTGTTCCTACTGGAGGTACTGAGAGAATAGTGTTCCTACTGGAGGTACTGAGAGAATAGTGTTCCTACTGGAGGTGAAGAGAGAATAGTGTTCCTACTGGAGGTACTGAGAGAATAGTGTTCCTACTGGAGGTGAAGAGATAATAGTGATCCTACTGGAGGTGAAAAGAGAATAGTGTTCCTACTGGAGGTGAAAAGAGAATAGTGTTCCTACTGCAGGTCCTGAGAGAATAATGTTCCTACTGGAGGTACTGAGAGAATAGTGTTCATACTGGAGGAGAAGAGAGAATAGTGTTCCTACTGGAGGTGGAGAGAGAATAGTGTTCCTACTGGAAGTACTGAGAGAATAGTGTTCCTATTGGAGGTACTGAGAGAATAGTGTTTCTACTGGAGGTACTGAGAGAATAGTGTTCCGACTGGAGGTGAAGAGAGAATAGTGTTCCTACTGGAGGTACTGAGACAATAGTGTTCCTACTGGAGGTGAAGAGAGAATAGTGTTCCTACTGGAGGTACTGGGAGAATAGTGTTCCTACTGGAGGTGAAGAGAGAATAGTGTTCCTACTGGAGGTGAAGATAGAATAGTGTTCCTACTGGAGGTGCAGAGAGAATAGTGTTCCTACTGGAGGTGAAGAGAGAATAGTGTTCCTACTGGATGTGCTGAGAGAATAGTGTTCCTACTGGAGGTGCAGAGAGAATAGTGTTCCTACTGGAGGTGAAGAGAGAATAGTGTTCCTACTTGAGGTACTGAGAGAATAGTGTTCCTACTGGAGGTACTGAGAGAATAGTGTTCCTACTGGAGGTACAGAGAGAATAGTGTTCCTACTGGAGGTGAAGAGAGAATAGTGTTCCTACTGGAGGTACTGAGAGAATAGTGTTCCTACTGGAGGTACTGAGAGATTAGTGTTCCTACTGGAGGTGAAGAGAGAATAGTGTTCCTACTGGAGGTGAAGAGAGAATAGTGTTCCTACTGGAAGTGCTGAGAGAATAGTGTTCATACTGGAGGTACTGAGAGAATAGTGTTCCTACTGGAGGTGAAGAGAGAATAGTGTTCCTACTGGAGGTACTGAGAGAATAGTGTTCCTACTGGAAGTGCTGAGAGAATAGTGTTCATACTGGAGGTGAAAAGAGAATAGTGTTCCTACTGGAGGTGAAAAGAGAATAGTGTTCCTACTGCAGGTCCTGAGAGAATAGTGTTCCTACTGGAGGTACTGAGAGAATAGTGTTCATACTGGAGGAGAAGAGAGAATAGTGTTCCTACTGGAGGTGGAGAGAGAATAGTGTTCCTACTGGAAGTACTGAGAGAATAGTGTTCCTATTGGAGGTACTGAGAGAATAGTGTTTCTACTGGAGGTACTGAGAGAATAGTGTTCCTACTGGAGGTGAAGAGAGAATAGTGTTCCTACTGGAGGTACTGAGAGAATAGTGTTCCTACTGGAGGTACTGAGAGAATAGTGTTCCTACTGGAGGTACTGAGAGAATAGTGTTCCTACTGGAGGTGAAGAGAGAATAGTGTTCCTACTGGAGGTGAA
Source organism: Salvelinus fontinalis (assembly GCF_029448725.1). Lineage (NCBI taxonomy): Eukaryota > Metazoa > Chordata > Actinopteri > Salmoniformes > Salmonidae > Salvelinus > Salvelinus fontinalis. The sequence continues at coordinate 11,418,796 of NC_074697.1, read as the reverse complement.
GAGAGAATAGTGTTCCTACTGGAGGTGAAGAGAGAATAGTGTTCCTACTGGAGGTACTGAGAGAATAGTTCTGCCGTTCCTACTGGAGGTACGGCGAGAATAGTGTTCCTACTGGAGGTGAAGAGAGAATAGTGTTTCTACTGGAGGTCCTGAGAGAATAGTGTTCCCCCTGGAGGTACTGAGAGAATAGTGTTCCTACTGGAGGTGAGGAGAGAATAGTGTTCCTACTGGAGGTACTGAGAGAATAGTGTTCCTACTAGATGTGCTGAGAGAATAGTGTTCCTACTGGAGGTACTGAGACAATAGTGTTCCTACTGGAGGTGAAGATAGAATAGTGTTCCTACTGGAGGTGAAGAGAGAATATTGTTCCTACTGGAGGTCCTGAGAGAATAGTGTTCCTACTGGAGGTACTGAGAGAATAGTGTTCCTACTGGAGGGGAGGAGAGAATAGTGTTCCTACTGGAGGTACTGAGAGAATAGTGTTCCTACTACATGTGCTGAGAGAATAGAGTTCCTACTGGAGGTACTTAGACAATAGTGTTCCTACTGGAGGTGAAGAGAGAATAGTGTTCCTACTAGAGGTGAATAGAGAATAGTGTTCCTGCTGGAGGTACAGATATAATAGTGTTCCGACTGGAGGTGAAGAGAGAATAGTGTTCCTACTGGAGGTGAAGAGAGAATAGTGTTCCTACTGGAGGTGAATAGAGAATAGTGTTCCTGCTGGAGGTACTGAGAGAATAGTGTTCCGACTGGAGGTGAAGAGAGAATAGTGTTCCTACTGGAGGTGAAGAGAGAATAGTGTTCCTACAGGAGGTGAAGAGAGAATAGTGTTCCTACTGGAGGTGAAGAGGGAATAGTGTTCCTACTTGAGGTACTGAGAGAATAGTGTTCCTACTGGAGGTACTGAGAGAATAGTGTTCCTACTGGAGGTGCATAGAGAATAGTGTTCCTACTGGAGGTGAAGAGAGAATAGTGTTCCTACTGGAGGTGAAGAGAGAATAGTGTTCCTACTGGAGGTACTGAGAGATTAGTGTTCCTACTGGAGGTGAAGAGAGAATAGTGTTCCTACTGGAGGTGAATAGAGAATAGTGTTCCTGCTGGAGGTATTGAGAGAATAGTGTTCCGACTGGAGGTGAAGAGAGAATAGTGTTCCTACTGGAGGTGAAGAGAGAATAGTGTTCCTACTGGAGGTGCTGAGAGAATAGTGTTCCTGCTGGAGGTACTGAGAGAATATTGTTCCTACTGGAGGTGAAGAGAGAATAGTGTTCCTGCTGGAGGTACTGAGAGAATAGTGTTCCTACTGGAGGTACTGAGAGAATAGTGTTCCTACTGGAGGTGCAGAGAGAATAGTGTTCCTACTGGAGGTGCAGAGAGAATAGTGTTCCTACTGGAGGTACTGAGAGAATAGTGTTCCTACTGGAGGTACTGAGAGAATAGTGTTCCTACTGGAGATACTGAGAGAATAGTGTTCCTACTGGAGGTACTGAGAGAATAGTGTTCCTACTGGAGGTGAAGAGAGAATAGTGTTCCTACTGGAGGTACTGAGAGAATAGTGTTCCTACTGGAGGTGAAGAGAGAATAGTGTTCCTACTGGAGGTACTGAGAGAATAGTGTTCCTACTGGAGGTACTGAGAGAATAGTGTTCCTACTGGAGGTGGAGAGAGAATAGTGTTCCTACTGGAAGTACTGAGAGAATAGTGTTCCTATTGGAGGTACTGAGAGAATAGTGTTTCTACTGGAGGTACTGAGAGAATAGTGTTCCTACTGGAGGTGAAGAGAGAATAGTGTTCCTACTGGAGGTACTGAGAGAATAGTGTTCCTACTGGAGGTACTGAGAGAATAGTGTTCCTACTGGAGGTGAAGAGAGAATAGTGTTCCTACTGGAGGTGAAGAGAGAATAGTGTTCCTACTGGAGGTGAAGAGAGAATAGTGTTCCTACTGGAGGTACTGAGAGAATAGTGTTCCTACTGGAGGTGAAGAGAGAATAGTGTTCCTACTGGAGGTACTGAGAGAATAGATCTGCCGTTCCTACTGGAGGTACGGCGAGAATAGTGTTCCTACTTGAGGTGAAGAGAGAATAGTGTTTTTACTGGAGGTCCTGAGAGAATAGTGTTCCTACTGGAGGTACTGAGAGAATAGTGTTCCTACTGGAGGTGAAGAGAGAATAGTGTTCCTACTGGAGGTACTGAGAGAATAGTGTTCCTACTTGATGTGCTGAGAGAATAGTGTTCCTACTGGAGGTACTGAGACAATAGTGCTCCTACTGGAGGTGAAGATAGAATAGTGTTCCTACTGGAGGTGAAGAGAGAATATTGTTCCTACTGGAGGTACTGAGAGAATAGTGTTCCTACTGGAGGTACTGAGAGATTAGTGTTCCTACTGGAGGTGAAGAGAGAATAGTGTTCCTACTAGAGGTGAATAGACAATTGTGTTCCTGCTGGAGGTACAGATATAATAGTGTTCCGACTGGAGGTGAAGAGAGAATAGTGTTCCTACTGGAGGTGAAGAGAGAATAGTGTTCCTACTGGATGTGAATAGAGAATAGTGTTCCTGCTGGAGGTACTGAGAGAATAGTGTTCCGACTGGAGGTGAAGAGAGAATAGTGTTCCTACTGGAGGTGAAGAGAGAATAGTGTTCCTACAGGAGGTGAATAGAGAATAGTGTTCCTGCTGGAGGTACTGAGAGAATAGTGTTCCGACTGGAGGTGAAGAGAGAATAGTTTTCCTACTGGAGGTACTGAGACAATAGTGTTCCTACTGGAGGTGAAGAGAGAATAGTGTTCCTACTGGAGGTACTGGGAGAATAGTGTTCCTACTGGAGGTGCTGAGAGAATAGTGTTCCTACTGGAGGTGCAGATATAATAGTGTTCCTACTGGAGGTGCAGAGAGAATAGTGTTCCTACTGGAGGTGAAGAGAGAATAGTGTTCCTACTGGAGGTGCTGAGAGAATAGTGTTCCTACTGGAGGTGCAGAGAGAATAGTGTTCCTACTGGAGGTGAAGAGGGAATAGTGTTCCTACTTGAGGTACTGAGAGTATAGTGTTCCTACTGGAGGTACTGAGACGATAGTGTTCCTACTGGAGGTGAAGAGAGAATAGTGTTCCTACTGGAGGTGAATAGAGAATAGTGTTCCTGCTGGAGGTACTGAGAGAATAGTGTTCCGACTGGAGGTGAAGAGAGAATAGTGTTCCTACTGGAGGTGAAGAGAGAATAGTGTTCATACAGGAGGTGAAGAGAGAATAGTGTTCCTACTGGAGGTACTGAGACGATAGTGTTCCTACTGGAGGTGAAGAGAGAATAGTGTTCCTACTGGAGGTACTGGGAGAATAGTGTTCCTACTGGAGGTACTGAGAGAATAGTGTTCCTACTGGAGGTGCAGATAGAATAGTGTTCCTACTGGAGGTGCAGAGAGAATAGTGTTCCTACTGGAGGTGAAGAGAGAATAGTGTTCCTACTGGAGGTGCTGAGAGAATAGTGTTCCTACTGGAGGTGCAGAGAGAATAGTGTTCCTACTGGAGGTGAAGAGGGAATAGTGTTCCTACTTGAGGTACTGAGAGAATAGTGTTCCTACTGGAGGTACTGAGAGAATAGTGTTCCTACTGGAGGTGCATAGAGAATAGTGTTCCTACTGGAGGTGAAGAGAGAATAGTGTTCCTACTGGAGGTGAAGAGAGAATAGTGTTCCTACTGGAGGTACTGAGAGATTAGTGTTCCTACTGGAGGTGAAGAGAGAATAGTGTTCCTACTGGAGGTGAATAGAGAATAGTGTTCCTGCTGGAGGTATTGAGAGAATAGTGTTCCTACTGGAGGTGAAGAGAGAATAGTGTTCCTACTGGAGGTATTGAGAGAATAGTGTTCCTACTGGAGGTACTGAGAGAATAGTGTTCCTACTGGAGGTGAAGAGAGAATAGTGTTCCTACTGGAGGTGAAGAGAGAATAGTGTTCCTACTGGAGGTGAAGAGAGAATAGTGTTCCTACTGGAGGTACTGAGAGAATAGTGTTCCTACTGGAGGTGAAGAGAGAATAGTGTTCCTACTGGAGGTACTGAGAGAATAGATCTGCCGTTCCTACTGGAGGTACGGCGAGAATAGTGTTCCTACTTGAGGTGAAGAGAGAATAGTGTTTTTACTGGAGGTCCTGAGAGAATAGTGTTCCTACTGGAGGTACTGAGAGAATAGTGTTCCTACTGGAGGTGAAGAGAGAATAGTGTTCCTACTGGAGGTACTGAGAGAATAGTGTTCCTACTTGATGTGCTGAGAGAATAGTGTTCCTACTGGAGGTACTGAGACAATAGTGCTCCTACTGGAGGTGAAGATAGAATAGTGTTCCTACTGGAGGTGAAGAGAGAATATTGTTCCTACTGGAGGTACTGAGAGAATAGTGTTCCTACTGGAGGTACTGAGAGATTAGTGTTCCTACTGGAGGTGAAGAGAGAATAGTGTTCCTACTAGAGGTGAATAGACAATAGTGTTCCTGCTGGAGGTACAGATATAATAGTGTTCCGACTGGAGGTGAAGAGAGAATAGTGTTCCTACTGGAGGTGAAGAGAGAATAGTGTTCCTACTGGATGTGAATAGAGAATAGTGTTCCTGCTGGAGGTACTGAGAGAATAGTGTTCCGACTGGAGGTGAAGAGAGAATAGTGTTCCTACTGGAGGTGAAGAGAGAATAGTGTTCCTACAGGAGGTGAATAGAGAATAGTGTTCCTGCTGGAGGTACTGAGAGAATAGTGTTCCGACTGGAGGTGAAGAGAGAATAGTTTTCCTACTGGAGGTACTGAGACAATAGTGTTCCTACTGGAGGTGAAGAGAGAATAGTGTTCCTACTGGAGGTACTGGGAGAATAGTGTTCCTACTGGAGGTGCTGAGAGAATAGTGTTCCTACTGGAGGTGCAGATAGAATAGTGTTCCTACTGGAGGTGCAGAGAGAATAGTGTTCCTACTGGAGGTGAAGAGAGAATAGTGTTCCTACTGGAGGTGCTGAGAGAATAGTGTTCCTACTGGAGGTGCAGAGAGAATAGTGTTCCTACTGGAGGTGAAGAGGGAATAGTGTTCCTACTTGAGGTACTGAGAGTATAGTGTTCCTACTGGAGGTACTGAGACGATAGTGTTCCTACTGGAGGTGAAGAGAGAATAGTGTTCCTACTGGAGGTGAATAGAGAATAGTGTTCCTGCTGGAGGTACTGAGAGAATAGTGTTCCGACTGGAGGTGAAGAGAGAATAGTGTTCCTACTGGAGGTGAAGAGAGAATAGTGTTCATACAGGAGGTGAAGAGAGAATAGTGTTCCTACTGGAGGTACTGAGACGATAGTGTTCCTACTGGAGGTGAAGAGAGAATAGTGTTCCTACTGGAGGTACTGGGAGAATAGTGTTCCTACTGGAGGTACTGAGAGAATAGTGTTCCTACTGGAGGTGCAGATAGAATAGTGTTCCTACTGGAGGTGCAGAGAGAATAGTGTTCCTACTGGAGGTGAAGAGAGAATAGTGTTCCTACTGGAGGTGCTGAGAGAATAGTGTTCCTACTGGAGGTGCAGAGAGAATAGTGTTCCTACTGGAGGTGAAGAGGGAATAGTGTTCCTACTTGAGGTACTGAGAGAATAGTGTTCCTACTGGAGGTACTGAGAGAATAGTGTTCCTACTGGAGGTGCATAGAGAATAGTGTTCCTACTGGAGGTGAAGAGAGAATAGTGTTCCTACTGGAGGTGAAGAGAGAATAGTGTTCCTACTGGAGGTACTGAGAGATTAGTGTTCCTACTGGAGGTGAAGAGAGAATAGTGTTCCTACTGGAGGTGAATAGAGAATAGTGTTCCTGCTGGAGGTATTGAGAGAATAGTGTTCCGACTGGAGGTGAAGAGAGAATAGTGTTCCTACTGGAGGTGAAGAGAGAATAGTGTTCCTACTGGAGGTGCTGAGAGAATAGTGTTCCTGCTGGAGGTACTGAGAGAATAGTGTTCCTACTGGAGGTGAAGAGAGAATAGTGTTCCTGCTGGAGGTACTGAGAGAATAGTGTTCCTACTGGAGGTACTGAGAGAATAGTGTTCCTACTGGAGGTGCAGAGAGAATAGTGTTCCTACTGGAGGTGAAGAGAGAATAGTGTTCCTACTGGAGGTACTGAGAGAATAGTGTTCCTACTGGAGGTACTGAGAGAATAGTGTTCCTACTGGAGATACTGAGAGAATAGTGTTCCTACTGGAGGTACTGAGAGAATAGTGTTCCTACTGGAGGTGAAGAGAGAATAGTGTTCCTACTGGAGGTACTGAGAGAATAGTGTTCCATCTGGAGGTGAAGAGAGAATAGTGTTCCTACTGGAGGTACTGAGAGAATAGTGTTCCTACTGGAGGTACTGAGAGAATAGTGTTCCTACTGGAGGTGAAGAGAGAATAGTGTTCCTACTGGAGGTACTGAGAGAATAGTGTTCCTACTGGAGGTACTGAGAGAATAGTGTTCCTACTGGAGGTACTGAGAGAATAGTGTTCCTACTGGAGGTGAAGAGAGAATAGTGTTCCTACTGGAGGTGAAGAGAGAATAGTGTTCCTACTGGAGGTGAAGAGAGAATAGTGTTCCTACTGGAGGTACTGAGAGAATAGTGTTCCTACTGGAGGTGAAGAGAGAATAGTGTTCCTACTGGAGGTACTGAGAGAATAGATCTGCCGTTCCTACTGGAGGTACGGCGAGAATAGTGTTCCTACTTGAGGTGAAGAGAGAATAGTGTTTCTACTGGAGGTCCTGAGAGAATAGTGTTCCTACTGGAGGTACTGAGAGAATAGTGTTCCTACTGGAGGTGAAGAGAGAATAGTGTTCCTACTGGAGGTGCTGAGAGAATAGTGTTCCTGCTGGAGGTACTGAGAGAATATTGTTCCTACTGGAGGTGAAGAGAGAATAGTGTTCCTGCTGGAGGTACTGAGAGAATAGTGTTCCTACTGGAGGTACTGAGAGAATAGTGTTCCTACTGGAGGTGCAGAGAGAATAGTGTTCCTACTGGAGGTGAAGAGAGAATAGTGTTCCTACTGGAGGTACTGAGAGAATAGTGTTCCTACTGGAGGTACTGAGAGAATAGTGTTCCTACTGGAGATACTGAGAGAATAGTGTTCCTACTGGAGGTACTGAGAGAATAGTGTTCCTACTGGAGGTGAAGAGAGAATAGTGTTCCTACTGGAGGTACTGAGAGAATAGTGTTCCTACTGGAGGTGAAGAGAGAATAGTGTTCCTACTGGAGGTACTGAGAGAATAGTGTTCCTACTGGAGGTACTGAGAGAATAGTGTTCCTACTGGAGGTGGAGAGAGAATAGTGTTCCTACTGGAAGTACTGAGAGAATAGTGTTCCTATTGGAGGTACTGAGAGAATAGTGTTTCTACTGGAGGTACTGAGAGAATAGTGTTCCTACTGGAGGTGAAGAGAGAATAGTGTTCCTACTGGAGGTACTGAGAGAATAGTGTTCCTACTGGAGGTACTGAGAGAATAGTGTTCCTACTGGAGGTACTGAGAGAATAGTGTTCCTACTGGAGGTGAAGAGAGAATAGTGTTCCTACTGGAGGTGAAGAGAGAATAGTGTTCCTACTGGAGGTGAAGAGAGAATAGTGTTCCTACTGGAGGTACTGAGAGAATAGTGTTCCTACTGGAGGTGAAGAGAGAATAGTGTTCCTACTGGAGGTACTGAGAGAATAGATCTGCCGTTCCTACTGGAGGTACGGCGAGAATAGTGTTCCTACTTGAGGTGAAGAGAGAATAGTGTTTCTACTGGAGGTCCTGAGAGAATAGTGTTCCTACTGGAGGTACTGAGAGAATAGTGTTCCTACTGGAGGTGAAGAGAGAATAGTGTTCCTACTGGAGGTACTGAGAGAATAGTGTTCCTACTTGATGTGCTGAGAGAATAGTGTTCCTACTGGAGGTACTGAGACAATAGTGCTCCTACTGGAGGTGAAGATAGAATAGTGTTCCTACTGGAGGTGAAGAGAGAATATTGTTCCTACTGGAGGTACTGAGAGAATAGTGTTCCTACTGGAGGTACTGAGAGATTAGTGTTCCTACTGGAGGTGAAGAGAGAATAGTGTTCCTACTAGAGGTGAATAGACAATAGTGTTCCTGCTGGAGGTACAGATATAATAGTGTTCCGACTGGAGGTGAAGAGAGAATAGTGTTCCTACTGGAGGTGAAGAGAGAATAGTGTTCCTACTGGATGTGAATAGAGAATAGTGTTCCTGCTGGAGGTACTGAGAGAATAGTGTTCCGACTGGAGGTGAAGAGAGAATAGTGTTCCTACTGGAGGTGAAGAGAGAATAGTGTTCCTACAGGAGGTGAATAGAGAATAGTGTTCCTGCTGGAGGTACTGAGAGAATAGTGTTCCGACTGGAGGTGAAGAGAGAATAGTTTTTCTACTGGAGGTACTGAGACAATAGTGTTCCTACTGGAGGTGAAGAGAGAATAGTGTTCCTACTGGAGGTACTGGGAGAATAGTGTTCCTACTGGAGGTACTGAGAGAATAGTGTTCCTACTGGAGGTGCAGATAGAATAGTGTTCCTACTGGAGGTGCAGAGAGAATATTGTTCCTACTGGAGGTGAAGAGAGAATAGTGTTCCTACTGGAGGTGCTGAGAGAATAGTGTTCCTACTGGAGGTGCAGAGAGAATAATGTTCCTACTGGAGGTGAAGAGAGAATAGTGATCCTACTTGAGGTACTGAGAGAATAGTGTTCCTACTGGAGGTACTGAGAGAATAGTGTTCCTACTGGAGGTGCAGAGAGAATAGTGTTCCTACTGGAGGTGAAGAGAGAATAGTGTTCCTACTGGAGGTGAAGAGAGAATAGTGTTCCTACTGGAGGTACTGAGAGATTAGTGTTCCTACTGGAGGTGAAGAGAGAATAGTGTTCCTACTGGAGGTGAAGAGAGAATAGTGTTCCTACTGGAAGTGCTGAGAGAATAGTGTTCCTACTGGAGGTACTGAGAGAATAGTGTTCCTACTGGAGGTACTGAGAGAATAGTGTTCCTACTGGAGGTACTGAGAGAATAGTGTTCCTACTGGAGGTGAAGAGAGAATAGTGTTCCTACTGGAGGTACTGAGAGAATAGTGTTCCTACTGGAGGTGAAGAGATAATAGTGATCCTACTGGAGGTGAAAAGAGAATAGTGTTCCTACTGGAGGTGAAAAGAGAATAGTGTTCCTACTGCAGGTCCTGAGAGAATAGTGTTCCTACTGGAGGTACTGAGAGAATAGTGTTCATACTGGAGGAGAAGAGAGAATAGTGTTCCTACTGGAGGTGGAGAGAGAATAGTGTTCCTACTGGAAGTACTGAGAGAATAGTGTTCCTATTGGAGGTACTGAGAGAATAGTGTTTCTACTGGAGGTACTGAGAGAATAGTGTTCCGACTGGAGGTGAAGAGAGAATAGTGTTCCTACTGGAGGTACTGAGACAATAGTGTTCCTACTGGAGGTGCAGAGAGAATAGTGTTCCTACTGGAGGTGAAGAGAGAATAGTGTTCCTACTTGAGGTACTGAGAGAATAGTGTTCCTACTGGAGGTACTGAGAGAATAGTGTTCCTACTGGAGGTGCAGAGAGAATAGTGTTCCTACTGGAGGTGAAGAGAGAATAGTGTTCCTACTGGAGGTACTGAGAGAATAGTGTTCCTACTGGAGGTACTGAGAGATTAGTGTTCCTACTGGAGGTGAAGAGAGAATAGTGTTCCTACTGGAGGTGAAGAGAGAATAGTGTTCCTACTGGAAGTGCTGAGAGAATAGTGTTCCTACTGGAGGTACTGAGAGAATAGTGTTCCTACTGGAGGTACTGAGAGAATAGTGTTCCTACTGGAGGTACTGAGAGAATAGTGTTCCTACTGGAGGTGAAGAGAGAATAGTGTTCCTACTGGAGGTGCAGAGAGAATAGTGTTCCTACTGGAGGTGAAGAGATAATAGTGATCCTACTGGAGGTGAAAAGAGAATAGTGTTCCTACTGGAGGTGAAAAGAGAATAGTGTTCCTACTGCAGGTCCTGAGAGAATAGTGTTCCTACTGGAGGTACTGAGAGAATAGTGTTCATCTGGAGGAGAAGAGAGAATAGTGTTCCTACTGGAGGTGGAGAGAGAATAGTGTTCCTACTGGAAGTACTGAGAGAATAGTGTTCCTATTGGAGGTACTGAGAGAATAGTGTTTCTACTGGAGGTACTGAGAGAATAGTGTTCCTACTGGAGGTGAAGAGAGAATAGTGTTCCTACTGGAGGTACTGAGAGAATAGTGTTCCTACTGGAGGTACTGAGAGAATAGTGTTCCTACTGGAGGTGAAGAGAGAATAGTGTTCCTACTGGAGGTGAAGAGAGAATAGTGTTCCTACTGGAGGTGAAGAGAGAATAGTGTTCCTACTGGAGGTGAAGAGAGAATAGTGTTCCTACTGGAGGTACTGAGAGAATAGTTCTGCCGTTCCTACTGGAGGTACGGCGAGAATAGTGTTCCTACTGGAGGTGAAGAGAGAATAGTGTTTCTACTGGAGGTCCTGAGAGAATAGTGTTCCCCCTGGAGGTACTGAGAGAATAGTGTTCCTACTGGAGGTGAGGAGAGAATAGTGTTCCTACTGGAGGTACTGAGAGAATAGTGTTCCTACTAGATGTGCTGAGAGAATAGTGTTCCTACTGGAGGTACTGAGACAATAGTGTTCCTACTGGAGGTGAAGATAGAATAGTGTTCCTACTGGAGGTGAAGAGAGAATATTGTTTCTACTGGAGGTCCTGAGAGAATAGTGTTCCTACTGGAGGTACTGAGAGAATAGTGTTCCTACTGGAGGTGAGGAGAGAATAGTGTTCCTACTGGAGGTACTGAGAGAATAGTGTTCCTACTACATGTGCTGAGAGAATAGTGTTCCTACTGGAGGTACTTAGACAATAGTGTTCCTACTGGAGGTGAAGAGAGAATAGTGTTCCTACTGGAGGTGAAGAGAGAATAGTGTTCCTACAGGAGGTGAATAGAGAATAGTGTTCCTGCTGGAGGTACTGAGAGAATAGTGTTCCGACTGGAGGTGAAGAGAGAATAGTTTTTCTACTGGAGGTACTGAGACAATAGTGTTCCTACTGGAGGTGAAGAGAGAATAGTGTTCCTACTGGAGGTACTGGGAGAATAGTGTTCCTACTGGAGGTACTGAGAGAATAGTGTTCCTACTGGAGGTGCAGATAGAATAGTGTTCCTACTGGAGGTGCAGAGAGAATATTGTTCCTACTGGAGGTGAAGAGAGAATAGTGTTCCTACTGGAGGTGCTGAGAGAATAGTGTTCCTACTGGAGGTGCAGAGAGAATAATGTTCCTACTGGAGGTGAAGAGAGAATAGTGATCCTACTTGAGGTACTGAGAGAATAGTGTTCCTACTGGAGGTACTGAGAGAATAGTGTTCCTACTGGAGGTGCAGAGAGAATAGTGTTCCTACTGGAGGTGAAGAGAGAATAGTGTTCCTACTGGAGGTGAAGAGAGAATAGTGTTCCTACTGGAGGTACTGAGAGATTAGTGTTCCTACTGGAGGTGAAGAGAGAATAGTGTTCCTACTGGAGGTGAAGAGAGAATAGTGTTCCTACTGGAAGTGCTGAGAGAATAGTGTTCCTACTGGAGGTACTGAGAGAATAGTGTTCCTACTGGAGGTACTGAGAGAATAGTGTTCCTACTGGAGGTACTGAGAGAATAGTGTTCCTACTGGAGGTGAAGAGAGAATAGTGTTCCTACTGGAGGTACTGAGAGAATAGTGTTCCTACTGGAGGTGAAGAGATAATAGTGATCCTACTGGAGGTGAAAAGAGAATAGTGTTCCTACTGGAGGTGAAAAGAGAATAGTGTTCCTACTGCAGGTCCTGAGAGAATAGTGTTCCTACTGGAGGTACTGAGAGAATAGTGTTCATACTGGAGGAGAAGAGAGAATAGTGTTCCTACTGGAGGTGGAGAGAGAATAGTGTTCCTACTGGAAGTACTGAGAGAATAGTGTTCCTATTGGAGGTACTGAGAGAATAGTGTTTCTACTGGAGGTACTGAGAGAATAGTGTTCCGACTGGAGGTGAAGAGAGAATAGTGTTCCTACTGGAGGTACTGAGACAATAGTGTTCCTACTGGAGGTGCAGAGAGAATAGTGTTCCTACTGGAGGTGAAGAGAGAATAGTGTTCCTACTTGAGGTACTGAGAGAATAGTGTTCCTACTGGAGGTACTGAGAGAATAGTGTTCCTACTGGAGGTGCAGAGAGAATAGTGTTCCTACTGGAGGTGAAGAGAGAATAGTGTTCCTACTGGAGGTACTGAGAGAATAGTGTTCCTACTGGAGGTACTGAGAGATTAGTGTTCCTACTGGAGGTGAAGAGAGAATAGTGTTCCTACTGGAGGTGAAGAGAGAATAGTGTTCCTACTGGAAGTGCTGAGAGAATAGTGTTCCTACTGGAGGTACTGAGAGAATAGTGTTCCTACTGGAGGTACTGAGAGAATAGTGTTCCTACTGGAGGTACTGAGAGAATAGTGTTCCTACTGGAGGTGAAGAGAGAATAGTGTTCCTACTGGAGGTGCAGAGAGAATAGTGTTCCTACTGGAGGTGAAGAGATAATAGTGATCCTACTGGAGGTGAAAAGAGAATAGTGTTCCTACTGGAGGTGAAAAGAGAATAGTGTTCCTACTGCAGGTCCTGAGAGAATAGTGTTCCTACTGGAGGTACTGAGAGAATAGTGTTCATCTGGAGGAGAAGAGAGAATAGTGTTCCTACTGGAGGTGGAGAGAGAATAGTGTTCCTACTGGAAGTACTGAGAGAATAGTGTTCCTATTGGAGGTACTGAGAGAATAGTGTTTCTACTGGAGGTACTGAGAGAATAGTGTTCCTACTGGAGGTGAAGAGAGAATAGTGTTCCTACTGGAGGTACTGAGAGAATAGTGTTCCTACTGGAGGTACTGAGAGAATAGTGTTCCTACTGGAGGTGAAGAGAGAATAGTGTTCCTACTGGAGGTGAAGAGAGAATAGTGTTCCTACTGGAGGTGAAGAGAGAATAGTGTTCCTACTGGAGGTGAAGAGAGAATAGTGTTCCTACTGGAGGTACTGAGAGAATAGTTCTGCCGTTCCTACTGGAGGTACGGCGAGAATAGTGTTCCTACTGGAGGTGAAGAGAGAATAGTGTTTCTACTGGAGGTCCTGAGAGAATAGTGTTCCCCCTGGAGGTACTGAGAGAATAGTGTTCCTACTGGAGGTGAGGAGAGAATAGTGTTCCTACTGGAGGTACTGAGAGAATAGTGTTCCTACTAGATGTGCTGAGAGAATAGTGTTCCTACTGGAGGTACTGAGACAATAGTGTTCCTACTGGAGGTGAAGATAGAATAGTGTTCCTACTGGAGGTGAAGAGAGAATATTGTTTCTACTGGAGGTCCTGAGAGAATAGTGTTCCTACTGGAGGTACTGAGAGAATAGTGTTCCTACTGGAGGTGAGGAGAGAATAGTGTTCCTACTGGAGGTACTGAGAGAATAGTGTTCCTACTACATGTGCTGAGAGAATAGTGTTCCTACTGGAGGTACTTAGACAATAGTGTTCCTACTGGAGGTGAAGAGAGAATAGTGTTCCTACTAGAGGTGAATAGAGAATAGTGTTCCTGCTGGAGGTACAGATATAATAGTGTTCCGACTGGAGGTGAAGAGAGAATAGTGTTCCTACTGGAGGTGAAGAGAGAATAGTGTTCCTACTGGAGGTGAATAGAGAATAGTGTTCCTGCTGGAGGTACTGAGAGAATAGTGTTCCGACTGGAGGTGAAGAGAGAATAGTGTTCCTACTGGAGGTGAAGAGAGAATAGTGTTCCTACAGGAGGTGAAGAGAGAATAGTGTTCCTACTGGAGGTACTGAGACGATAGTGTTCCTACTGGAGGTGAAGAGAGAATAGTGTTCCTACTGGAGTTACTGAGAGAATAGTGTTCCTACTGGAGGTGCAGATAGAATAGTGTTCCTACTGGAGGTGCAGAGAGAATAGTGTTCCTACTGGAGGTGAAGAGAGAATAGTGTTCCTACTGGAGGTGCTGAGAGAATAGTGTTCCTACTGGAGGTGCAGAGAGAATAGTGTTCCTACTGGAGGTGAAGAGGGAATAGTGTTCCTACTTGAGGTACTGAGAGTATAGTGTTCCTACTGGAGGTACTGAGACGATAGTGTTCCTACTGGAGGTGAAGAGAGAATAGTGTTCCTACTGGAGTTGAAAAGAGAATAGTGTTCCTGCTGGAGGTACTGAGAGAATAGTGTTCCGACTGGAGGTGAAGAGAGAATAGTGTTCCTACTGGAGGTGAAGAGAGAATAGTGTTCCTACAGGAGGTGAAGAGAGAATAGTGTTCCTACTGGAGGTACTGAGACGATAGTGTTCCTACTGGAGGTGAAGAGAGAATAGTGTTCCTACTGGAGGTACTGGGAGAATAGTGTTCCTACTGGAGGTACTGAGAGAATAGTGTTCCTACTGGAGGTGCAGATAGAATAGTGTTCCTACTGGAGGTGCAGAGAGAATAGTGTTCCTACTGGAGGTGAAGAGAGAATAGTGTTCCTACTGGAGGTGCTGAGAGAATAGTGTTCCTACTGGAGGTGCAGAGAGAATAGTGTTCCTACTGGAGGTGAAGAGGGAATAGTGTTCCTACTTGAGGTACTGAGAGAATAGTGTTCCTACTGGAGGTACTGAGAGAATAGTGTTCCTACTGGAGGTGCATAGAGAATAGTGTTCCTACTGGAGGTGAAGAGAGAATAGTGTTCCTACTGGAGGTGAAGAGAGAATAGTGTTCCTACTGGAGGTACTGAGAGATTAGTGTTCCTACTGGAGGTGAAGAGAGAATAGTGTTCCTACTGGAGGTGAATAGAGAATAGTGTTCCTGCTGGAGGTATTGAGAGAATAGTTTTCCGACTGGAGGTGAAGAGAGAATAGTGTTCCTACTGGAGGTGAAGAGAGAATAGTGTTCCTACTGGAGGTGCTGAGAGAATAGTGTTCCTGCTGGAGGTACTGAGAGAATATTGTTCCTACTGGAGGTGAAGAGAGAATAGTGTTCCTGCTGGAGGTACTGAGAGAATAGTGTTCCTACTGGAGGTACTGAGAGAATAGTGTTCCTACTGGAGGTGCAGAGAGAATAGTGTTCCTACTGGAGGTGAAGAGAGAATAGTGTTCCTACTGGAGGTACTGAGAGAATAGTGTTCCTACTGGAGGTACTGAGAGAATAGTGTTCCTACTGGAGATACTGAGAGAATAGTGTTCCTACTGGAGGTACTGAGAGAATAGTGTTCCTACTGGAGGTGAAGAGAGAATAGTGTTCCTACTGGAGGTACTGAGAGAATAGTGTTCCTACTGGAGGTGAAGAGAGAATAGTGTTCCTACTGGAGGTGAATAGAGAATAGTGTTCCTACTGGAGGTACTGAGAGAATAGTGTTCCTACTGGAGGTGGAGAGAGAATAGTGTTCCTACTGGAAGTACTGAGAGAATAGTGTTCCTATTGGAGGTACTGAGAGAATAGTGTTTCTACTGGAGGTACTGAGAGAATAGTGTTCCTACTGGAGGTGAAGAGAGAATAGTGTTCCTACTGGAGGTACTGAGAGAATAGTGTTCCTACTGGAGGTACTGAGAGAATAGTGTTCCTACTGGAGGTACTGAGAGAATAGTGTTCCTACTGGAGGTGAAGAGAGAATAGTGTTCCTACTGGAGGTGAAGAGAGAATAGTGTTCCTACTGGAGGTGAAGAGAGAATAGTGTTCCTACTGGAGGTACTGAGAGAATAGTGTTCCTACTGGAGGTGAAGAGAGAATAGTGTTCCTACTGGAGGTACTGAGAGAATAGATCTGCCGTTCCTACTGGAGGTACGGCGAGAATAGTGTTCCTACTTGAGGTGAAGAGAGAATAGTGTTTCTACTGGAGGTCCTGAGAGAATAGTGTTCCTACTGGAGGTACTGAGAGAATAGTGTTCCTACTGGAGGTGAAGAGAGAATAGTGTTCCTACTGGAGGTACTGAGAGAATAGTGTTCCTACTTGATGTGCTGAGAGAATAGTGTTCCTACTGGAGGTACTGAGACAATAGTGCTCCTACTGGAGGTGAAGATAGAATAGTGTTCCTACTGGAGGTGAAGAGAGAATATTGTTCCTACTGGAGGTACTGAGAGAATAGTGTTCCTACTGGAGGTACTGAGAGATTAGTGTTCCTACTGGAGGTGAAGAGAGAATAGTGTTCCTACTAGAGGTGAATAGACAATAGTGTTCCTGCTGGAGGTACAGATATAATAGTGTTCCGACTGGAGGTGAAGAGAGAATAGTGTTCCTACTGGAGGTGAAGAGAGAATAGTGTTCCTACTGGAGGTGAAGAGAGAATAGTGTTCCTACTGGATGTGAATAGAGAATAGTGTTCCTGCTGGAGGTACTGAGAGAATAGTGTTCCGACTGGAGGTGAAGAGAGAATAGTGTTCCTACTGGAGGTGAAGAGAGAATAGTGTTCCTACAGGAGGTGAATAGAGAATAGTGTTCCTGCTGGAGGTACTGAGAGAATAGTGTTCCGACTGGAGGTGAAGAGAGAATAGTTTTCCTACTGGAGGTACTGAGACAATAGTGTTCCTGCTGGAGGTGAAGAGAGAATAGTGTTCCTACTGGAGGTACTGGGAGAATAGTGTTCCTACTGGAGGTACTGAGAGAATAGTGTTCCTACTGGAGGTGCAGATAGAATAGTGTTCCTACTGGAGGTGCAGAGAGAATAGTGTTCCTACTGGAGGTGAAGAGAGAATAGTGTTCCTACTGGAGGTGCAGAGAGAATAGTGTTCCTACTGGAGGTGCAGAGAGAATAGTGTTCCTACTGGAGGTGAAGAGGGAATAGTGTTCCTACTTGAGGTACTGAGAGTATAGTGTTCCTACTGGAGGTACTGAGACGATAGTGTTCCTACTGGAGGTGAAGAGAGAATAGTGTTCCTACTGGAGGTGAATAGAGAATAGTGTTCCTGCTGGAGGTACTGAGAGAATAGTGTTCCGACTGGAGGTGAAGAGAGAATAGTGTTCCTACTGGAGGTGAAGAGAGAATAGTGTTCCTACAGGAGGTGAAGAGAGAATAGTGTTCCTACTGGAGGTACTGAGACGATAGTGTTCCTACTGGAGGTGAAGAGAGAATAGTGTTCCTACTGGAGGTACTGGGAGAATAGTGTTCCTACTGGAGGTACTGAGAGAATAGTGTTCCTACTGGAGGTGCAGATAGAATAGTGTTCCTACTGGAGGTGCAGAGAGAATAGTGTTCCTACTGGAGGTGAAGAGAGAATAGTGTTCCTACTGGAGGTGCTGAGAGAATAGTGTTCCTACTGGAGGTGCAGAGAGAATAGTGTTCCTACTGGAGGTGAAGAGGGAATAGTGTTCCTACTTGAGGTACTGAGAGAATAGTGTTCCTACTGGAGGTACTGAGAGAATAGTGTTCCTACTGGAGGTGCATAGAGAATAGTGTTCCTACTGGAGGTGAAGAGAGAATAGTGTTCCTACTGGAGGTGAAGAGAGAATAGTGTTCCTACTGGAGGTACTGAGAGATTAGTGTTCCTACTGGAGGTGAAGAGAGAATAGTGTTCCTACTGGAGGTGAATAGAGAATAGTGTTCCTGCTGGAGGTATTGAGAGAATAGTGTTCCGACTGGAGGTGAAGAGAGAATAGTGTTCCTACTGGAGGTGAAGAGAGAATAGTGTTCCTACTGGAGGTGCTGAGAGAATAGTGTTCCTGCTGGAGGTACTGAGAGAATATTGTTCCTACTGGAGGTGAAGAGAGAATAGTGTTCCTGCTGGAGGTACTGAGAGAATAGTGTTCCTACCTGAGGTACTGAGAGAATAGTGTTCCTACTGGAGGTGCAGAGAGAATAGTGTTCCTGCTGGAGGTATTGAGAGAATAGTGTTCCGACTGGAGGTGAAGAGAGAATAGTGTTCCTACTGGAGGTGAAGAGAGAATAGTGTTCCTACTGGAGGTGCTGAGAGAATAGTGTTCCTGCTGGAGGTACTGAGAGAATAGTGTTCCTACTGGAGGTGAAGAGAGAATAGTGTTCCTGCTGGAGGTACTGAGAGAATAGTGTTCCTACTGGAGGTACTGAGAGAATAGTGTTCCTACTGGAGGTGAAGAGAGAATAGTGTTCCTACTGGAGGTACTGAGAGAATAGTGTTCCTACTGGAGGTGAAGAGAGAATAGTGTTCCTACTGGAGGTACTGAGAGAATAGTGTTCCTACTGGAGGTACTGAGAGAATAGTGTTCCTACTGGAGGTGGAGAGAGAATAGTGTTCCTACTGGAAGTACTGAGAGAATAGTGTTCCTAATGGAGGTACTGAGAGAATAGTGTTTATACTGGAGGTACTGAGAGAATAGTGTTCCTACTGGAGGTGAAGAGAGAATAGTGTTCCTACTGGAGGTACTGAGAGAATAGTGTTCCTACTGGAGGTACTGAGAGAATAGTGTTCCTACTGGAGGTACTGAGAGAATAGTGTTCCTACTGGAGGTGAAGAGAGAATAGTGTTCCTACTGGAGGTGAAGAGAGATTAGTGTTCCTACTGGAGGTGAAGAGAGAATAGTGTTCCTACTGGAGGTACTGAGAGAATAGTGTTCCTACTGGAGGTGAAGAGAGAATAGTGTTCCTACTGGAGGTACTGAGAGAATAGATCTGCCGTTCCTACTGGAGGTACGGCGAGAATAGTGTTCCTACTTGAGGTGAAGAGAGAATAGTGTTTCTACTGGAGGTCCTGAGAGAATAGTGTTCCTACTGGAGGTACTGAGAGAATAGTGTTCCTACTGGAGGTGAAGAGAGAATAGTGTTCCTACTGGAGGTACTGAGAGAATAGTGTTCCTACTTGATGTGCTGAGAGAATAGTGTTCCTACTGGAGGTACTGAGACAATAGTGCTCCTACTGGAGGTGAAGATAGAATAGTGTTCCTACTGGAGGTGAAGAGAGAATATTGTTCCTACTGGAGGTACTGAGAGAATAGTGTTCCTACTGGAGGTACTGAGAGATTAGTGTTCCTACTGGAGGTGAAGAGAGAATAGTGTTCCTACTAGAAGTGAATAGAGAATAGTGTTCCTGCTGGAGGTACAGATATAATAGTGTTCCGACTGGAGGTGAAGAGAGAATAGTGTTCCTACTGGAGGTGAAGAGAGAATAGTGTTCCTACTGGATGTGAATAGAGAATAGTGTTCCTGCTGGAGGTACTGAGAGAATAGTGTTCCTACAGGAGGTGAATAGAGAATAGTGTTCCTGCTGGAGGTACTGAGAGAATAGTGTTCCGACTGGAGGTGAAGAGAGAATAGTTTTCCTACTGGAGGTACTGAGACAATAGTGTTCCTACTGGAGGTGAAGAGAGAATAGTGTTCCTACTGGAGGTACTGGGAGAATAGTGTTCCTACTGGAGGTACTGAGAGAATAGTGTTCCTACTGGAGGTGAAGATAGAATAGTGTTCCTACTGGAGGTGCAGAGAGAATAGTGTTCCTACTGGAGGTGAAGAGAGAATAGTGTTCCTACTGGAGGTGCTGAGAGAATAGTCTTCCTACTGGAGGTGCAGAGAGAATAGTGTTCCTACTGGAGGTGAAGAGAGAATAGTGTTCCTACTTGATGTACTGAGAGAATAGTGTTCCTACTGGAGGTACTGAGAGAATAGTGTTCCTACTGGAGGTGCAGAGAGAATAGTGTTCCTACTGGAGGTCCTGAGAGAATAGTGTTCCTACTGGAGATGAAGAGAGAATAGTGTTCCTACTGGAGGTGAAGAGAGAATAGTGTTCCTACTGGAGGTGAAGAGAGAATAGTGTTCCTACTGGAGGTGAATAGAGAATAGTGTTCCTGCTGGAGGTATTGAGAGAATAGTGTTCCGACTGGAGGTGAAGAGAGAATAGTGTTCCTACTGGAGGTGAAGAGAGAATAGTGTTCCTACTGGAGGTGAATAGAGAATAGTGTTCCTGCTGGAGGTACTGAGAGAATAGTGTTCCTACTGGAGGTGAAGAGAGAATAGTGTTCCTACTGGAGGTACTGAGAGTATAGTGTTCCTACTGGAGGTACTGAGAGAATAGTGTTCCTACTGGAGGTGCAGAGAGAATAGTGTTCCTACTGGAGGTGAAGAGAGAATAGTGTTCCTACTGGAGGTGAAGAGAGAATAGTGTTCCTACTGGAGGTACTGAGAGAATAGTGTTCCTACTGGAGGTGAAGAGAGAATAGTGTTCCTACTGGAGGTACTGAGAGAATAGATCTGCCGTTCCTACTGGAGGTACGGCGAGAATAGTGTTCCTACTTGAGGTGAAGAGAGAATAGTGTTTCTACTGGAGGTCCTGAGAGAATAGTGTTCCTACTGGAGGTACTGAGAGAATAGTGTTCCTACTGGAGGTGAAGAGAGAATAGTGTTCCTACTGGAGGTACTGAGAGAATAGTGTTCCTACTTGATGTGCTGAGAGAATAGTGTTCCTACTGGAGGTACTGAGACAATAGTGCTCCTACTGGAGGTGAAGATAGAATAGTGTTCCTACTGGAGGTGAAGAGAGAATATTGTTCCTACTGGAGGTACTGAGAGAATAGTGTTCCTACTGGAGGTACTGAGAGATTAGTGTTCCTACTGGAGGTGAAGAGAGAATAGTGTTCCTACTAGAAGTGAATAGAGAATAGTGTTCCTGCTGGAGGTACAGATATAATAGTGTTCCGACTGGAGGTGAAGAGAGAATAGTGTTCCTACTGGAGGTGAAGAGAGAATAGTGTTCCTACTGGAGGTACTGGGAGAATAGTGTTCCTACTGGAGGTACTGAGAGAATAGTGTTCCTACTGGAGGTGAAGAGAGAATAGTGTTCCTACTGGAGGTGCTGAGAGAATAGTCTTCCTACTGGAGGTGCAGAGAGAATAGTGTTCCTACTGGAGGTGAAGAGAGAATAGTGTTCCTACTTGATGTACTGAGAGAATAGTGTTCCTACTGGAGGTACTGAGAGAATAGTGTTCCTACTGGAGGTGCAGAGAGAATAGTGTTCCTACTGGAGGTCCTGAGAGAATAGTGTTCCTACTGGAGGTGAAGAGAGAATAGTGTTCCTACTGGAGGTGAAGAGAGAATAGTGTTCCTACTGGAGGTGAAGAGAGAATAGTGTTCCTACTGGAGGTGAATAGAGAATAGTGTTCCTGCTGGAGGTATTGAGAGAATAGTGTTCCGACTGGAGGTGAAGAGAGAATAGTGTTCCTACTGGAGGTGAAGAGAGAATAGTGTTCCTACTGGAGGTGAATAGAGAATAGTGTTCCTGCTGGAGGTACTGAGAGAATAGTGTTCCTACTGGAGGTGAAGAGAGAATAGTGTTCCTACTGGAGGTACTGAGAGTATAGTGTTCCTACTGGAGGTACTGAGAGAATAGTGTTCCTACTGGAGGTGCAGAGAGAATAGTGTTCCTACTGGAGGTGAAGAGAGAATAGTGTTCCTACTGGAGGTGAAGAGAGAATAGTGTTCCTACTGGAGGTACTGAGAGAATAGTGTTCCTACTGGAGGTGAAGAGAGAATAGTGTTCCTACTGGAGGTACTGAGAGAATAGATCTGCCGTTCCTACTGGAGGTACGGCGAGAATAGTGTTCCTACTTGAGGTGAAGAGAGAATAGTGTTTCTACTGGAGGTCCTGAGAGAATAGTGTTCCTACTGGAGGTACTGAGAGAATAGTGTTCCTACTGGAGGTGAAGAGAGAATAGTGTTCCTACTGGAGGTACTGAGAGAATAGTGTTCCTACTTGATGTGCTGAGAGAATAGTGTTCCTACTGGAGGTACTGAGACAATAGTGCTCCTACTGGAGGTGAAGATAGAATAGTGTTCCTACTGGAGGTGAAGAGAGAATATTGTTCCTACTGGAGGTACTGAGAGAATAGTGTTCCTACTGGAGGTACTGAGAGATTAGTGTTCCTACTGGAGGTGAAGAGAGAATAGTGTTCCTACTAGAAGTGAATAGAGAATAGTGTTCCTGCTGGAGGTACAGATATAATAGTGTTCCGACTGGAGGTGAAGAGAGAATAGTGTTCCAATTGGAGGTGAAGAGAGAATAGTGTTCCTACTGGATGTGAATAGAGAATAGTGTTCCTGCTGGAGGTACTGAGAGAATAGTGTTCCGACTGGAGGTGAAGAGAGAATAGTGTTCCTACTGGAGGTGAAGAGAGAATAGTGTTCCTACAGGAGGTGAATAGAGAATAGTGTTCCTGCTGGAGGTACTGAGAGAATAGTGTTCCGACTGGAGGTGAAGAGAGAATAGTTTTCCTACTGGAGGTACTGAGACAATAGTGTTCCTACTGGAGGTGAAGAGAGAATAGTGTTCCTACTGGAGGTACTGGGAGAATAGTGTTCCTACTGGAGGTACTGAGAGAATAGTGTTCCTACTGGAGGTGAAGATAGAATAGTGTTCCTACTGGAGGTGCAGAGAGAATAGTGTTCCTACTGGAGGTGAAGAGAGAATAGTGTTCCTACTGGAGGTGCTGAGAGAATAGTCTTCCTACTGGAGGTGCAGAGAGAATAGTGTTCCTACTGGAGGTGAAGAGAGAATAGTGTTCCTACTTGATGTACTGAGAGAATAGTGTTCCTACTGGAGGTACTGAGAGAATAGTGTTCCTACTGGAGGTGCAGAGAGAATAGTGTTCCTACTGGAGGTCCTGAGAGAATAGTGTTCCTACTGGAGGTGAAGAGAGAATAGTGTTCCTACTGGAGGTGAAGAGAGAATAGTGTTCCTACTGGAGGTGAAGAGAGAATAGTGTTCCTACTGGAGGTGAATAGAGAATAGTGTTCCTGCTGGAGGTATTGAGAGAATAGTGTTCCGACTGGAGGTGAAGAGAGAATAGTGTTCCTACTGGAGGTGAAGAGAGAATAGTGTTCCTACTGGAGGTGAATAGAGAATAGTGTTCCTGCTGGAGGTACTGAGAGAATAGTGTTCCTACTGGAGGTGAAGAGAGAATAGTGTTCCTACTGGAGGTACTGAGAGTATAGTGTTCCTACTGGAGGTACTGAGAGAATAGTGTTCCTACTGGAGGTGCAGAGAGAATAGTGTTCCTACTGGAGGTGAAGAGAGAATAGTGTTCCTACTGGTGGTACTGAGATAATAGTGTTCCTACTGGAGGTACTGAGAGAATAGTGTTCCTACTGGAGATACTGAGAGAATAGTGTTCCTACTGGAGGTACTGAGAGAATAGTGTTCCTACTGGAGGTGAAGAGAGAATAGTGTTCCTACTGGAGGTACTGAGAGAATAGTGTTCCTACTGGAGGTACTGAGAGAATAGTGTTCCTACTGGAGGTGAAGAGAGAATAGTGTTTCTACTGGAGGTACTGAGAGAATAGTGTTCCTACTGGAGGTACTGAGAGAATAGTGTTCCTACTGGAGGTGAAGAAAGAATAGTGTTCCTACTGGAGGTGAATAGAGAATAGTGTTCCTACTGGAGGTGAAGAGCGAATAGTGTTCCTACTGGAGGTACTGAGAGAATAGTGTTCCTACTGGAGGTGAAGAGAGAATAGTGTTTCTACTGGAGGTACTGAGAGAATAGTGTTCCTACTGGAGGTACTGAGAGAATAGTGTTCCTACTGGAGGTGAAGAAAGAATAGTGTTCCTACTGGAGGTGAATAGAGAATAGTGTTCCTACTGGAGGTGAAGAGCGAATAGTGTTCCTACTGGAGGTACTGAGAGAATAGTGTTCCTACTGGAGGTGAAGAGAGAATAGTGTTCCTACTGGAGGTTCTGAGATAATAGTGTTCCTACTGGAGGTGAGGAGAGAATAGTGTTCCTACTGGAGGTACTGAGAGAATAGTGTTCCTCCTGGAGGTGAAGAGAGAATAGTGTTCCTACTGGAGGTACTGAGAGAATAGTGTTCCTACTGGAGGTGAAGAGAGAATAGTGTTCCTACTGGAGGTGAAGAGAGAATAGTGTTCCTACTTGAGGTACTGAGAGAATAGTGTTCCTACTGGAGGTACTGAGAGAATAGTGTTCCTACTGGAGGTACTGAGAGAATAGTGTTCCTACTGGAGGTGAAGAGAGATTAGTGTTCCTACTGGAGTTACTGAGAGAATAGTGTTCCTACTGGAGGTGAAGAGAGAATAGTGTTCCTACTGGAGGTACTGAGAGATTAGTGTTCCTACTGGAGGTGAAGAGAGAATAGTGTTCCTACTGGAGGTGAATAGAGAATAGTGTTCCTGCTGGAGGTACTGAGAGAATAGTGTTCCGACTGGAGGTGAAGAGAGAATAGTGTTCCTACTGGAGGTACTGAGAGTATAGTGTTCCTACTGGAGGTACTGAGAGAATAGTGTTCCTACTGGAGGTGCAGAGAGAATAGTGTTCCTACTGGAGGTGAAGAGAGAATAGTGTTCCTACTGGAGGTACTGAGATAATAGTGTTCCTACTGGAGGTACTGAGAGAATAGTGTTCCTACTGGAGATACTGAGAGAATAGTGTTCCTACTGGAGGTACTGAGAGAATAGTGTTCCTACTGGAGGTGAAGAGAGAATAGTGTTCCTACTGGAGGTACTGAGAGAATAGTGTTCCTACTGGAGGTACTGAGAGAATAGTGTTCCTACTGGAGGTGAAGAGAGAATAGTGTTTCTACTGGAGGTACTGAGAGAATAGTGTTCCTACTGGAGGTACTGAGAGAATAGTGTTCCTACTGGAGGTGAAGAAAGAATAGTGTTCCTACTGGAGGTGAATAGAGAATAGTGTTCCTACTGGAGGTGAAGAGCGAATAGTGTTCCTACTGGAGGTACTGAGAGAATAGTGTTCCTACTGGAGGTGAAGAGAGAATAGTGTTCCTACTGGAGGTTCTGAGATAATAGTGTTCCTACTGGTGGTGAGGAGAGAATAGTGTTCCTACTGGAGGTACTGAGAGAATAGTGTTCCTCCTGGAGGTGAAGAGAGAATAGTGTTCCTACTGGAGGTACTGAGAGAATAGTGTTCCTACTGGAGGTGAAGAGAGAATAGTGTTCCTACTGGAGGTGAAGAGAGAATAGTGTTCCTACTTGAGGTACTGAGAGAATAGTGTTCCTACTGGAGGTACTGAGAGAATAGTGTTCCTACTGGAGGTACTGAGAGAATAGTGTTCCTACTGGAGGTGAAGAGAGAATAGTGTTCCTACTGGAGTTACTGAGAGAATAGTGTTCCTACTGGAGGTGAAGAGAGAATAGTGTTCCTACTGGAGGTACTGAGAGATTAGTGTTCCTACTGGAGGTGAAGAGAGAATAGTGTTCCTACTGGAGGTGAATAGAGAATAGTGTTCCTGCTGGAGGTACTGAGAGAATAGTGTTCCGACTGGAGGTGAAGAGAGAATAGTGTTCCTACTGGAGGTGAAGAGAGAATAGTGTTCCTACTGGAGGTGAATAGAGAATAGTGTTCCTACTGGAGGTGAATAGAGAATATTGTTCCTACTGGAGGTACTGAGAGAATAGTGTTCCTACTGGAGGTACTGAGAGAATAGTGTTCCTACTGGAGGTGAATAGAGAGAATAGTGTTCCTAATTGGAGGTGAAGAGAGAATAGTGTTCCTACTGGAGGTGAAGAGAGAATAGTGTTCCTACTGGAGGTACTGAGAGAATAGTGTTCCTACTGGAGGTACTGAGAGAATAGTGTTCCTACTGGAGGTGAAGAGAGAATAGTGTTCCTACTGGAGGTACTGAGAGAATAGTGTTCCTACTGGAGGTGAAGAGAGAATAGTGTTCCTACTGGAGGTGAAGAGAGAATAGTGTTCCTACTGGAGGTACTAAGAGAATAGTGTTCCTACTGGAGGTGAAGAGAGAATAGTGTTCCTACTGGAGGTACTGAGAGAATAGTGTTCCTACTGGAGGTGAAGAGAGAATAGTGTTCCTACTGGAGGTGCTGAGAGAATATTGTTCCTACTGGAGGTGAAGAGAGAATAGTGTTCCTACTGGAGGTACTGAGAGAATAGTGTTCCTACTGGAGGTGAAGAGAGAATAGTGTTCCTACTGGAGGTACTGAGAGAATAGTGTTCCTACTCGAGGTACTGAGAGAATAGTGTTCCTACTGGAGGTACTGAGAGAATAGTGTTCCTACTGGAGGTGAAGAGAGAATAGTGTTCCTACTGGAGGTGAAGAGAGAATAGTGTTCCTACTGGAGGTACTGAGAGAATAGTGTTCCTCCTGGAGGTGAAGAGAGAATAGTGTTCCTACTGGAGGTACTGAGAGAATAGTGTTCCTACTGGAGGTGCAGAGAGAATAGTGTTCCTACTGGAGGTGAAGAGAGAATAGTGTTCCTACTGGAGGTGAAGAGAGAATAGTGTTCCTACCGGAGCTGAAAAGAGAATAGTGTTCCTACTGGAGGTGAAAAGAGAATAGTGTTCCTACTGGAGGTCCTGAGAGAATAGTGTTCCTACTGGAGGTACTGAGAGAATAGTGTTCATACTGGAGGAGAAGAGAGAATAGTGTTCCTACTGGAGGTGAAGAGAGAATAGTGTTCCTACTGGAAGTACTGAGAGAATAGTGTTCCTATTGGAGGTACTGAGAGAATAGTGTTTCTACTGGAGGTGAAGAGAGAATAGTGTTCCTACAGGAGGTACTGAGAGAATAGTGTTCCTACTGGAGGTGAAGAGAGAATAGTGTTCCTACTGGAGGTGAAGAGAGAATAGTGTTCCTACTTGAGGTACTGAGAGAATAGTGTTCCTACTGGAGGTACTGAGAGAATAGTGTTCCTACTGGAGGTACTGAGAGAATAGTGTTCCTACTGGAGGTGAAGAGAGAATAGTGTTCCTACTGGAGTTACTGAGAGAATAGTGTTCCTACTGGAGGTGAAGAGAGAATAGTGTTCCTACTGGAGGTACTGAGAGATTAGTGTTCCTACTGGAGGTGAAGAGAGAATAGTGTTCCTACTGGAGGTGAATAGAGAATAGTGTTCCTGCTGGAGGTACTGAGAGAATAGTGTTCCTACTGGAGGTGAAGAGAGAATAGTGTTCCTACTGGAGGTACTGAGAGTATAGTGTTCCTACTGGAGGTACTGAGAGAATAGTGTTCCTACTGGAGGTGCAGAGAGAATAGTGTTCCTACTGGAGGTGAAGAGAGAATAGTGTTCCTACTGGAGGTACTGAGATAATAGTGTTCCTACTGGAGGTACTGAGAGAATAGTGTTCCTACTGGAGATACTGAGAGAATAGTGTTCCTACTGGAGGTACTGAGAGAATAGTGTTCCTACTGGAGGTGAAGAGAGAATAGTGTTCCTACTGGAGGTACTGAGAGAATAGTGTTCCTACTGGAGGTACTGAGAGAATAGTGTTCCTACTGGAGGTGAAGAGAGAATAGTGTTTCTACTGGAGGTACTGAGAGAATAGTGTTCCTACTGGAGGTACTGAGAGAATAGTGTTCCTACTGGAGGTGAAGAAAGAATAGTGTTCCTACTGGAGGTGAATAGAGAATAGTGTTCCTACTGGAGGTGAAGAGCGAATAGTGTTCCTACTGGAGGTACTGAGAGAATAGTGTTCCTACTGGAGGTGAAGAGAGAATAGTGTTCCTACTGGAGGTTCTGAGATAATAGTGTTCCTACTGGAGGTGAGGAGAGAATAGTGTTCCTACTGGAGGTACTGAGAGAATAGTGTTCCTCCTGGAGGTGAAGAGAGAATAGTGTTCCTACTGGAGGTACTGAGAGAATAGTGTTCCTACTGGAGGTGAAGAAAGAATAGTGTTCCTACTGGAGGTGAATAGAGAATAGTGTTCCTACTGGAGGTGAAGAGCGAATAGTGTTCCTACTGGAGGTACTGAGAGAATAGTGTTCCTACTGGAGGTGAAGAGAGAATAGTGTTCCTACTGGAGGTTCTGAGATAATAGTGTTCCTACTGGAGGTGAGGAGAGAATAGTGTTCCTACTGGAGGTACTGAGAGAATAGTGTTCCTCCTGGAGGTGAAGAGAGAATAGTGTTCCTACTGGAGGTACTGAGAGAATAGTGTTCCTACTGGAGGTGAAGAGAGAATAGTGTTCCTACTGGAGGTGAAGAGAGAATAGTGTTCCTACTTGAGGTACTGAGAGAATAGTGTTCCTACTGGAGGTACTGAGAGAATAGTGTTCCTACTGGAGGTACTGAGAGAATAGTGTTCCTACTGGAGGTGAAGAGAGAATAGTGTTCCTACTGGAGTTACTGAGAGATTAGTGTTCCTACTGGAGGTGAAGAGAGAATAGTGTTCCTACTGGAGGTGAATAGAGAATAGTGTTCCTGCTGGAGGTACTGAGAGAATAGTGTTCCGACTGGAGGTGAAGAGAGAATAGTGTTCCTACTGGAGGTGAAGAGAGAATAGTGTTCCTACTGGAGGTGAATAGAGAATAGTGTTCCTACTGGAGGTGAATAGAGAATATTGTTCCTACTGGAGGTACTGAGAGAATAGTGTTCCTACTGGAGGTACTGAGAGAATAGTGTTCCTACTGGAGGTGAATAGAGAGAATAGTGTTCCTAATTGGAGGTGAAGAGAGAATAGTGTTCCTACTGGAGGTGAAGAGAGAATAGTGTTCCTACTGGAGGTACTGAGAGAATAGTGTTCCTACTGGAGGTACTGAGAGAATAGTGTTCCTACTGGAGGTGAAGAGAGAATAGTGTTCCTACTGGAGGTACTGAGAGAATAGTGTTCCTACTGGAGGTGAAGAGAGAATAGTGTTCCTACTGGAGGTACTGAGAGAATAGTGTTCCTACTGGAGGTGAAGAGAGAATAGTGTTCCTACTGGAGGTGCTGAGAGAATATTGTTCCTACTGGAGGTGAAGAGAGAATAGTGTTCCTACTGGAGGTACTGAGAGAATAGTGTTCCTACTGGAGGTGAAGAGAGAATAGTGTTCCTACTGGAGGTACTGAGAGAATAGTGTTCCTACTGGAGGTACTGAGAGAATAGTGTTCCTACTGGAGGTACTGAGAGAATAGTGTTCCTACTGGAGGTGAAGAGAGAATAGTGTTCCTACTGGAGGTGAAGAGAGAATAGTGTTCCTACTGGAGGTACTGAGAGAATAGTGTTCCGACTGGAGGTGAAGAGAGAATAGTGTTCCTACTGGAGGTACTGAGAGAATAGTGTTCCTACTGGAGGTGCAGAGAGAATAGTGTTCCTACTGGAGGTGAAGAGAGAATAGTGTTCCTACTGGAGGTGAAGAGAGAATAGTGTTCCTACCGGAGCTGAAAAGAGAATAGTGTTCCTACTGGAGGTGAAAAGAGAATAGTGTTCCTACTGGAGGTCCTGAGAGAATAGTGTTCCTACTGGAGGTACTGAGAGAATAGTGTTCATACTGGAGGAGAACAGAGAATAGTGTTCCTACTGGAGGTGAAGAGAGAATAGTGTTCCTACTGGAAGTACTGAGAGAATAGTGTTCCTATTGGAGGTACTGAGAGAATAGTGTTTCTACTGGAGGTACTGAGAGAATAGTGTTTTCCTACTGGAGGTGAAGAGAGAATAGTGTTCCTACTGGAGGTACTGAGAGAATAGTGTTCCTACTGGAGGTACTGAGAGAATAGTGTTCCTACTGGAGGTACTGAGAGAATAGTGTTCCTACTGGAGGTGAAGAGAGAATAGTGTTCCTACTGGAGGTGAAGAGAGAATAGTGTTCCTACTGGAGGTGAAGAGAGAATAGTGTTCCTACTGGAGGTACTGAGAGAATAGTGTTCCTACTGAAGGTGAAGAGAGAATAGTGTTCCTACTGGAGGTGAAGAGAGAATAGTGTTCCTACTGGAGGTACTGAGAGAATAGATCTGCCGTTCCTACTGGAGGTGAAGAGAGAATAGTGTTCCTACTGGAGGTGAAGAGAGAATAGTTTTTCTACTGGAGGTCCTGAGAGAATAGTGTTCCTACTGGAGGTACTGAGAGAATAGTGTTCCTACTGGAGGTGAAGAGAGAATAGTGTTCCTACTGGAGGTACTGAGAGAATAGTGTTCCTACTAGATGTGCTGAGAGAATAGTGTTCCTACTGGAGGTACTGAGACAATAGTGTTCCTACTGGAGGTGAATAGAGAATAGTGTTCCTGCTGGAGGTACAGATATAATAGTGTTCCGACTGGAGGTGAAGAGAGAATAGTGTTCTACTGGAGGTGAAGAGAGAATAGTGTTCCTACTGGAGGTGAAGAGAGAATAGTGTTCCTACTGGAGGTGAAGAGAGAATAGTGTTCCTACTGGAGGTACTGAGAGAATAGTGTTCCTACTGGAGGTGAAGAGAGAATAGTGTTCCTGCTGGAGATACTGAGAGAATAGTGTTCCTACTGGAAGTATTGAGAGAATAGTGTTCCTACTGGAGGTGAAGAGAGAATAGTGTTCCTACTGGAGGTGAAGAGAGAATAGTGTTCCTACTGGAGGTGCTGAGAGAATAGTGTTCCTACTGGAAGTATTGAGAGAATAGTGTTCCTACTGGAGGTGAAGAGAGAATAGTGTTCCTACTGGAGGTGAAGAGAGAATAGTGTTCCTACTGGAGGTGCTGAGAGAATAGTGTTCCTACTGGAGGTACTGAGAGAATAGTGATCCTACTGGAGGTGAAGAGAGAATAGTGATCCTACTGGAGGTGAAGAGAGAATAGTGTTCCTACTGGAGATACTGAGAGAATAGTGTTCCTACTGGAGGTACTGAGAGAATAGTGTTCCTACTGGAGGTACTGAGAGAATAGTGTTCCTACTGGAGGTGCAGAGAGAATAGTGTTCCTACTGGAGGTGAAGAGAGAATAGTGTTCCTACTGGAGGTGAAGAGAGAATAGTGTTCCTACTGGAGGTACTGAGAGAATAGTGTTCCTACTGGAGGTGAAGAGAGAATAGTGTTCCTACTGGAGGTGCTGAGAGAATAGTGTTCCTACTGGAGGTGAAGAGAGAATAGTGTTCCTACTGGAGGTGAAGAGAGAATAGTGATCCTACTGGAGGTGAAGAGAGAATAGTGTTCCTACTGGAGATACTGAGAGAATAGTGTTCCTACTGGAGGTACTGAGAGAATAGTGTTCCTACTGGAGGTGAAGAGAGAATAGTTGAAGGACTTTATCTCCATGTTGTTTCTGTCCGGTCCTCTAGAGGCTCATTTTCCCTCTGGCTTTTAGGACGGCCGCAAATGAATATTATTATGGTTATTTTTGGTTGGCTTTTAATCCTTTGGGAATAGAACACATGCCAATACTCACACAACCTGCTCCAGGGCTGTAAACTGAATAGCGTCGGATGGAAAACCACAGCCTTTTCCCCATAACCCTAGGGATTTCATTAAGATGTAGATTTGATAGTTGTTCTCCCCGTCAGACCTACAAGTATGCATAGAGGACTAGGGGTTCATTGGGATACTAAATTCTCGAGTTTCTCGAGGAATTTTTCAATCAGGACTGAACACCGCAAAAAAGACAATATGAATATGTTAAGTTCAAGCATGAGTTATCAAAACTTAATCATTGTATTATTTTAGAGAGGAAACTCACTTCACATAGCCTCCAGGGCAACTGATGCATCAATATTTTCCCCTGTTAAATAAATCTTATTGTAGAACAGTTTCTGTTCAACTTTCAGTGGGGTTCGGACTTCTCTCCCACTGTATGATCTGATCTGAGTGCAGCGTGTTATCTTTCTATTGATTTAGCAGAGACCTTGCTGTTCACATTCAAACAAACTATCGCCTCGGGGTCTAGAGCAGTATTCTCTCTCTCTCATCTCTCCTTCATTCTCTCTCTCTGTCTCTCTCTCTCTCTCTCTCTCTCTCTCTCTCTCTCTCTCTCTCTCTCTCTCTCTCTCTCTCTCTCTCTCTCTCTCTCTCTCTCTCTCTCTCTCTCTCTCTCTCTCTCTCTCTCTCTCTCTCTTTCTCTCTCTCTCTCAATTCAATTCAATTCAATTGACTTTATTGACATGGCAAGTTCGTTATTACTTACATTGTCTCTCTCTCTCTCTCTCTCTGTTTCTCTCTCTCTCATCTCTCCCCCATGCTGTCTCTCTCTGTCTCTCTCTCTCTCTCTCGTCTCTCCCCATTCTGTCTCTCTCTGTCTCTCTCTCTCTCGTCTCTCCCCATTCTGTCTCTCTCTGTCTCTCTCTCTCTTGTCTCTCCCCCATTCTGTCTCTCTCTGTCTCTCTCTCTCTCGTCTCTCCCCCATTCTGTCTCTCTCTCTCTCTCTCGTCTCTCCCCCATTCTGTCTCTCTGTCTCTCTCTCTCATCTCTCCCCCATTCTCTCTCTCTGTTTCTCTCTCCATTGTTCTTTCAAGCTGTTTCTGTGAAGTCCTTTTAGACTGTTTGATCTAAAGGTTTCTGCTTAGAACGACATGAGATCAATTACCTGTTCCCTACCTCTGTCCTTCCCTACCTCTGTCCTTCCCTACCTCTGTCCTTCCCTACCTCTGTCCTTCCCTACCTCTGTCCTTCCCTACCTCTGTCCTTCCCTACCTCTGTCCTTCCCTACCTCTGTCCTTCCCTACCTCTGTCCTTCCCTACCCCTGTCCTTCCCTACCTCTGTCCTTCCCTACCTCTGTCCTTCCCTACCTCTGTCTTTCCCTACCCCTGTCCTTCCCTACCTCTGTCCTTCCCTACCTCTGTCCTTCTCTACCTCTGTCGTTCCCTACCCCTGTCCTTCTCTACCTCTGTCCTTCTCTACCTCTGTCCTTCTCTACCTCTGTCCTTCTCTACCTCTGTCCTTCCCTACCCCTGTCCTTCCCTACCTCTGTCCTTCTCTACCTCTGTCCTTCCCTACCTCTGTCCTTCTCTACCTCTGTCCTTCCCTACCTCTGTCCTTCCCTACCTCTGTCCTTCCCTACCCCTGTCCTTCCCTACCTCTGTCCTTCCCTACCTCTGTCCTTCCCTACCTCTGTCCCTCCCTACCTCTGTCATTCCCTACCTCTGTCATTCCCTACCTCTGTCATTCCCTACCTCTGTCCTTCCCTACCTCTGTCCTTCCCTACCTCCCTACCTCTGTCCTTCCCTACCTCTGTCCATCCCTACCTCTGTCTTTCCCTACCTCTGTCCTTCCCTACCTCCCTACCCATGTCCTTCCCTATCTCTGTCTTTCCCTACCCCTGTCCTTCCCTACCTCTGTCCTTCCCTACCTCTGTCCTTCCCTACCTCTGTCATTTCCTACCTATGTCCTTCTCTACCTCTGTCCTTCCCTACCTCTGTCATTCCCTACCTTTGTCCTTCCCTACCTCTGTCTTTCCCTACCTCTGTCATTTCCTACCTCTGTCCTTCCCTACCTCTGTCCTTCCCTACCTCTGTCCTTCCCTACCTCCCTACCTCTGCCCTTCCCTACCTCTGTCATTCCCTACCTCTGTCCTTCCCTACCTCTGTCCTTCCATACCTCTGTCCTTCCCTACCTCTGTTCTTCCCTACATCTGTCCTTCCCTACCTCCCTACCTCTGTCCTTCCCTACCTCTGTCCTTCTCTACCTCTGTCCTTCCCTACCCCTGTCCTTCCATACCTCTGTCCTTCCCTACCTCTGTCCTTCCCTACCTCTGTCCTTCCCTACCTCCCTACCTCTGTCTTTCCCTACCTCTGTCCTTCTCTACCTCTGTCCTTCCCTACCTCTGTCCTTCCATACCTCCCTACCTCTGCCCTTCCCTACCTCTGTCCTTCCCTACCTCTGTCCTTCACTACCTCTGTCCTTCCATACCTCTGTCCTTCCCTACCTCTGTCCTTCCCTACCTCTGTCCTTCCCTACCTCCCTACCTCCCTACCTCTGTCCTTCCCTACCTCTGTCCTTCCCTACCTCTGTCCTTCCCTACCTCTGCCCTTCCCTACCTCCCTACCTCTGTCCTTCCCTACCTCTGTCCTTCCCTACCTCTGTCCTTCCCTACCTCCCTACCTCTGTCCTTCCCTACCTCTGTCATTCCCTACCTCTGTCCTTCCCTACCTCTGTCCTTCCTTACTTATGTCATTCTTTAACTCTGTCAGTCATTGTAAACTCAGCAAAAAAAGCTATGTCCCTTTTTCAGGACCCTGTCTTTCAAAGATGATTCGTAAAATTCCAAATAACTTCACAGATCTTCATTGTAAAGGGTTTAAACACTGTTTCCCATGCTTGTTCAATGAACCATAAACAATTCATGAACATGCACCTGTGGAACGGTCGTTAAGACACTAACAGCTCACAGACGGTAGGCAATTAAGGTCACAGTTATGAAAACTTAGGACACGAAAGAGGCCTTTCTACTGACTCTGAAAAACACCAAAAGAAAGATGCCCAGGGTCCCTGCTCATCTGCGTGAACGTGCCTTTGGCATGCTGCAAGGAGGCATGAGGACTGCAGATGTGGCCAGGGCAATACATTGCAATGTCCGTACTGTGAGACACCTAAGACAGCGCTACAGGGAGACAGGACAGACAGCTGATCATCCTCGCAATGGCAGACCACGTATAACAACACCTGCACAGGATCGGTACATTCGAACATCACACCTGCGGGACAGGTACAGGATGGCAACAACAACTGCCCGAGTTACACCAGGAATGCACACTCCCTCCATCAGTGCTCAGACTGTTCGCAATAGGCTGCGAGAGGCTGGACTGAGGGCTTGTAGGCCTGTTGTAAGGTAGGTCTTCACCAGACATCACCGGCAACAACGTCGCCTATGGGCACAAACCCACCGTCGCTGGACCAGACAGGACTGGCAAAAGGTGCTCTTCACTGACGAGTCACGTTTTGTCTCACCAGGGGTGATGGTCAGATTGAGGAATGAGCGTTACACCGAGGTCTGTACTCTGGAGCGGGATCAATTTGGAGGTGGAGGGTCCGTCATGGTCTGGGGCGGTATGTCACAGCATCATCGGACGGAGCTAGTTGTCATTGCAGGCAATCTCAACGCTGTGCGTTACAGGGAAGACATCCTCCTCCCTCATGTGGTACCCTTCCTGCAGGCTCATCCTGACATGAACTGCCAGCATGACAATGCCACCAGCCATACTGTTCGTTCTGTGCGTGATTTCCTGCAAGACAGGAATGTCAGTTTTCTGCCATGGCCAGCGAAGAGCCCGGATCACAATCCCATTAAGCACGTCTGGGACCTGTTGGATTGGAGGGTGAGGGCTAGGGCCATTCCCCCGAGAAATATCCAGGCACTTGCAATTGCCTTGGTGAAAGAGTGGGGTAACATCTCACAGCAAGAACTGGCAAATCTGGTACAGTCCATGAGGAGGAGATACACTGAAGTACTTAATGCAGCTGGTGGCCACACCAGATATTGAGAGTTACTTTTGATTTTGACCCCCCCTCTGTTCAGGGACACATTATTCCATTTCTGTTAGTCACATGTCTGTGGGTTTTGTTCAGTTTATGTCTCAGTTGTTGAATCTTGTCATGTTCATACAAATATTTACACATGTTAAGTTTCCTGAAAAGAAACGCAGTTGACAGTGAGAGGACGTTTCTTTTTTTGCTGAGTTTATCTCTGTTACTCTCTCAGTCTAAAAAGTGTCTGCCCCCCCCACACTCTGAAGGGTGCTCTCCTTCTCTCTATAGGGAGAATAACACATGTCTCACAGTGGTTAGTGGCGATATAAAGAGAGGAAGGATGAAAGAACGAGGGTGATGAAGGGAATGTCATGGTATTCCCAGCCCCTCCCGACTGGAAATGTAGAGGTTTTCCATATCTAGGGCAGACCTGTGGGATTACACTACAACACACACATTCCGGTTTTTGCTCTCCCAGGGAATGGCCTTATCCTCTTAAAGCATTCCCACAGAAAGTGCTTGGTATTAGAGAGGATTTGAGAGAAAACGTGTGTGTGTGTGTGTGTGTGTGTGTGTGTGTGTGTGTGTGTGTGTGTGTGTGTGTGTGTGTGTGTGTGTGTGTGTGTGTGTGTGTGTGTGTGTGTGTGTGTGTGTGTGTGTGTGTGTGTGTGTGTGTGAGTGCCCATTCCGTTTATACTCTGATATTTATGTGGCTGTGCTTTTTGTGAGATGAATCTGTTAGTTTGGTCCGTGTTGGATCAGTAAACACATCCCCTGTAAAGGATTTCCCCTGGTTAGGACTTCAGACAGATAGATAGAGAGATAGATAGATAGATAGATAGATAGATAGATAGAAAAGTTATCTATCTATCTATCTATCTAACTATCTATCTATCAGAGACCTTGCTGTTCACATTCACACAGACTATCGCCTCGGGGTCTGGAGCAGAACTCTCTCTCTCTCTCATCTCTCCCCCATTCTGTCACTCTCTCTCTCTCTCTCTCTCTCTCTCTCTCTCTCTCTCTCTCTCTCCTCTCTCCTCTCTCCTCTCTCCTCTCTCCTCTCTCCTCTCTCCTCTCTCCTCTCTCCTCTCTCTCTCCTCTCTCTCCTCTATCTAGATAGATAGATAGAAAAGTTATCTCTCTCTCTCTCTCTCTCTCTCTCTCTCTCTCTCTCTCTCCCTCCCTCTCTCCTCTCTCTCTCCTCTCTCTCCCCTCTCTCAATTCAATTCAATTCAATTCAAGGGGCTTTATTGGCACGGGAAACATGTGTTAACATTGCCAAAGCAAGTGAGGTAGACAATACACAAAAGTGAAACAAACAATACAAATTAACAGTAAACATTACACATACAGAAGTTTCAAAACAATAAAGACATTACAAATGTCATATTATATATATACAGTGTTGTAACAATGTACAAATGGTTAAAGCACACAAGTTAAAATAAATAAGCATAAATATGGGTTGTATTTACAATGGTGTTTGTTCTTCACTGGTTGCCCTTTTCTTGTGGCAACAGGTCACAAATCTTGCTGCTGTGATGGCACACTGTGGAATTTCACCCAGTAGATATGGGAGTTTATCAAAATTGGATTTGTTTTCGAATTCTTTGTGGATCTGTGTGATCTGAGGGAAATATGTCTCTCTAATATGGTCATACATTGGGCAGGAGGTTAGGAAGTGCAGCTCAGTTTCCACCTCATTTTGTGGGCAGTGTGCACATAGCCTGTCTTCTCTTGAGAGCCATGTCTGCCTACGGCAGCCTTTCTCAATAGCAAGGCTATGCTCACTGAGTCTGTACATAGTCAAAGCTTTCCTTAAGTTTGGGTCAGTCACAGTGGTCAGGTATTCTGCCACTGTGTACTCTCTGTTTAGGGCCAAATAGCATTCTAGTTTGCTCTGTTTTTTTGTTAATTCTTTCCAATGTGTCAAGTAATTATCTTTTTGTTTTCTCATGATTTGGTTGGGTCTAATTGTGCTGTTGTCCTGGGGCTCTGTGGGGTGTGTTTGTGTTTGTGAACAGAGCCCTAGGACAAAACTTGCTTAGGGGACTCTTCTCCAGGTTCATCTCTCTGTAGGTGATGTAGGTCTCTCTCTCTCTCTCTCTCTCTCCTTTCTTCCTTGGGACTGGGTATGGATATAATAACATGGGTTAAGGTCAATTCCATTTCAACTACATTAATTCAGGAAGTAAATTGAAATTCAATTAATGAATGAATATAAATGGCTATTCTGTCCTGAACTAACTGCATTCAAAGAGAATGGATGCAATCTCCCCATGGTTAACCAGTGCTTTCTGTTTTCTTTTAGCAGAATGAGGCTGTGTGATGGAGGTTCTAAAAAGTGTCAGTAAAAACCAATGTATTGTTGCAATCTCTCCCCTCCTCTCTCGCTCTCTTTCTCTCTTTCAGTTTTTTTCTCTTTCTCTCCCCCGGTAAGCGGTGGGCAGAGTGAGACGGGTGCGATGTGCCCCCGCACAGCCTGTTACCACGGCAACACA
>NC_074697.1:11341275-11378775 GCF_029448725.1 Salvelinus fontinalis | reverse complement strand
CAGTCTGCTCTCTCTCAGAGGGAGGGGTAGTACCCCCTGCCACCAGTCTGCTCTCTCTCAGAGGGAGAGGTAGTACCCCCTGCCACCAGTCTGCTCTCTCTCAGAGGGAGAGGTAGTACCCCCTGCCACCAGTCTGCTCTCTCTCAGAGGGAGGGGTAGTACCCCCTGCCACCAGTCTGCTCTCTCAGAGGGAGAGGTAGTACCCCCTGCCACCAGTCTGCTCTCTCTCAGAGGGAGAGGTAGTACCCCCTGCCACCAGTCTGCTCTCTCTCAGAGGGAGAGGTAGTACCCCCTGCCACCAGTCTGCTCTCTCTCAGAGGGAGAGGTAGTACCCCCTGCCACCAGTCTGCTCTCTCTCAGAGGGAGGGGTAGTACCCCCTGCCACCAGTCTGCTCTCTCAGAGGGAGAGGTAGTACCCCCTGCCACCAGTCTGCTCTCTCTCAGAGGGAGAGGTAGTACCCCCTGCCACCAGTCTGCTCTCTCAGAGGGAGAGGTAGTACCCCCTGCCACCAGTCTGCTCTCTCTCAGAGGGAGGGGTAGTACCCCCTGCCACCAGTCTGCTCTCTCTCAGAGGGAGAGGTAGTACCCCCTGCCACCAGTCTGCTCTCTCAGAGGGAGAGGTAGTACCCCCTGCCACCAGTCTGCTCTCTCTCAGAGGGAGGGGTAGTACCCCCTGCCACCAGTCTGCTCTCTCTCAGATGGAGAGGTAGTACCCCCTGCCACCAGTCTGCTCTCTCTCAGAGGGAGAGGTAGTACCCCCTGCCACCAGTTTGCTCTCTCAGAGGGAGAGGTAGTACCCCCTGCCACCAGTCTGCTCTCTCTCAGAGGGAGAGGTAGTCCCCCCTGCCACCAGTCTGCTCTCTCAGAGGGAGAGGTAGTACCCCCTGCCACCAGTCTGCTCTCTCTCAGAGGGAGAGGTAGTACCCCCTGCCACCAGTCTGCTCTCTCTCAGAGGGAGAGGTAGTACCCCCTGCCACCAGTCTGCTCTCTCTCAGAGGGAGAGGTAGTACCCCCTGCCACCAGTCTGCTCTCTCTCAGAGGGAGAGGTAGTACCCCCTGCCACCAGTCTGCTCTCTCAGAGGGAGAAGTAGTACCCCCTGCCACCAGTCTGCTCTCTCTCAGAGGGAGAGGTAGTACCCCCTGCCACCAGTCTGCTCTCTCTCAGAGGGAGAGGTAGTACCCCCTGCCACCAGTCTGCTCTCTCAGAGGGAGAGGTAGTACCCCCTGCCACCAGTCTGCTCTCTAAGAGGGAGAGGTAGTACCCCCTGCCACCAGTCTGCTCTCTCTCAGAGGGAGAGGTAGTACCCCCTGCCACCAGTCTGCTCTCTCTCAGAGGGAGAGGTAGTACCCCCTGCCACCAGTCTGCTCTCTCAGAGGGAGAGGTAGTACCCCCTGCCACCAGTCTGCTCTCTCTCAGAGGGAGAGGTAGTACCCCCTGCCACCAGTCTGCTCTCTCAGAGGGAGAGGTAGTACCCCCTGCCACCAGTCTGCTCTCTCTCAGAGGGAGAGGTAGTACCCCCTGCCACCAGTCTGCTCTCTCAGAGGGAGAGGTAGTACCCCCTGCCACCAGTCTGCTCTCTCAGAGGGAGAGGTAGTACCCCCTGCCACCAGTCTGCTCTCTCTCAGAGGGAGAGGTAGTACCCCCTGCCACCAGTCTGCTCTCTCAGAGGGAGAGGTAGTACCCCCTGCCACCAGTCTGCTCTCTCTCAGAGGGAGAGGTAGTACCCCCTGCCACCAGTCTGCTCTCTCTCAGAGGGAGAGGTAGTACCCCCTGCCACCAGTCTGCTCTCTCTGAGGGAGAGGTAGTACCCCCTGTCACCAGTCTGCTCTCTCAGAGGGAGAGGTAGTACCCCCTGCCACCAGTCTGCTCTCTCTGAGGGAGAGGTAGTACCCCCTGCCACCAGTCTGCTCTCTCAGAGGGAGAGGTAGTACCCCCTGCCACCAGTCTGCTCTCTCTGAGGGAGGGGTAGTACCCCCTGTCACCAGTCTGCTCTCTCTGAGGGAGAGGTAGTACCCCCTGCCACCAGTCTGCTCTCTCTGAGGGAGAGGTAGTACCCCCTGCCACCAGTCTGCTCTCTCTGAGGGAGAGGTAGTACCCCCTGCCACCAGTCTGCTCTCTCTGAGGGAGAGGTAGTACCCCCTGCCACCAGTCTGCTCTCTCTCAGAGGGAGAGGTAGTACCCCCTGCCACCATTCTGCTCTCTCTGAGGGAGAGATAGTACCCCCTGCCACCAGTCTGCTCTCTCTGAGGGAGGGGTAGTACCCCCTGCCACCAGTCTGCTCTCTCTAAGAGGGAGAGGTAGTACCCCCTGCCACCAGTCTGCTCTCTCAGAGGGAGAGGTAGTACCCCCTGCCACCAGTCTGCTCTCTCAGAGGGAGAGGTAGTACCCCCTGTCACCAGTCTGCTCTCTCAGAGGGAGAGGTAGTACCCCCTGCCACCAGTCTGCTCTCTCTCTGAGGGAGGGGTAGTACCCCCTGCCACCAGTCTGCTCTCTCTGAGGGAGGGGTAGTACCCCCTGCCACCAGTCTGCTCTCTCAGAGGGAGAGGTAGTACCCCCTGCCACCAGTCTGCTCTCTCTGAGGGAGAGGTAGTACCCCCTGCCACCAGTCTGCTCTCTCTGAGGGAGAGGTAGTACCCCCTGTCACCAGTCTGCTCTCTCAGAGGGAGAGGTAGTACCCCCTGCCACCAGTCTGCTCTCTCTGAGGGAGGGGTAGTACCCCCTGCCACCAGTCTGCTCTCTCTGAGGGAGGGGTAGTACCCCCTGCCACCAGTCTGCTCTCTCTCAGAGGGAGGGGTAGTACCCCCTGCCACAAGTCTGCTCTCTCAGTGGGAGAGGTAGTACCCCCTGCCACCAGTCTGCTCTCTCAGAGGGAGAGGTAGTACCCCCTGCCACCAGTCTGCTCTCTCAGAGGGCGAGGTAGTACCCCCTGCCACCAGTCTGCTCTCTCAGAGGGAGAGGTAGTACCCCCTGCCACCAGTCTGCTCTCTCTCAGAGGGAGAGGTAGTACCCCCTGCCACCAGTCTGCTCTCTCTCAGAGGGAGGGGTAGTACCCCCTGCCACCAGTCTGCTCTCTCAGAGGGAGAGGTAGTACCCCCTGCCACCAGTCTGCTCTCTCTCAGAGGGAGAGGTAGTACCCCCTGCCACCAGTCTGCTCTCTCTCAGAGGGAGAGGTAGTACCCCCTGCCACCAGTCTGCTCTCTCTCAGAGGGAGGGGTAGTACCCCCTGCCACCAGTCTGCTCTCTCTCAGAGGGAGAGGTAGTACCCCCTGCCACCAGTCTGCTCTCTCTCAGAGGGAGGGGTAGTACCCCCTGCCACCAGTCTGCTCTCTCAGAGGGAGAGGTAGTACCCCCTGCCACCAGTCTGCTCTCTCTCAGAGGGAGAGGTAGTACCCCCTGCCACCAGTCTGCTCTCTCTCAGAGGGAGAGGTAGTACCCCCTGCCACCAGTCTGCTCTCTCTCAGAGGGAGAGGTAGTACCCCCTGCCACCAGTCTGCTCTCTCTCAGAGGGAGGGGTAGTACCCCCTGCCACCAGTCTGCTCTCTCAGAGGGAGAGGTAGTACCCCCTGCCACCAGTCTGCTCTCTCTCAGAGGGAGAGGTAGTACCCCCTGCCACCAGTCTGCTCTCTCAGAGGGAGAGGTAGTACCCCCTGCCACCAGTCTGCTCTCTCTCAGAGGGAGGGGTAGTACCCCCTGCCACCAGTCTGCTCTCTCTCAGAGGGAGAGGTAGTACCCCCTGCCACCAGTCTGCTCTCTCAGAGGGAGAGGTAGTACCCCCTGCCACCAGTCTGCTCTCTCTCTGAGAGGGAGGGGTAGTACCCCCTGCCACCAGTCTGCTCTCTCTCAGATGGAGAGGTAGTACCCCCTGCCACCAGTCTGCTCTCTCTCAGAGGGAGAGGTAGTACCCCCTGCCACCAGTTTGCTCTCTCAGAGGGAGAGGTAGTACCCCCTGCCACCAGTCTGCTCTCTCTCAGAGGGAGAGGTAGTCCCCCCTGCCACCAGTCTGCTCTCTCAGAGGGAGAGGTAGTACCCCCTGCCACCAGTCTGCTCTCTCTCAGAGGGAGAGGTAGTACCCCCTGCCACCAGTCTGCTCTCTCTCAGAGGGAGAGGTAGTACCCCCTGCCACCAGTCTGCTCTCTCTCAGAGGGAGAGGTAGTACCCCCTGCCACCAGTCTGCTCTCTCTCAGAGGGAGAGGTAGTACCCCCTGCCACCAGTCTGCTCTCTCAGAGGGAGAAGTAGTACCCCCTGCCACCAGTCTGCTCTCTCTCAGAGGGAGAGGTAGTACCCCCTGCCACCAGTCTGCTCTCTCTCAGAGGGAGAGGTAGTACCCCCTGCCACCAGTCTGCTCTCTCAGAGGGAGAGGTAGTACCCCCTGCCACCAGTCTGCTCTCTAAGAGGGAGAGGTAGTACCCCCTGCCACCAGTCTGCTCTCTCTCAGAGGGAGAGGTAGTACCCCCTGCCACCAGTCTGCTCTCTCTCAGAGGGAGAGGTAGTACCCCC
Source organism: Salvelinus fontinalis (assembly GCF_029448725.1). NCBI lineage: Eukaryota > Metazoa > Chordata > Actinopteri > Salmoniformes > Salmonidae > Salvelinus > Salvelinus fontinalis. The sequence goes on along the minus strand of NC_074697.1, from coordinate 11,374,276 downwards.
TGCCACCAGTCTGCTCTCTCAGAGGGAGAGGTAGTACCCCCTGCCACCAGTCTGCTCTCTCTCAGAGGGAGAGGTAGTACCCCCTGCCACCAGTCTGCTCTCTCAGAGGGAGAGGTAGTACCCCCTGCCACCAGTCTGCTCTCTCTCAGAGGGAGAGGTAGTACCCCCTGCCACCAGTCTGCTCTCTCAGAGGGAGAGGTAGTACCCCCTGCCACCAGTCTGCTCTCTCAGAGGGAGAGGTAGTACCCCCTGCCACCAGTCTGCTCTCTCTCAGAGGGAGAGGTAGTACCCCCTGCCACCAGTCTGCTCTCTCAGAGGGAGAGGTAGTACCCCCTGCCACCAGTCTGCTCTCTCTCAGAGGGAGAGGTAGTACCCCCTGCCACCAGTCTGCTCTCTCTCAGAGGGAGAGGTAGTACCCCCTGCCACCAGTCTGCTCTCTCTGAGGGAGAGGTAGTACCCCCTGTCACCAGTCTGCTCTCTCAGAGGGAGAGGTAGTACCCCCTGCCACCAGTCTGCTCTCTCTGAGGGAGAGGTAGTACCCCCTGCCACCAGTCTGCTCTCTCAGAGGGAGAGGTAGTACCCCCTGCCACCAGTCTGCTCTCTCTGAGGGAGGGGTAGTACCCCCTGTCACCAGTCTGCTCTCTCTGAGGGAGAGGTAGTACCCCCTGCCACCAGTCTGCTCTCTCTGAGGGAGAGGTAGTACCCCCTGCCACCAGTCTGCTCTCTCTGAGGGAGAGGTAGTACCCCCTGCCACCAGTCTGCTCTCTCTGAGGGAGAGGTAGTACCCCCTGCCACCAGTCTGCTCTCTCTCAGAGGGAGAGGTAGTACCCCCTGCCACCATTCTGCTCTCTCTGAGGGAGAGATAGTACCCCCTGCCACCAGTCTGCTCTCTCTGAGGGAGGGGTAGTACCCCCTGACACCAGTCTGCTCTCTCTGAGGGAGAGGTATTACCCCCTGCCACCAGTCTGCTCTCTCAGAGGGAGGGGTAGTACCCCCTGCCACCAGTCTGCTCTCTCAGAGGGAGGGGTAGTACCCCCTGCCACCAGTCTGCTCTCTCTGAGGGAGGGGTAGTACCCCCTGCCACCAGTCTGCTCTCTCTGAGGGAGGGGTAGTACCCCCTGCCACCAGTCTGCTCTCTCTCAGAGGGAGAGGTAGTACCCCCTGCCACCAGTCTGCTCTCTCTCAGAGGGAGAGGTAGTACCCCCTGCCACCAGTCTGCTCTCTCTCAGAGGGAGAGGTAGTACCCCCTGCCACCAGTCTGCTCTCTCAGAGGGAGAAGTAGTACCCCCTGCCACCAGTCTGCTCTCTCTCAGAGGGAGAGGTAGTACCCCCTGCCACCAGTCTGCTCTCTCTCAGAGGGAGAGGTAGTACCCCCTGCCACCAGTCTGCTCTCTCAGAGGGAGAGGTAGTACCCCCTGCCACCAGTCTGCTCTCTAAGAGGGAGAGGTAGTACCCCCTGCCACCAGTCTGCTCTCTCTCAGAGGGAGAGGTAGTACCCCCTGCCACCAGTCTGCTCTCTCTCAGAGGGAGAGGTAGTACCCCCTGCCACCAGTCTGCTCTCTCAGAGGGAGAGGTAGTACCCCCTGCCACCAGTCTGCTCTCTCTCAGAGGGAGAGGTAGTACCCCCTGCCACCAGTCTGCTCTCTCAGAGGGAGAGGTAGTACCCCCTGCCACCAGTCTGCTCTCTCTCAGAGGGAGAGGTAGTACCCCCTGCCACCAGTCTGCTCTCTCAGAGGGAGAGGTAGTACCCCCTGCCACCAGTCTGCTCTCTCAGAGGGAGAGGTAGTACCCCCTGCCACCAGTCTGCTCTCTCTCAGAGGGAGAGGTAGTACCCCCTGCCACCAGTCTGCTCTCTCAGAGGGAGAGGTAGTACCCCCTGCCACCAGTCTGCTCTCTCTCAGAGGGAGAGGTAGTACCCCCTGCCACCAGTCTGCTCTCTCTCAGAGGGAGAGGTAGTACCCCCTGCCACCAGTCTGCTCTCTCTGAGGGAGAGGTAGTACCCCCTGTCACCAGTCTGCTCTCTCAGAGGGAGAGGTAGTACCCCCTGCCACCAGTCTGCTCTCTCTGAGGGAGAGGTAGTACCCCCTGCCACCAGTCTGCTCTCTCAGAGGGAGAGGTAGTACCCCCTGCCACCAGTCTGCTCTCTCTGAGGGAGGGGTAGTACCCCCTGTCACCAGTCTGCTCTCTCTGAGGGAGAGGTAGTACCCCCTGCCACCAGTCTGCTCTCTCTGAGGGAGAGGTAGTACCCCCTGCCACCAGTCTGCTCTCTCTGAGGGAGAGGTAGTACCCCCTGCCACCAGTCTGCTCTCTCTGAGGGAGAGGTAGTACCCCCTGCCACCAGTCTGCTCTCTCTCAGAGGGAGAGGTAGTACCCCCTGCCACCATTCTGCTCTCTCTGAGGGAGAGATAGTACCCCCTGCCACCAGTCTGCTCTCTCTGAGGGAGGGGTAGTACCCCCTGACACCAGTCTGCTCTCTCTGAGGGAGAGGTATTACCCCCTGCCACCAGTCTGCTCTCTCAGAGGGAGGGGTAGTACCCCCTGCCACCAGTCTGCTCTCTCAGAGGGAGGGGTAGTACCCCCTGCCACCAGTCTGCTCTCTCTGAGGGAGGGGTAGTACCCCCTGCCACCAGTCTGCTCTCTCTGAGGGAGGGGTAGAGGGAAAGTCAAAGACAGTGGGCTTGAGAGAGTGAAAGGGAAATTATACAAAAGGAGGTGTGTAGGTGTTGTTAGTTTTGCTGATGTGTGTGTGTGTGTGTGTGTGTGTGTGTGTGTGTGTGTGTGTGTGTGTGTGTGTGTGTGTGTGTGTGTGGACAATATGAGAGGTGTTTGGGAGATAATCTGTAAAACTCAATGAGACGACTCCCTACATTCTAAACTAGATACAGCCAGGATATATAACCTGTCCCTATGGGTTCTCTCTATATCTGTCCTTATCCTCTCTCTCTTTTCATCCCAAACACATCCCTCGTTCTCTTAGCCTCTCTCAGGTTCTGTCTCTTCCACACTCACTCCTTAATCCATCACTTTATCCCCCTCTCTATCTCTCTTAACCTCTGTCTATCTTTATCTCTCCATCACTTTATCCCCTTCTCTCCTCTCTATCTCTCTTAACCTCTGTCTATCTTTATCTCTCCATCACTTTATCCCCCTCTCTCCTCTCTATCTCTCTTAACCTCTGTCTATCTTTATCTCTCCATCACTTTATCCCCCTCTCTCCTCTCTATCTCTCTTAACCTCTGTCTATCTTTATCTCTCCATCACACCCCCTCCCTTTCAGGCTCCCTCTCTCGTTGTCTTAGGTTGAGGTTGTGGGCCGAAGGTTAGGAAGAGCTTTTGGAGGGTGGGGAGCCTTAGATGTGTGTGTGTGTGTGTGTGTGTGTGTGTGTGTGTGTGTGTGTGTGTGTGTGTGTGTGTGTGTGTGTGTGTGTGTGTGTGTGTGTGTGTGTGTGTGTGTGTGTGTGTGTGTGTGTGTGTGTGTGTGTGTGGCTGTATACTGGTACCTCCTACCCTTTACAGTCGACTGCAGTGAGACAATAGCTCCAGCTGGAGAGGAGTAATGCATGTTATCTACACACATCCATTCTCTTTCCTCTATGTCTCCTTCTGTCTGCTCCCTCCCTTCCTCTCTCCATTAATCCCACTCCTCTGTTTCTCCTCCCTCCCTCCCTGTCTCCCTCCCTGTCTCCCTTCCTCTCTCCATTAATCCCACTCCTCTGTTTCTCCTCCCTCCCTCCCTGTCTCCCTCCCTGTCTCCCTTCCTCTCTCCATTAATCCCACTCCTCTGTTTCTGCTCCCTCCCTCCCTGTCTCCCTCCCTGTCTCCCTCCCTCCCTCCCTGTCTCTCTCCCTCCCCTCTACAGTGTCTCTCCCTCCCCTCCCTGTCTCTCTCCCTCCCCTCTACAGTGTTTCTCCCTCCCTTCCCTGTCTCTCTCCCTCTCTCCCTGTCTCTCTCACTCCCCTCTACAGTGTCTCTCCCTCCCCTCCCTGTCTCTCTCCCTCTCTCCCTGTCTCTTTCCCTCCCCTCTACAGTATCTCTCCATCCCTCTCCTTCCCTCCACTTCGTACTCTCTTTTTATCTCTCTCTCTGCTTCATTTAATAGTCATGCTCATCCTCTGATTTTTCTTTCTTCCTGTCCTTTCTTCCTTTTCTTCAGTCCTTACACATGAAATTTCCTTCTTCAGTCCTTACTCTCTCTCCCCACCCATCTGTCTAGGATACATACCCAGCTAACACATTTGGTTCTTTGGAAGTTGTGGGAACGTATGTTTTTAGTTTGACATTGGATTGTGGGAACGAAGGCATACGTTTCCTGACCGGTAAAATGGTATGTTTTTTAAATGTTCTATGAACAGAAGTGAACATTTTGACTGTTCTGGGAACTATTTTTAGATTGCTGGGAAGTTCTGATTACGTTTTACTTCGGTTCCTTGAACGCTTTCCTCTGAGGTTTTATTAACGCTTTGAGAACAGAAATTATAAGTTATTTGGAGGCTTTTGAATAACTTCCTTAAAAATGTAATTGAATTATTATTTAACGCTTATTTTACCAGGTAAGTTGACTGAAAACACATTTCATTTACAGCATGTTAAAATAAGACTTTTAATAACACTGCTGGCTTATTTAGCGTTAACATTTTTGAACTCCAAGCATAGACAGGGCACATGGAAATTAATTTCCTTTGGCACTAATCTTGCAAACACATTTCATTGTGACGCGGCATCAGTGAGAGTTGAACCTATGATCCTCTGTTGTCGATCACATGGAGTTCACTGCACCACCAGGACGGAGCTAGCTACCGTGTTTTTATATAACATGGAGTCCACTGCACCACCAGGACGGAGCTAGCCTACCGTGTTTTTATATAACATGGAGTCCACTGCACCACCAGGACGGAGCTAGTCTACCGTGTTTTTATATAACATGGAGCCCACTGCACCACCGGGACGGAGCTAGCCTACCGTGTTTTTATATAACATGGAGTCCACTGCACCACCGGGACGGAGCTAGCCTACCGTGTTTTTATATAACATGGAGTCCACTGCACCACCAGGACGGAGCTAGCCTACCGTGTTTTTATATAACATGGAGTCCACTGCACCACCAGGACGGAGCTAGCCTACCGTGTTTTTATATAACATGGAGTCCACTGCACCACCAGGACGGAGCTAGCCTACCGTGTTTTTATATAACATGGAGTCCACTGCACCACCAGGACGGAGCTAGCCTACCGTGTTTTTATATAACATGGAGTCCACTGCACCACCAGGACGGAGCAACCTACCGTGTTTTTATATAACATGGAGTCCACTGCACCACCAGGACGGAGCAACCTACCGTGTTTTTATATAACATGGAGTCCACTGCACCACCGGGACGGAGCTAGCCTACCGTGTTTTTATATAACATGGAGTCCACTGCACCACCAGGACGGAGCAACCTACCGTGTTTTTATATAACATGGAGTCCACTGCACCACCGGGACGGAGCAACCTACCGTGTTTTTATATAACATGGAGTCCACTGCACCACCAGGACGGAGCAACCTACCGTGTTTTTATATAACATGGAGTCCACTGCACCACCGGGACGGAGCTAGCCTACCGTGTTTTTATATAACATGGAGTCCACTGCACCACCAGGACGGAGCTAGCCTACCGTGTTTTTATATAACATGGAGTCCACTGCACCACCAGGACGGAGCTAGCCTACCGTGTTTTTATATAACATGGAGTCCACTGCACCACCAGGACGGAGCTAGCCTACCGTGTTTTTATATAACATGGAGTCCACTGCACCACCAGGACGGAGCAAGCCTACCGTGTTTTTATATAACATGGAGTCCACTGCACCACCGGGACGGAGCTAGCCTACCGTGTTTTTATATAACATGGAGTCCACTGCACCACCAGGACGGAGCTAGCCTACCGTGTTTTTATATAACATGGAGTCCACTGCACCACCAGGACGAGGCTAGCCTACCGTGTTTTTTTACGCATACAAAGCTGTTCATTTTAGTCCATTCAAACAGAACCCATTTCAAAGGAAAGTAGCACTCATTAAGATCAGGTGTGGCCAATTAGTGGGCGCGGACAACACAGCTGAACACACTTAACAAGATAGAGGATAGAGAGAGTTTTGTTGATGCTGAGAATGGAATGTATATGTTTTCAAATAACATTCTTCAAATGTTCTCAGAACGTTACTAAAGTTTCTTGTGGTTTTTATGGGAAGTTTTCATGTACTGAGAATGGAATTTATAGCTTATTGATGTTAATGTGTACAATTCCCCAAAAAATGTTGCATTCTCAGAATATTGCCAAGAACTGACATAAAAGAGAACCATACATTATCTGAACGTTCTCAGAACATCGCTTAAGTCACACCATTTTTGAGAATGTAGTAAAAATATGACATTAAATAGAACCACATGGGAACTTGTGTGGAATGTTGTGTGGAAGTACTGAAATTCCCACAGAAGAAAATGTAACCCTGAGGAAACCTGTAGGCAGTGGTGTAAAGTACTAAGGCAAAAATACATATGTCGTTTTTTTGGGATATCTGTACTTAACTATTTATATTTTTTGCCAAATTTGACTTTTACTTCACTACATTCATTACTCCATACATTTTCCCTGACACCCAAAAGTTATTCTTACAATTTGACAGGAAAATGGTTAAATTCACACACTTATCAAGAGAACATCCCAGGTCATCCCTACTGCCTCTGATCTGGCGGACTCACGAAACATAAATGCTTTGTTTGTAAATTAATGTAATAATAAAAAATACAAAAATGTGCCGTCTGGTTTGCATAATATAAGGAATTTGAAATTATACTTTTGATACTTAACTATATTTTAGCAATTCCATTTACTTTTGATACTTAAGTATATTTAAAAACAAATAATTTTGGAATTTTAATCAAGTAGTATTTTGCTGAGTGAATTTCACTTTTACTTGAGTCTTTTTCTACTAAGGTATCTTTACTTTTACTCAAGTATGAAAATGGAGTACTTTTTCCACCACTGCCTGTAGGAAACTATATGCTGAAGTACTGAAATTCCCACAGAAGAGCGTTGTTTCTTAACGTTCTCTGAACTATTTTAGAACATTCCCAATGTCAAACCAGCTTGAGAACGTTCCTAGAACATTACAATTGAACCTTGTTTGAACTTTTAGGAAACGTTCTGTTAAAGTAATAAAATGCCAAGAAAATATATATATTTTTTTGTCAAGTTCCTTAAATGTGCTGAGAATGTTCCAAAACCAAGCAACTATCCTGCACTATTCCCAGAACGTTATGGGAAGGTTGTATGCAAAATAACAATAGGACAACCACACTCTCACCAATCTTTAAGAAACATCTGGTTCTCAGAACATTATGTGCTAGCTGGGTAGTTAGTCATTGAGGGTACAGTGATGAATATCAAACTATTTTCCAGGTCCACTCTCTCACTCTCAGCTTTTCTTCGATGAATCTCCCACCTCGTTTTACTCTGTCTCTTTCTGTATCTTCTTTTCTCTTCTGTTTCATTCCTGTCTTCACTCACACACATCGAGCACCCGAGCCTTCTGCCCACTTTGAAATCTGATCCGAAAGTCTGGCTGAACAAGTCTGTGTCTGTCTGTGTGTGCGTGTGTCTTCACTCTGTCCGAGACAGTTTAATTGGTGGCTCTTATCATTGTGGAGTTGGAAGATGAAGACACAGTATCTATGTTTGTGTTCAGATAGCCACTCTCTATGGCCTCGTATAGCTGAAATACAGATAGCCACTCTCTATGGCCTCGTATAGCTGAAATACAGATAGCCACTCTCTATGGCCTCATATAGCTGAAATACAGATAGCCACTCTCTATGGCCTCATATAGCTGAAATACAGATAGGCACTCTCTATGGCCTCGTATAGCTGAAATACAGATAGCCACTCGCTATGGCCTCATATAGCTGAAATACAGATTGCCACTCTCTATGGCCTCATATAGCTGAAATACAGATAGCCACTCTCTATGGCCTCATATAGCTGAAATACAGATAGCCACTCTCTATGGCCTCATATAGCTGAAATACAGATAGCCACTCTCTATGGCCTCGTATAGCTGAATACAGATAGCCACTCTCTATGGCCTCGTATAGCTGAAATACAGATAGCCACTCTCTATGGCCTCGTATAGCTGAAATACAGATAGCCACTCTCTATGGCCTCATATAGCTGAAATACAGATAGCCACTCTCTATGGCCTCATATAGCTGAAATACAGATAGGCACTCTCTATGGCCTCGTATAGCTGAAATACAGATAGCCACTCGCTATGGCCTCATATAGCTGAAATACAGATAGCCACTCTCTATGGCCTCATATAGCTGAAATACAGATTGCCACTCTCTATGGCCTCATATAGCTGAAATACAGATAGCCACTCTCTATGGCCTCATATAGCTGAAATACAGATAGCCACTCTCTATGGCCTCATATAGCTGAAATACAGATAGCCACTCTCTATGGCCTCGTATAGCTGAATACAGATAGCCACTCTCTATGGCCTCGTATAGCTGAAATACAGATAGCCACTCTCTATGGCCTCGTATAGCTGAAATACAGATAGCCACTCTCTATGGCCTCGTATAGCTGAAATACAGATAGCCACTCTCTATGGCCTCATATAGCTGAAATACAGATAGCCACTCTCTATGGCCTCGTATAGCTGAAATACAGATAGCCACTCTCTATGGCCTCATATAGCTGAAATACAGATAGCCACTCTCTATGGCCTCGTATAGCTGAATACAGATAGCCACTCTCTATGGCCTCGTGTAGCTGAAATACAGATAGCCACTCTCTATGGCCTCATATAGCTGAAATACAGATAGCCACTATCTATGGCCTCGTATAGCTGAAATACAGATAGCCACTCTCTATGGCCTCGTATAGCTGAATACAGATATATGACCTCTCTATGACCTCGTATACAGTCAGTGGTTTAGGAACCCCTGTATATCATCTCCATTTTTACTAGAGAGAGAGAGAGAGAATGGGAAGACATGGTGACAGATTTAGAGGGTAATGAAGTGTATCGTGGATGAATGAGTCAAGTGAACCTGCTGTCGAGGGTAAGCAGGCGTGGGTTGACGAGTGTGTGTTATGTAATTATGTGTCTATGTGTGTGTGTATGTGTCTCTGTTTCTGTGTGTAGGGGAGTACTGTGAGTGACAGGCGTGTAAAGTAGTGTGATAGTTCAGGTAATTACACACACAGATACCCACAAATCAATCAAATCAAATTGTATTTCTCACATGCGTAGAATACAACAGGTGTAGACTGAACCGTTGTATTTCTCACATGCGTAGAATACAACAGGTGTAGATTGAACCGTGAAATGCTTACTTACGAGCCCTTACCAACGATGCAGAGTAAAAAAATTATAATTTAAAAGAAAACTTGTAACACAAGAGAAATAAAATACACAATAATGGATCTATAAACAGGGAGTACCAGTACCAGAACAATGTTCAGAGGTACGAGGTATTTGAGGTTAATATGTACATGAAGGCAGGGTAAAGTGACTAGGCATCAGGATAGATAATAATAAGGTATTTGAGGTAGATATGTACATGAAGGCAGGGTAAAGTGACTAGGCATCAGGATAGATAATAATAAGGTATTTGAGGTAGATATGTACATGAAGGCAGGGTAAAGTGACTAGGCATCAGGATAGATAATAATAAGGTATTTGAGGTAGATATGTACATGAAGGCAGGGTAAAGTGACTAGGCAACAGGATAGATAATAATAAGGTATTTGAGGTAGATATGTACATGAAGGCAGGGTAAAGTGACTAGACATCAGGATAGATAATAATAAGGTATTTGAGGTAGATATGTACATGAAGGCATGGTAAAGTGACTAGGCATCAGGATAGACAATAATAAGAGTAAAATGAAGAACAGAGTAGCAGCAGCATATGATGAGTTTAAAAGTGTGTGTGTGTGTGTCTGTGTGTGTGTGTGTGTGAGTGTTTGTGTTGTTGGTATGCGTGTGTCAGTTATGTGTGTGTGTGTGTGTGAATGTGTGTGGGTTTTCTGTGAGAGTGTCAGTGTAGTGTGTGTATATAGTGTGTATACTGTGTATAGTCTTGTGAGTGTACATAGAGTCAGTGCAGATAGTCCGGTAACCATTATTTAACTATTTAGCAGTCTTATGGCTTGGGGGTAGGAGCTGTCTTAGAGCCTGTTGGTTCGAGAGCCGGTACCGTTTCCCGGACGATGCAGAGTAAACAGTATATGGCTTGGGTGGCTGGATTCTTTGGTAATTTATAGCGCCTTCCTCCGACACCGTCTGGTATAATGTTCCTGGATGGCAGTGAGCTCGTCCCCAGTGATGTACTGGGCTCTCCGTACCACCTTCTGTACCTCTGTAGAGCTTTGTGGTTTGAGGGTGGTGTTTTTGCCATACCAAGCGGTGATGGAGCCAGTCAAGATGCTCTCAATGGTGCAGCTGTAGAACTTTTTGAGGATCCGAGGACCCATGACAAATCTTTTCAGCCTCCTGATGGGGAAGAGACGCTGTTGTGCCCCCTTCACAACTGTGTGGGTGAGTGTGGACCATGTTAGTTCCTTAGTGAAGTGGGCACTAAGGACATTGAAGCTCTCAACCCGCTCCAGTACAGCCCCGTCGATGTGGATGGGGGCGTGCTCTCCCCTCTTTCTCTTGTATTCCATGATCAGTTCTTTGGTCTTACTGGCGTTAGGAGAGAGGCTGTTGTCCAAGCACCACACTGCCAAGTCTCCGACCCCCTCCCTGTAGGCGGTCTCTTTGCCGTCGGTGATCAGGCCTACCGCCGTTGTGTCATCAGCAAACTTGAGGATGGTGTTGGAGTTGTACGCGGCCACGCAGTCGTGGGTGAACAGGGAGTACAGGAGGGGAACTAAGAACAAACCCTTGAAGGGCCCCCGTGTTGAGGGTGAGTGTGGCGGAGGTGTTGTTGCCTACCCTCACCAATTGGAGCCGCCCCGTCAGGAAGTCCAGGATCCAGTTACAGACGGAGGTGATCGGTCTCGGGATCTCAAGCTTGGTGATGAACTTGGAGGGGACTATGGTGTTGAGCGCTTAGCTGTAGTCTTTGAAAAACATTCTCACATAGTCACATTATATCCCCTCTTGTCCAGATGGGAGAAGGCAGTGTGAAGTGTGATTCAGATTGTGTCATCTGTGGATCTGTTGGTTCCCCTCTTGTCTATGTGGGAGAGGGCAGTGTGAAGTGCAATCGAGATTGCGCCATCTGTGGATCTGCTGGGGCGGTATGTGAATTGGAGTTGGTCTAGGGTTTCTGTGACGATGGTGTTGATGTGTGTCATGACCAGACTTTCAGTGCACTTCATAATTACAGATGTGAGTGCTACAGGTGAATAGTTATTTAGACAGGTTACCTTGGAGTTCTTGGGAACAGGGACAATGGCGGTCAGCTTGAAACATGTTATGATTACAGACTGGGAGACACTTACCAGCTGGTCTGCACATGCTTTGAGAACTCACCCTGGCATTCCGTCTGGCCTTCCGAGTGTTAACCTGTTTAAAAGTTTTACATTGGCCACGGAGAGTAAGATCACACAGTCGTCCAGAGCAACAGGAGCTTTTGCGCAAGTCTCAGTGTATTCCTCAAAGCATGTAGCTCGTTTGGGAGTTCTGAAATCACTGAGCATCTTACGGCTGGGTGAGATATATTGTCCCTTTACATGTTTGATGTCTTGTCGGAAGTCTTAACAAGCTTTCTTGTATGCGTCCGTGTCCCGTTCCTTGTAAGCTGTAGCCCTAGCCTTTAGCCTTTAGCCTTTAGCCCTTTAGCCATTAGCCTTTAGCCCTTTAGCCCTTTAGCATTTAGCCCTTAGCCCTTTAGCCCTTTAGCCCTTTAGCCTTTAGCCTTTAGCCTTTAGCCTTTAGTCCTGTGTGGATATTGCCTGTAATCCATGTTTTTTGGTTTGGATATACGTTCTAATAGTCACTGTGGGGATGACATCGTCTATGTGGGGATGACATCGTTTATGCACTTATTGATGAAGGCCGTGACTGTTGTGGTAAACTCCTCAATGCTATTGGATGAATTCCAGAACAGCAAAACAGTCTTGTAACCTCACATCTGCTTCATTGGACCACTTCCGTATTGAGCTTGTCATTGATACTTCCTGTTTGAGCTTTTGTTTGTTAACAGGAAGCAGGAGAATAGAGTCATGGTCAGATTTGCCAAAGGGAGGATGAGGGAGGGGCTTGTATGTGTTTCTGTAGGTAGAATAAAAGGGGTCTAGAGTTTTAGCGCCCCTAGTGGCACAGGGTACATGTTGGTAGAAGTGAGGTAGAACTGTTTTAAGTCTCCCCGTGTTAAAGTCTCTGTCCACCAGAAACGCTGCCTCTGGGTGAGCGGTTTCTTGTTTGTTTACTGCCCCATACACTCTGTTATAATTACGGATGAGAACTCTCTTGTTATAAGCCATAAGACTCCTTAACAGCTAATCAAATGGCTAGCCAGACTATTTGCATTGCGCCCTCCCCCCTCTTCTACGCTGCTGCTACTCTCTGTTATTATCTATGCATAGTCACTTTAATACCTATACCTACATGGAAACAGGAGACAAAGGGCTGTGAGACGTGGATTTAACTCTGGACACATGAAAGGTAGAATGTATACGAAAGGTCTGGGGCAACAGAAGACGAGCAGCAGATGGGCTAATGATTCTGGAGATGGGAAACGGGCCAATAAACTGGGGGGAGAGTTTGTGGGATTCCACACGGAGGGGCTGATCCCGGGTGGACAGCCATACCTTCTGTCCAAGACGATTCCGGGAAGCCGGGGTCTGGTGGCGATCCGCTTGATGTCGATACCTGGAGGTGGTCTTGAGGAGGGCTGACCGGGCTCTCCTCCAGGTACAACGACAGCGGCAGACAAACATCTGGTCAGAAGGTATGCCAACCTCCTCTTCCTGCTCAGGGAAGAGCGGGGCCTGATACTTCAGGGAACACTCAAAATGAGATAGGCTTATGGCAGAGCAGGGAAGGGTTTTGCGGGCGTATTTAACCCAAACCAGTTGCTGGCTCCAGGGGGTGGGGTTTGCGGAGACCAGGCAGTGCAGAGTAGTCTCCAGATCTTGGTTGGCTTGCTCCGACTGGCCGTTGGACTTGGGGTGGAATCTGGAGGACAGGCTGGCCGACGACCCAATGAGGGTGCAGAATGCATTCCAGAACCGAGAAGAGAACTGAGGACCCCGAGTCAGAGACCATGTCGAATGGTAGTCCATGGATCCGGAAGACCTGCTGCACCATGAGCTGGGCTGTCTCCTTAGCAGAGGGTAGTTTGGGGAGAGGAACAAAGTGGGCAGCTTTGATAAACCGATCCACCACAGTCAGGATGGCGGTGTTGCCATCAGATGGGGGAAGACCTGTGACAAAGTCCAGGGAGATGTGGGGCCAACCCCACCACCTGGAGCCAGCAGCTGGTTTGGGTCGAGGGACAGGCAGAGGCTGGAGGAGACCAGCCAGGGCTTGTCGAGGAGTCTTGTTTTGTGCACACACCGTGCAAGCGGCAATGAATAAGGAGACGTCAGGAACCATGGTGGGCAACCAAAAGCGTGGTTGCACAAAAGCCAGGGTCTGGCGGGAGCACGGGTGGCAGGCCAGTCTGGAGGAGTGGGCCCACTCCAGGACCGCGGAGCAGACCGCGTCAGGCACGAACATCCGGTTATCTGGACCGGGGTTTGGCTGGGAACACTTGCCTCCCGGACCTGTTTCCCTATACCCCAGCTGGGTGCCGTCGCTAGGCACGAGGTGGGAAGAATGGTCTCGGGCTCCGGGGTAATAGCCGTGGGGCTATAACGATGAGACAGTGCATCCGGCTTGGCATTCTTGGATCCCGGGCCGATATGAGAGGGAGAAGTTGAACCATGTGAACAGCAGGGCCCATCTAGCTTGCCTGAAGTTGAGGCGTTTGGCGTTGCGGAGATACTCAAGATTTTTGTGGTCGGTCCATATGAGGAACGGGTGTTCCTGCCCCTTCCAACCAGTGCCTCCATTCCTCCAATGCCATCTTCACCGCGAGAAGCTCACGATTTCCCACATCGTAGTTTTTCTCCTTGGCGTTGAGGTGATGGGAGAAGAAGGCGCAGGGATGTAGCTTCAGGTCCAGGGAGAACGCTGGGACAGGACCGCCCCCACTCCTACATCAGATGCATCGGCCTCCACCACAAACTGATTGGAAGGGTCAGGCTGAACCAGGATGGGAGCAGTGGTGAAGCGGTGTTTGAGGTCCCGGAACACCCGGTCAGCAGCAGGGGACCACATGAACGGAACCCTGGGAGGGGCGAGTGCCACCAGGGGTAAGCCATAGTGCTGTAACCCCAGATGAAGTGGCAATAGAAGTTGGCGAATCCCAGGAAACGTTGCAGCTGCACCCTGGACGAAGGCTGGGGCCAATCCACCAACGCTCTCACCTTCCCGGGATCCATCTGGACACTCCCACCAGAGATAATGTACCCCAGAAAAGGGATGATGGAGTGATGGAACTCGCACTTCTCTGCCTTAACAGCTGGTTCTCCAGGAGGCGTTGAAGAACCTTTCGGACGTGGAGCACATGTTCTTGGGGGGAGTGGGAGAAGACGAAGATGTCATCAATGTAGACGAAGAAGAACCGGTTCAACATGTTTCGCAGAACATAATTTACCAGAGCCTGGAACACAACAAAGGCATTTGTGAGGCTAAATGTCATGACCAAATACTCGTAGTGGCCGCTGGCCGTGTTGAAGGCGGTCTTCCACTCTTCCCCCTCCTGTATCTGCATCAGGTGGTAGGCGTTCCGTAGATCCCGCTTGGAAAACACGGTGGCCCCCTGGAGCGGCTCGAAGGCCGAGGAGATGAGTGGTAGCGGGTAGCGGTTCTTCACCGTTATGTCATTGAGTCCCCGGTAGTCGATGCACGGGCGCAAGGTCTTGTCCTTCTTCTCCACAAAGAAGAACCCTGCGCTGGCGGGACAGGACGAAGGACATATAAATCCTACAGCTAGTGAGTCCCCAATGTAGGTGTCCATAGCCTTGGTCTCCGGTCCCGACAGCGAGTGCAGTCATCCCAGGGGCGGAGTTGTGCTAGGGAGAAAAACAATCCCGCAGTCATATGGTCGGTGCGGCGGAAGCGAAGTGGCCTGGGCCTTGTTGAACACCTCCCGAAGGTCCTGGTACTCCGCGGGAATGGCGGAGAGTTCTGGGGCACCTTCCGAGCACCCAGGAAGAAGTCCCGGGACAGGTTGCGCTGACTTCAGACAATGGGAGTGGCAGAACGGACTCCAGCCCATGATGGCACCAGTAGACCAGTTGATGAGGGGATTGTGTCGCTGGAGCCAGGAGAATCCCAAAACCACAGGAATATGAGGAGACTTGATGAGCAGGAGGCTTGCATAGGCTCTGAAAGCGGTGACTCAGCCGTCTCCGGCGACTCTCGAGGAGGGTCGAGAAGTCTCGGGTTCTCTCGGCAACGGGATGATTGAGGACTTCCGGGATGACTTGGAGGCAGGGTGGAATCCCTGGACATGCAAGCAAAGTCTAATTTCCTCTCCCTCCGTCGTTCCCGTAGTCGCCCATCGATTCGAATGGTCAAAGCGATGAGGGAATTGAGATCCCTAGGTTACTCCCGAGCGGCAAGCTCGTCCTTGACCTCCTCTGAGATGCCGTGCAGGAACATATCGAACAGTGCTTTCTGGTTCCAAGCACTCTCCGCTGCCAACATGCGGAAACTCACAGCATAGTCTGCCACACTGTGGGAGTCCTGCCGAAGCTGGATTAGCTTCCGGGCAGCTTCTCTCCTGGAGAATGGGGCGTAAAAAAACGTCTTCATCTATTCCACGAACCCCTCCAGACTAATGCCTATGGCCGGCTGTTGTTCCCATACAGCAGTAGCCCAGGTGAGAGCCCTCCCGGACATCAGCGTGATGAGGTAGGCTATCTTGGAGTGATCCGATGGGAAGGAGGAGGGCTGAAGCTCAAAGACGAGGGCACACTGAGTTAGAAACGCCCAACAGGTGCTCGGTTCTCCATTGAAGCGTTCCGGGGGGTGTAAGCTGGGCTCCCGAGAAGGTGGAGTGACCGATGAGATGGCGCTGCTAGCAGCTGGGTTACTGAGGGGTTACCATTGTGGTAGGCTGCCTCCCAGACAACCCGTGGAATTGCTCCAGCAAAATGTCCAATGCCTGGTCATGGCGTTCAGCCAATGTTTGGACCCTCTCCATAAGGCCACGAAGCAGTTCCTCGTGCCTACCAGGGGTGGCTCCTTGGGAGGAGATGGCGTCGCGCAGCTGGCCTGTGTCTGCTGGGTCAGTCATGGCCAGTTCGTACTAACTCATTTGACGATAAGACCCAAGTGCAGGCAATGTCGAAGTAACAAAAGTTTATTAAATCGAACACCGGCAGTCAAATGTACAGGACAGCAGACAGGCTCAGGGTCAGGGCAGGCAGAGGTCGGTAATCCAGAGTAGCGGGGCAAAGGTACAGGACAGCAGAAAGGCTCAGGGTCAGGGCAGGCAGAGGTCGGTAATCCAGAGTAGTGGTGCAAAGGCCAGGGCAGGCAGAAAGGTCAAAACCGGGAAAACTAGAAAACAGGCAGTATAGCCAGGACAGGAGCAAGGGGAAAAACGCTGGTAGGTATGAATGAACAAAACGAACAGGCAACAGACAAACAGAAAACACAGGTATAAATACACAGTGGATAATGGGGAAGATGGGTGGCACCTGGAAGGGGGTGGAGACAATCACACAGACAGGTGAAACAGATCAGGGTGTGACAGGTACCCCCTGTATATAGCCCCGATATTGTTATTTACTGATGCTCTTTAATTATTTGTTATTCTTATCTCTTACTTTTCTGAGGTATTTTCTTAACACTGTTGGCATTGTTGGTTAAGGGCTTGTAAGTGAAACTAAACATAGGCATCTAAGCCTCTCCAGCTCTCCAATAACTTCTAACCTTCAACCAACAAGCTCTACCTTAAGAGATAGGGAGGGATATAGAGATATATCAAGTAGAGAGTGAGGGTGGAAGAGACAGAGAGGCTAAGAGAAAGAGGGATGCGGTTGGGATGAAGAGACAGAGAGAGGATAAAGAGAGATAAAGAAAGAGGGATTTGAGAAGGTGGAATAAGAGAGAGAGAGACAGAGAAAGAGAGAGAGAGAAAGAGAGAGAGAGGATAAGGACAGAGCCAGAGTATTCTTCTAGCTGTTGATGGTGTTGGTGAGGAGTGGCATGGCCTGCTAATGGTTCTATGTGCTCTGAATTCCAATCATGTAGCCATGTCAGACACACGCACGCATGCACGCACGCACGCACGCACGCACGCACACACACACACACACACACAGACACACACACACACACACACACACACACACACACACACACACACACACACACACACACACACACACACACACACACCTGTCTGCACACACTGTCTTCACAAGGATAGTAAAACAAGGAAAAGTCGGACAAGTAGGGACATTTTGACGGTCCCCATGAGGAACATTTTGGGGGAATAGTGGGAGAGGTACTTTACTATTAGAATTATTTGTTTAATTCAGGAGGGGGGGTCTTGGATGGTTGAGGGGCAGCTCTCGGGGACCTGTGGGGGGGTCTTGGAGGGTTGAGGGGAAGCTCTCTGGGACCTGTGGGGGGATCTTGGAGGGTTGAGGGGCAGCTCTCGGGGACTTGTGTGTGGGGGGGGGGGGGGGGGGGGGGGGGTCTCGGAGGTTTGAGGGGCAGCTCTCGGGGACTTGTGGGGGGAATCTTGGAGGGCTGGTGGCCTGGCGATTGGGAGCTTGGGCCAGTGGCTGATAGGTCGCTGGTTCGGGTTCAGTTTTTACTTGGCGGGAGACCTGTCGACGTGCCCTTGGTCAGGGTGTTGACCCTGGTTTCTTATGTGGGTCACTCTGGATGGGAGTCTGTTAGATGACTGACTGTAATGTAAATGTTGAGCTGTTTGTCTGCAGGTAGATTGTATGTTTCAGTATTCAAACCTCCAAAAATATATATACTGTACAAGTCAAAAGTTTGGACACACGTACTCATTCCAGATTGTTCTTTAGTTTTTACTATTTTCTACATTGTAGAATAATAGTGAAGACATCAACACTATGAAATAACACATATGGAATCATGTAGTAACCAAAAAAGTGTTCAACAAATCAAAGTATAATTTAGGTTTTTGAGTAGCCACCCTTTGACAGATTTGCACTTTAGGCATTCTCTCAACCAGCTGCATGAGGTAGTCACCTTGAATGCATTTACATTTACAGGTGTGCCTTGTTAAAAGTTAATTTGTGGAATTTCTTTCCTTATGAATGCGCTTGAGCCAATCAGTTGTGTTGTGACAAGGTAGGGGTGGTATACAGAAGATAGCCCTATTTGGTAAAAGACCAAGTTGATATTATGGCAAGAACAGCTCAAATAAGCAAAGAGAAACGACAGTCCATCATTACTTTAAGACACGAAGGTCAGTCAAACCAGAAAATGTCTTGAACTTTGAAAGTTTCTTCAAGTGCAGTTGCAAAAACCATCAAGTGCTATGATGAAACTGGCTCTCATGAGGACCACCACAGGAAAGGAAGACCCAGAGTTACCTCTGCTGCAGAGGATAAGTTCATTAGAGTTACCAGCCTTAGATTGCAGCCAAAATAAATACTTCACGGAGTTCAAGTATCAGACACATTTCAACATCAACTGTTTAGAGGAGACTGCATGAATCAGGCCTTTATGGTCGAATTGCTTTAAAGAAACCACTACTAAAGGAAACCAATAAGAAGAAGAGATTTGCTTGTGGCAAGAAACACGAGCAGTCGACATTAGACCGGTGGAAATCTGTCCTTTGGTCGGATGAGTCCAAATTTGAGATTTTTGGTTCCAACCGCCGTGTCTTTGTGAAACGTAGTGTAGGTCAATGGATGATCTCCGCATGTGTGGGTCCCACCATGAAGCATCTAGGAGGAGGAGGTGTGATGGTGTGGGGGTGCTTGGCTGGTGACACTGTCAGTGATTTATTTAGAATTCACTGCACAATTAACAAGCATGGCTACCACAGCATTCTGCAGCGATACACCATCCCATCTGGTTTGCACTTAGTGGGACTATAGTTTGTTTTTCTTCAGGACAATGACCCAAAATACACCTCCAGGCTATGTAAGGGCTATTTGACCAAGAAGGAGAGTGATGTAGTGCTGCATCAGATGACTTGGCCTCCACAATCACCCGGCCTCAACCCAATTGAGATGGTTTGGAATGAGTTGGACCGCACAGTGAAGGAAAAGCAGCCAACAAGTGCTCAGCATATGTGGGAAGTCCTTTAAGAGACTTGGAAAAGCATTCCAGGTGAAGCTGGTTGAGAGAATACCAAGAGTGTGCAAAGCTGTCATCAAGGCAAAGGGTGGTTACTTTGAAAAATTCAAATCTAAAATATATTTGATTTGTTTAATACTTTTTTGGTTGCTACATGATTCCATATGTGTTATTTCATAGTTGTGATGTCTTCGCTATTATTCTACAATGTAGAAAATAGTAAAAATAAAGAAAAACCCTTGAATGAATAAGTGTGTCATTGGTACTGTAAGGAAATCAGTCAAGGATAGGATAAAGCAATCCTTCTGCCCCCCCCCCCCCCTTAAAAGATTTAGACGCACTATTGTAAAGTGGCTGTTCCACTGGATGTCATTAGGTGAATGCACCAATTTGTAAGTCGCTCTGGATAAGAGCGTCTGCTAAATGACTTAAATGTAAATGTAAATGTAATTGAAATAAATTCTTCAGGCCCTAATCTATGGATTTCACATTGCTATCGATGCAATTGTGTTCGTTGTCCGTAGTTTATGCCTGCCCATACCGTAACCCCACCACCACCATGGGGCTCTCTGTTCATAACGTTGACATCTGCCCAGTACAGATGAAACTGGGATTCATCTGTGAAGAGCACACTTCTCCAGTCTGCCAGTGGCCATTTAACGTGAGCATTTGCCCACTGAAGTTTTTCATGATGCCGAACTGTAGTCAGATCAAGACCCTGGTGAGGACGACGAGCACGCAGATGAGCTTACCTGAGACGGTTTCTGACAGTTTGTGCAGAAAATCCTCTGTTATGCAAACCAACAGTTTCATCAGCTGTTCAGTTGGCTGGTCTCAGACAATCCAGCAGGTGAAGAAGCTGGATGTGGAGGTGCTGGGTTGGGTTGGCATGGTTACATGTGGTCTGTGGTTTTGAGGCTGGTTGGACGTACTGCCAAATTCTCTAAAACGATGTTGGACGCTTATGGTAGAGAAATTAACATCCAATTATCTGGCAACCGCTCTGGTGGAAATTCCTGCAGTCAGCATGACAATTGCACTCTCCCTCAAAACCTGAGACATCTAAAGCATTGTGTTGTGCGACAAAACTGCACATTTTAGAGCAGCCTTTTATTGTCCCCAGCACAAGGTGCACCTGTGTAGCGGCCTTTTATTGTCCCCCAGCACAAGGTGCACCTGTGTAATGATCATGCTGTTTAATCAGTTTCTTGATATGCCACACCTGTCAGGATGAGGGTTTATCTTGGCAAAGGAGAAATACTCACTAATAGGAATGTAAACAAACTTGTGTTCAACATTTTAGAGAAATAAGCTTTTTGTGCATATGGAACATTTCTGGGATAATGATTTTTAATTATATTATTTCCCCTCAGACTGATTTTGTGCCCACTCTGTTCTAATAAGTCATCCACAGATTGGGGGCACAGTAGAAGGAAACAGAAGATGCATGCGTTTTCCTGTCTTTCAGTGATGTATAATATTTTGTAGCTGTAACCATTCAAAAGACAGAGACACATTTGTAGGAAGAAAACAGAAACCACTCTGTTGATTACAACCACATCTAGCAGCTACTGGAGGTTACTGAAATAACCCCGGTTCTATGAACCAATTTTCTTTTCAAGACCCCATTTTCATATCAGGCGAACCCTAGTTTAGGACAACGCTGTGATAAGGCCACACAGAGGGCCAGAGCTAATTACAAACACTCCTGAGTGGTGCAGCAGTCTAAGACACTGCATTTCAGAGCTAGAGGTGTCATTACAGACACCCTAGTTTGAATCCAGGCTGTATCACAACTGGCCGTGATTGGGAGTCCCATAGGGCGGCGCACAATTGGCCCGGGTTTGGCTGGTGTAGGCTGTCATTGTAAATAAGAATTTGTTCTTACCTGACTTGCCTAGTTAAATAAAAAAAATTGAATCTGAAGTCCCCAAAAGGGCCACTATTTTTTACATTTAACTAGACAAGTCAGCTAAGAACAAATTCTTATTTACAATGACGGCCTACCGGGGAACAGCGGGTTAACTGCCTTGTTCAGGAGCAGAACGACAGATTTTTATCTTGTCAGCTCAGGGTTTCAATCTAACAACCTTTCGGTTACTGGCCCAACGCTCTAACCAGTAGGCTACCTGCCGCCCCACTAGATATATTGTGATAGATTCCATAAAATCCTGGAAAGATACCAATATTCTGGTAGTTTACTGGTAAACTTTGAATGTTTCCATTAATATACCCTCCCTTTGAAACCCTAGTTCTAACATTTCCTAAGAGTTTTTCTGTAGAGGCTATACCACCTCTCGACTGCTTCGTCCCCCCAAGCAAACGCATTTATGGCATGTGAATAGAACAGTTCCTTTTTCAATTCTAAAGGGTCAAATTGAACTTCTCACTGGCTCTGTGCTAGCTGGCTCATCAAGCAGACATGGTGCTCAGCTGCCAGTAAAGATAATTGGAAATAAGACTTTATGCCCAGCTTATGTGTCTAATGGGTTGTGTGTTTGGAAGTCAGTGGGGGCTGTTGGAGGGTGGAATTCGGTAGTGAACCATAGCTGCTTGATGAAAGTTGGGGTTTGGGTAGAGGGTGGAGGTGGTTTGGGTGGATGGTGGAGGTGGTTTGGGTGGATGGTGGAGGTGGTTTGGGTGGATGGTGGAAGTGGTTTGGGTGGATGGTGGAGGTGGTTTGGATGGATGGTGGAGGTGGTTTGGGTGGATGGTGGAGGTGGTTTGGGTGGATGGTGGAGGTGGAGGTGGAGGTGGTTTGGGTGGATGGTGGAGGTGGAGGTGGAGGTGGTTTGGGTGGATGGTGGAGGTGGTTTGGGTGGATGGTGGAGGTGGAGATGGTTTGGGTGGATGGTGGAGGTGGAGGTGGAGGTGGTTTGGGTGAATGGTGGAGGTGGTTTGGGTTGGTGGTGGAGGTGGTTTGGGTGGATGGTGGAGTTGGAGGTGGTTTGGGTGAATGGTGGAGGTGGTTTGGGTGGATGGTGGAGGTAGTTTGGGTAGATGGTGGAGGTTGTTTGGGTAGATGGTGGAGGTTGTTTGGGTAGATGGTGGAGGTGGTTTGGGTAGATGGTGGAGGTGGTTTGGGTGGATGGTGGAGGTGGTTTGGGTGGATGGTGGAGGTGGAGGTGGCTTGGGTAGATGGTGGAGATGGTATGGGTGGATGGTGGAGGTGGAGGATGTTTGGGTTTGTCTACTTTCTGATGTGTGTCTGTGTGTTGCTCTGAGCAGCAGATGCTTGTCTGGGGTTGTGGAATGTCTGCCAGGTTACCATAGCAGCCAGATAGTTGCCAGCCTAGTTTCTAGTTTGGTAAGAGGCCTGTAACCATGTGTGCGTGTGTATGTGTGTACAGTATGTTTGTGTGGCCTTAAGTCATGTCATTTTCAGTTAAATTCAATAAGCTTCATTTGCCATCAAAGTGAATAGACTGGCGTTACCAAAAATAGCAACAGTAAAAACAATAGTGTTACTTTTTTTGCGGTTCTCAGATTCACACCAGTAACTGTACTAGAAATACTTCATGTCCTGACCAATGGTGTGGCTTGGGGCTGTGAGCTAACCATTTGTCACATGCACCGAATACAACAGGTGTAGACCTAACAGGGAAGTGCTTACTTACAAGCCCTTAACCAACAATGCTTTAAGAAGTTAAGAAGAAAAACAGCTTGAGTAAAACATAGATAATAAGAGAAAAAAATAACTAAACAGCAGCAATAAAATAATAATAGTGATGGTATATACAGGAGATTCCGGTACAGAGTCAATGTGCGGGGGCACCGGTTAATCGATGTAATTGAGGTAATATGTACAGTACATGTAGGTAGAGTTAAATTGAACATGCATAGATAATAAATTGAGAGTAGCAGCAGTGTATAAGAGGGGTCTGGGTAGCCCTTTGATTAGCTGCTCAGGAGTCTTATGGCTTGGGAGTAGAAGCTGTTAAAAAGCCTTTTGGACCTAGACGTGGCACTCCGGTACCGCGTGCCCTGCGGTAGCAGAGAGAAAAGTCTATGACTAGGGTGGCTGGGGTCTTTGACATTTTTTTGGGCCTTCCTCTGACACCGCTTGATATAGAGGTCCTGGATGGCAGAAAGCTTGGCCCCAGTGATGTACTGAGCCGTTCGCACTACCCTCTGTAGTGCCTTGCGGTCGGAGGCCGAGCAGTTGCCATACCAGGCAGTGATGCAACAAGTCAGGATGCTATCAATGGTGCAGCTGTAGAACCTTTTGAGGATCTGAGGACCCATGCCAAATCTTTTCACTCTCCTTAGGGGGATTAGGCATTGTCGTGCCCTCTTCACAACTGTCTTAGTGTGTTTGGACCATGATAGTTTGTTGGTGATGTGGACACCAAGAAACTTGAAGTTCTCAACCTGCTCCACTGCAGCCCCATCAATGTGAATGGGGGCGGGCTCGGCCCTCCTTTTCCTGTAGTCCACAATCATCTCCTTTGTCTTGATCACATTGAGGGAGAGGGTGTTGTCCTGGCACCATACGGCCAGGTCTCAGACCTCCTCCCTATAGGCTGTCTCATTGTTGTTGGTGATCAGACATACTACTGTTGTGTCATCGACAAACTTGATGATGGTGTTGGAGTCATGCCTGGCCATGCAGTCATGAGTGAACAGGGAGTATATTAGGGGACTGAGCACGCACCCCTGAGGGGCCCATGTGTTGAGGATCAGCATGGCGGATGTGTTGTTACCTACCTTACCACCTGGGGGCGGCCCATCAGTAAGTCCAGGATCCAGTTGCAGAGGGAGGTGTTTAGTCCCAGGGTCCTTAGCTTAGTGATGAGCTTTGAGGCCATTATGGTGTTGAATGCTGAGCTGTAGTCAATGAATAGCATTCTCACATAGGTGTTCCTTTTGTCCAGGTGGGAAAGCGCAGTGTGGAGTGCAATAAAGATTGCATCATCTGTGGATCTATTGGGGAGGTATGCAAATTGGAGTGGGTCTAGGGTTTCTGGGATAATGGTGTTGATTTGAGACATGACCAGCCTTTCAAAGCACTTCATAGCTACAGATGCTACGGGTCGGTAGTCATTTATGCCGGTTACCTTTGTGTTCTTGGGAACAGGGACTATGGTGGTCTGTTTGAAACATGTTGGTATTACAGACTGAGTCAGGGACACGTTGAAAATGTCAGTGACACTTGCCAGTTGGTCAGCGCATGCTCAGAGTACACGTCCTGGTAATCCTTCTGGCCCTGTGGCCTTGTGAATGTTGACCTGTTTAAAGGTCTTACTCACATGGGCTAGGGAGAGCGTGATCACACAGTCATCCAGAACAGCTGATGCTCTCATGCATGCTTCAGTGTTACTTGCTTCGAAGCGAGCATAGAAGTAATTTAGCTCGTCTGGTAGGCTCGTGTCACTGGGCAGCTCGTGGCTGTGTTTCCCTTCGTAGTCTGTAATAGTTTGCAAGCCCTGCCACATCCGACGAGCGTTGGAGCCGCTGTAGTACGATTCAATCTTATTCCTTGTCGGGCACTGATCTGTTTCACCTGTCTTTGTGTCATCGATGCACTTATTGATGAAGCCAATGACTGATGTGGTGTACTCCTCAATGCCATCGGAAGAATCCCGGAACATATTCCAGTCTGTGCTAGCTAAACAGTCCTGTAGCTTAGCATCTGCTTCATCTGACCACTTTCTTATTGACTGAGTCACTGGTGTTTCCTGCTTTAGTTTTTGTTTGTAAGCAGGAATCAGGAGGATAGAATTAAGATCAGATTTGCCAGATGGTGGGCGAGGGAGAGCTTTGTTATGCTTCTCTGTGTGTGGAGGAAAGGTGGTCTAGAGTTTTTTTTCGTTCTGGTTGCACATTTAACATGCCGGAAGAAATTAGGTAAAACGGATTTGAGTTTCCCTGCATTAAAGTTCCCGGCCACTAGGAATGCCGCCTCTGGATAAGCGTTTTCCTGTTTGCTTATGGCCGTATAAAGCTCACTGAGTGCGGTCGTAGTGCCAGCATCGGTTTGTGGTGGTATGTAGACAGCCACGAAACATATAGATGAAAACTCTCTTGGTAAATAGTGTGGTCTACAGCTTATCATGAGATACTTTACCTCAAGCGAGCAAAATCTCGAGACTTTCTTAGATTTCGTGCACCAGCTGTTGTTTACAAATATACACCACTTGTCTTACCAGAGGCTGCTGTTCTATCCTGCCGATAAAGCTTAAAACCCGCCAGCTGTATGTTATTCATGTCGTCAATCACAGACCCTAGACTGCTGTTGCCTAGGGTCTGGGTTTCTGAGGCTAATATATTCATAGATTAGAGACAGAGAGTTTTTAATCCATAATGGAATAGAATGGGATGAGAGATGAGATCAGGTGTTAGAATTGATGACTGCTGACTGAGTGAGTGTGATGGTTGTGTGACTGGAGAGGCCATATCTACATGGTTGACTGTATGGGATGTATTATAATAACAGAATACACAACAGACAGACGCAATATTGAGCGTGGGTTGAAAACCATGACAACGGCCCCTGGAATCCCAAACACATTTGATATGAAAGAGCGAGAGAAAGAGAGAGAGAGAGATACAGTTGAAGTCAGAAGTTTACATTCACTTAGGTTGGAGTCATTAAATCTCATTTTTCAACCACTCCACACATTTCTTGTTAACAAACTATAGTTTTGGAAGTTGGTTAGGACATCTACTGTGTGCATGACACAAGTAATTTATCCAACAATTGTTTATGGACAGATTATTTAACTTATAATTCACTGTATCACAATTCCAGTGGGTCAGAAGTTTACATGCACTAAGTTGACTGTGTGTCACGTTCATCGTATGGTGGAAGAGAGGAGGATCAAGGCGCAGCGTGATACGAATACATTCTTCTATTTAATAAACGAAGAGAAACACTAAACAGACTAAATACAAAACAAGAAAAACGAACGTGAAGCTATAAATGACAAGTGCAGACACAGGCAACTTACATATAGACAATCACCCACAAAACCCAACAGAAAACAGGCTACCTAAATATGGTTCACAATCAGGGACAACGATTGACAGCTGCCTCTGATTGAGAACCATATCAGGCCAAACACAGAAAACCAACACAGAAATAGAAAACATAGATTACCCACCCAACTCACACCCTGACCACACTAAAACAAAGAAAATACAAAAGAACTATGGTCAGAACGTGACACTCTGCCTTTAAACACATTGGAAAATTCCAGAAAATTATGTAATGGCTGTAGAAGCTTCTGATAGGCTAATTGACATCATTTGAGTCAATTGGAGGTGTACCTGTGGATGTATTTCAAGGCCTACCTTCAAACTCAGTGCCTCTTTGCTTGACATCATGGAAAAATCCAAAAAAATCAGCCAAGACCTCAGAAAAACAATTGTAAACCTCCACACGTCTGGTTCATCCTTGTGAGAAAACACCTGAAGGTACCACGTCATCTGTACAAATTCTGTCTCCTAGAGATGAACGTACTTTGGTGTGAAAAGTGCAAATCAATCCCAGAACAACAGCAAAGGACCTTGTGAAGATGCTGGTAGAAGCAGGTACAAAAGTATCTATAACCACAGTAAAACGAGTCCTATATTGACATAACCTGAAAGGCCGCTCAACAAGGAAGAAGCCACTGCTCCAAAATCTCCATAAAAAAGCCAGACTATGGTTTGCAACTGCATATGGGGACAAAGATCGTAATTTTGGGAGAAATGTCCTCTGGTCTGATGAAACAAAAATAGAACTGTTTGGCCATAATGACCATCGTTATGTTAAGAGGAAAAAGGGGGAGGCTTGCAAGCTGAAGAACACCATCCCGACCATGAAGCACAGGGGTGGCAGCATCATGTTGTGGGGGCGCTTTGCTGCAGGAGGGACTGGTGCACTTCACAAAATAGATTGCATCATGAGGAGGAAAATGATGTGGATATATTGAAGCAACATCTCAAGACATCAAATGGGTCTTCCAAATAGACAATGACCTCAAGCATACCTCCAAAGCTGTGGCAAAATGGCTTAAGAACAACAAAGTCAAGGTATTGGAGTGGCCATCACAAACCCTGACCTCAATCCTATAGAACATTTGTGGACAGAACTGAAAAAGCATGTGTGAGCAAGGAGGCCTACAAACCTGACTCACCTGAGACACCCACAGGGGTTCCCCTGAGACACCCACAGGGGTTCTCCTGAGACACCCACAGGGGTTCCCCTGAGACACCCACAGGGGTTCCCCTGAGACACCCACAGGGGTTCTCCTGAGACACCTACAGGGGTTCTCCTGAGACACCCACAGGGGTTCTCCTGAGACACCTACAGGGGTTCTCCTGAGACACCTACAGGGGTTCCCCTGAGACACCCACAGGGGTTCTCCTGAGACACCTACAGGGGTTCCCCTGGAACAATTAGGGTGAGAAGGGTCTGGTGCACAGCAACAGATTTTTTCACCTTTTTGTTACTGGCCCAACGCTCTAACAGAGAGAAAGGGAGAGAGAGAGAGAGAGAACAGAGAGAGAGAGAGAGAGAGAGAGAGAGAGAGAGAGAGAGAGAGAGAGAGAGAGAGAGAGAGAGAGAGAGAGAGAGAGAGAGAGAGAGAGAGAACAGAGAGAGAGAGAGAGAGAGAGAGAGAGAGAGACACACACTGAGGACCTCTTATGAAGCCCTTTGCTCATCACAATCTTCGCCTACGCAGTGAGTTGCATAACCAGGTGCTGTTAGGCCTCACAGAGGTTCTCACTGTAGAGGCTGTGTGTGTGTGTGTGTGTGTGTGTGTGTGTGTGTGTGTGTGTGTGTGTGTGTGTGTGTGTGTGTGTGTGTGTGTGTGTGTGTGTGTGTGTGTGTGTGTGTGTGTGTGTGTGTGTGTGTGTGTGTGTGTGTGTGTGTGTGTGTGTGTGTGTGTGTGTGTGTGTAAGCGGTGATCATAAAGGACCATTCCATCATACTGTGTATCTTCAGACCCTCTTCTCATGCTTTCTCCCACCCATCTGGTCCTCCTAACATGAAGAGGGCTTCAGAGGCACATGTTTACAACACAGCTGTGTGTGTGTGTGTGTGTGTGTGTGTGTGTGTGTGTGTGTGTGTGTGTGTGTGTGTGTGTGTGTGTGTGTGTGTGTGTGTGTGTGTGTGTGTGTGTGTGTGTGTGTGTGTAAGCGGTGATCATAAAGGACCATTCCATCATACTGTGTATCTTCAGACCCTCTTCTCATGCATTCTCCCACCCATCTGGTCCTCCTAACATGAAGAGGGCTTCAGAGGCACATGTTTACAACACAGCTGTGTGTGTGTGTGTGTGTGTGTGTGTGTGTGTGTGTGTGTGTGTGTGTGTGTGTGTGTGTGTGTGTGTGTGTGTGTGTGTGTGTGTGTGTGTGTGTGTGTGTGTGTGTGTGTGTGTGTGTGTGTGTGTGGAAAGGATGTAGAGATAGAGGACTGATGATTTTCCCTCCACGTCTGTAAGAGACGGATATTATCAATGTGTGTGTGCAGTGAAATGCCTTTTCAATCAATATGATTATGTAGCTATCATTTTTCACAGTGTCTGCCGGTAGCATAAACATTAGTGTGTTTGTGTGTTAAATCAAATCAAATGTAATTGTATTTGTCACGTACGCAGTTTACAGCAGGTATAAAACATGCAGTGAAATTTGTCTTGGCTTCGCATTCTGTTATTTTGGCCTCTGAGGAGCTGCAGGTGTGACCTGCTGGGATTAAATCCAAACAGATGGAGAGAAAGAAAGAAAGAAAGAAAGAGAGAGAGAGAGAGAGAGAGAGAGCAGAGAGAGAGAGAGAGAGAGAGAGAGAGAGAGAGAGAGAGAGAGAGAGAGAGAGAGAGAGAGAGAACAAGAGAGAGAGAACAAGAGAGAGAGAACAAGAGAGAGAGAGAGAACAAGAGAGAGAGAACAAGAGAGAGAGAGAACAAGAGAGAGAGAACAAGAGAGAGAGAGAACAAGAGAGAGAGAGAACAAGAGAGAGAGAGAACAAGAGAGAGAGAACAAGAGAGAGTGAGAACAAGAGAGAGAGAGAGAACAAGAGAGAGAGAACAAGAGAGTGAGAGAACAAGAGTGAGAGAGATAACAAGAGAGAGAGAGAACAAGAGAGAGACAGAACAAGAGAGTGAGAGAACAAGAGAGAGAGACAACAAGAGAGAGAGAGAACAAGAGAGAGAGAGAGAACAAGAGAGAGAGAACAAGAGAGTGAGAGAACAAGACTGAGAGAGACAACAAGAAAGAGAGAGAACAAGAGAGTGAGAGAACAAGAAAGAGAGAGAACAAGAGAGAGAACAAGAGAGTGAGAGAACAAGAGAGAGAGAACAAGAGAGAGAGAACAAGAGAGAGAACAAGAGAGAGAACAAGAGAGAGAGAACAATAGAGTGAGAGAACAAGAGAGAGAGAGAACAAGAGAGAGAGAGAACACGAGAGTGAGAGAACAAGAGTGAGAGTGAGAGAACAAGAGTGAGAGAGAGAACAAGAGAGAGAGAACAAGAGAGAGAGAGAACAAGAGAGAGAGAGAACAAGAGGGTGAGAGAACAAGAGTGAGAGAGAGAACAAGAGAGAGAGAACAAGAGAGAGAGAACAAGAGAGAGAGAACAAGAGAGAGAGAGAACAAGAGAGAGAGAGAACAAGAGAGAGAGAGAACAACTCTGAATGGGTAAGGTTAGGCATTAACTCTGAATGGTTAAGGTTAGGCATTAACTCTGAATGGTTAAGGTAAGGAAGGGTGAAGGTGTGTGATTGGCTTAAAACAACTTTCTATCTCTGTATTCAAACTTTCAACCTTTTGAATCAGAGGCAGATCCTTACGTCCATCCGCAACACGCTAGCAAAACCCAGACCTACTGGAAGGTAACAGGCCGGTTTCCACGCCATCTCCCGACGTTCTCAGAAGAATGGATACTGACTTGTATCACGGGTGACCTGGCTGGTCATAATAGCTGTATCTCTCACCCTCATACCTCTGCATCCTTTACTAGAACGAAGGAACGCGAGTGAGAGAGAGCAGTGAGAAATACAATGCCTGATGGATTGCACAGAACACACACATACAATACATTCCATCGAACCCTTGAAGCTTGGGGCTGTCGCTTGGTTCACAGAACACTGAAAGAACAGATAGTGATCATGTACAGTAGGAACACGTAGCATTTTGAGGGAATAGAATTTACTGGATGGAATGAGTAGAATACATGACACACATGATATGCATGCTGCACTTGGACTATTAGACTAGCCTACACAATGGCTCTATGATACCTCGATTCTCTGCTCTCTCTTCCTCTCTGCCTTTCTCTCTCTCTCTCTTCCCCCTCCTCTCGCTCTCTATCCCCCCTCTCTCTCTCTTTCTCTCTCTCTCTCTCTCTCTTACCACCCCTCTCTCTTCCCACCTCCTCTCTCTCTCTTCCCCCTCCTCTCTCTCTCTTCCACCCCCCCCCCTCTCTCTCTTACCACCCCTCTCTCTTCCCACCTCCTCTCTCTCTCTTACCCCCCCTCTCTCTTCCCCTTCCTCGCTCTCTCTCTTTCCCCCCCTCTCTCTCTCTCTTACCACCCCTCTCTCTTCCCACCTCCTCTCTCTCTCTCTCTCTCTCTCTCTCTCTCTCTCTCTCTCTCTCTCTCTCTCTCTTACCCCCCTCTCTCTTCCCCTCCTCTCTCTCTCCCCCCTCTCTCTCTTTCCTCCCCCTCTCTCTCTCTCTCTCTCTCTCTCTCTCTCTCTCTCTCTCTCTCTCTCACTCTCTCTCTCTCTTACCCCCCTTCTCTCTCTTCCCACCTCCTCTCCTCTCCTCCCCTCTCCCTCTCTCTCTCTCTCTCTCTCTCTCTCTCTCTCTCTCTCTCTCTCTCTCTCTCCCCCTCTTTCTCTCTCTACCCTCCCCCTCTCTCACCTTCTCCTCCATCTGTTTAACTGGATTGTGACAATGCTTTAATATACGGGTTGGCATTGCCATTCATGTGGTTTCACCCTCATGTTCTATAGATCTGCCATAGTCAGGGCGGGGCTCTGTCAGCATGCCCCAAACATGCCATCTGGCCACCTTGCTAAACTATAGGCCCACTGCCCACAATCCAAGCACATATGCATACCCCCTCCCCTCTGATGGTTGTCAATATGTGTGTGTACATTTTCATGTGTGTGTGTGTGTGTGTGTGTGTGTTGGAGGGGCAGGAGTCTGTCAGATGGTTATGGTTGTTTGGGTGGGACTGTCAGTCAGGCTGTGAGCCAAAACAGCCTTTGACCTAGATTATCTCTGTGGCCTTGGCTTGTCTGTCTGTGTGTGTGTTTACAGTACCAGTCAAAAGTTTGGACATACCTACTCATTCTTTTTACCATTTTCTACATTGTATTTGAGATTCTTCAAATAGCCACACTTTGCCTTGCTGATAGCTTTGCACACGTTTGGCATTCTCTCAACCAGCTTCATGAGGTAGTCTCCTGGAATGCATTTCAATTAACAGGTATGCTTTGTCATAGGTTCATTTGTGAAATTTCTTTCCTTCTTAATGCGTTTGAGCCAATCATTTGTGTTGTGACAAGGTAGGGGTGGGATACAGAAGATAGCCCTATTTGGTAAAAGACCAAGTTGATATTATGGCAAGAACAGCTCAAATAAGCAAAGAGAAATGACAGTCCATCATTACTTTAAGACATGAAGGTCAGTCAATACGGAAAATTAAAAGAACTTTGAAAGTTTCTTCAAGTGCAGTCGCAAAAACCATCAAGCGCTATGATGAAACTGGCTCTCATGAGGACCGCCACAGGAAAGGAAGACCCAGAGTTACCTCTGCTGCAGAGGATAAGTTCATTAGAGTTAACTGCACCTCAGAAATTGCAGCCCAAATAAATTCTTCACAAAGTTCAAGTAAGACACATTTCAACATCAACTGTTCAGAGGAGACTGCATGAATAAGGCCTTTATGGTCGAATTGCTTTAAAGAAACCACTATTAAAGGACACCAATAATAAGAAGAGACTTGCTTGGGCCAAGACACACGAGGAATGGACATTAGACCGGTGGAAATCTGTCTTTTTGAGATTTTTGGTTCCAACTGCCGTGTCTTTGTGAGACGTAGAGTAGGTTAACGGATGATCTCCACATGTGTGGTTCCCACCGTGAAGCATGGAGGAGGAGGTGTGCCAAACCTTTGACTGGTACTGTATATGTTTATATGCATTGTCTTTGTGTTTGGTCAAAGATTAGATGAAAATGGAAATTTTAGTCATAATAAAAAAACATTGTTTCCTTTATCTCTGTTTCTTTCTCTCCCTCTCCATCTCTCTCCATCTCTCTGTATCTCTCTCCATCTCCCTCCATCCCTCTCCATCTCTCTCCATCTCTCTGTATCTCTCTCCATCTCCCTCCATCTCTCTCCATCTCCCTCCATCTCTCGCCATCTCTCTCCATCTCTCTCCATCTCTCTCCATCTCTCTGCATCTCTCTCCATCTCTCTGCATCTCTCTCCATCTCTCTGCATCTCTCTCCATCTCTCTGCATCTCTCTGCATCTGTCTCCATCTCTCTGTATCTCTCTCCATCTCTCTGCATCTCTCTCCATCTCCCTCCATCTCTCTCCATCTCCCTCCATCTCTCTCCATCTCTCTCCATCTCTCTCCATCTCTCTTCATCTCTCTCCATCTCTCTGCATCTCTCTCCATCTCTCTGCATCTCTCTCCATCTCTCTGCATCTCT
>NC_074697.1:11336275-11338775 GCF_029448725.1 Salvelinus fontinalis | reverse complement strand
ATTGCTTCAAAGGGACTCATGTATTCTAATGAAAAAGGGGGAAGTGTAATGAACTGAACAAGATGAGACAGAAGCCCCGTTTATACCTGGTTCTAACATGCGTCTGTTGTCCTGATCATGTCCACATTCTGTTTGTGCCCACATTTGTCGACAGGTGTAGACAATCAAAAGATGCATTGTTATCTGATTGTGATTAGATATCCCTGACCACCTCTGGAGGTAGTTGAAAATGCATCATGCACGGACATCCTTGAAGTGTAAACAGATCTGGACTGGGAAAGTGTATACATTTTGGCAAACGTCACGGTTGTCCCATCCTCTCAAAAAACAACCCCACTGGCCAGTTGAATTAAGATCATGGTCTTCATCAGAAATCAAGAGTCTAGTGGCACAGTGACATAGATGCCACTGTCTCATACCGCAGGAAAATAAAGATATTTATGAAGAGATAGTTTCCCGAATAGCGAAAAAGTATTTCCCTGTTCCAATGTACTTTTAGATCAAGGTATAATGTGGAGACACATTTTATTACCATGTGTAGACGCAACGAATCTTGGATCATCCTGATCAGATGACGACAACCACATGTTAATGCAAGGTGTAACCACGGCTAGAGAGGAGAGGTGTGGGAGGAGACCAGAAGAGAGGGTGTTTGAAGTTCAAAAAGCAGACAGTGTTTCATAGTATTAGATACAGGTTGTTCTAATTGGTCTCTTTCTTTCTCCCTCCCTCCCTCCCTCCCTCCCTCCCTCCCTCCCTCCCTCCCTCCCTCCCTCCCTCCCTCCCTCCCTTCATCTTCCCCTTCCTTCTGTAATGCCCTCCCTCCCTCCATCCCTCCCTCCCTCCCTCTTCCCCTCCATCTTTCCTTCCGTACTTCCCTCCCTCCCTCCATCTCTCCCCCTCCATCTCTCCCCTCCCTCCCTCCAACCCTTCATCTTCCCCTTCCTTCCGTAA
Source organism: Salvelinus fontinalis (assembly GCF_029448725.1). Taxonomy (NCBI): domain Eukaryota; kingdom Metazoa; phylum Chordata; class Actinopteri; order Salmoniformes; family Salmonidae; genus Salvelinus; species Salvelinus fontinalis. The sequence continues at coordinate 11,337,821 of NC_074697.1, read as the reverse complement.
TGCCCTCCCTCCCTCCATCTCTCCCCCTCCCTCCCTCCTTTCATTTTCCCCTTCCTTCTGTAATTCCCTCCCTCCCTCCATCTCTCCCCCTCCCTCCATCTCCCCCTCCCTCCCTCCTTTCATCTTCCCCTTCCTTCCGTAATTCCCTCCCTCCCTCCATCCCTCTCCCTACATCTTCCCATCCTCTATTTTTCTGTCTTTCTCCTCTCTGGTTCTCTCCCAGAGCGGGAGTCATTGCGACAGCAGTATGCCCAGGACACTAAGATGGGCTTTGTGATCAATGCCATCTACTCCATGGCCTATGGGCTCCATAACATGCAGCGCTCACTGTGCCCGGGCTACCAGGTGGGTGCTATTGGACTGGAATAAACACAACCTACTGTCACTATTATTGTTGATTATAGGATGGTGAGGATGATGAGGATGGTGAGGATGGTGAGGATGATGAGGATGGTGAGGATGATGAGGATGGTGAGGATGATGATGATGATGATAGTGATAATGGTGATGATGATGATGATGATGCTTGTGATCCAGGGGCTGTGTGACGCAATGCGACCAATAGATGGCGCTACACTGCTGGACTTCCTGATGAAGACCAACTTCACAGGCGTGTCTGGAGAGGGCATCCTGTTTGACGAGAACGGAGACTCACCTGGCCGGTACGTGTATGTGTGTGTGTGTGTGTGTCTAAATAGGACATTGTGAATAACAAGAGCAGTGAGTCCCTGGCTGTGATGATCTCATCCCATATACACTACATGACCAAATGTATGTGCAATTCGAACATCTCATTACAAAATCATGGGCATTAATATGAAGTTGGTCCCCCCTTTGCTGCTATAACAGCCTCCACTCTTCTGGGAAGGCTTACCACTAGATGTTGGAACATTGCTGTGGGGACTTGCTTCCATTCAGCCACAGGAGTATTAGTGAGGTTGGGCACTGATGTTGGGCGATTAGGCCTGGCTGGCAGTCGGTGTTCCAATTCATCCCAAAGCTGTTCGATGGGGTTGAGGTCAGGGCTCTATGCAGGCTAGTCAAGTTCTTCCACACCGATCTCGACAAACCATTTCTGTATGGCTATTGCTTTGTGCATGGGGGCATTGTCATGCTGAAACAGGAAAGGGCCTTCCCCAAACTGTTGCCACAAGTTTGGAAGCACAGAATCATCTAGAATGTCATTGTATGCTGTAGTGTTAAGATTTCCCTTCACTGGAACTAAGGGGCCCGAACCATGAAAAACAGCCCCAGACCATTATGCCTCCTCCACCAGACTTTACAGTTGGCACTATGCATTGGAGCAGGTAGTGTTCTCTTGGCATCCGCCAAACCCAGATTTGTCCGTCGGACTGTCAGATGGTAAAGCGTTATTCATCACTCCAGAGAACGCGTTTCCACTGCTCCAGAGTCCAATGGCGGAGAGCTTTACACCCCTCCAGCCAATGCTTGGCATTGAGCATTGTGATTTTAGGCTTGTGTGTTGCTGCTCGGCCATGGAAACCCATTTCATGAAGCCCCCGATGAACAGTTATTGTGCTGACGT
>NC_074697.1:11231275-11333775 GCF_029448725.1 Salvelinus fontinalis | reverse complement strand
GAGAGAGAGAGAGAGAAAGAAAGAAAGAAAGAAAGAAAGAAAGAAAGAAAAAAAGAAAGAAAGAAAGAGAGGGAGGGAGGGAGGGAGGGAGGGAGGGAGGGAGGGAGGGAAGGCACACAAGACAGAGAAGGTGACAAAAAGGGAGCGAGAAATAAATAAATTCAGAGAAGATAAACAGAGAGAGAGAGAAAGGAAGAGAAACCAAAAACGCATCAATGCTGTTTGTTTTTAACCTCTCTCTTTCTCTTTCTCTCTCCACCTCCTCCCCCCTCCAGGCTGTGACCCTATCCCAGTGGAGTACCTGCGTTGGGGGGACCCAGAGCCCATCGCTGCTGTGGTCTTTGCCTGTCTGGGACTCTGTGCCACATTCTTCGTCACCTCCGTCTTCATCAGGTAACAACTTGTAGATTTTAACATAATAAATGTGAAATTCAATTTCATATTCAGACTTTTGTGATTTTAAATCTTACTCTGTTGATTGATTTATTGGTAAAAGATGCACTGGGTACATACACCCCAGGAGATAACACGTTAAAACAATTCCACTGGGTACATACACCCCAGGAGATAACACGTTAAAACAATTTCACTGGGTACATACACCCCAGGAGATAACACTTTAAAACAATTCCACTGGGTACATACACCCCAGGAGATAACACGTTAAAACAATTCCACTTGGTACATACACCCCAGGAGATAACACGTTAAAACAATTCCACTTGGTACATACACCCCAGGAGATAACACGTTAAAGCGATTCCACTGGGACTGTTTTCAACATGTCATTTTAATTGTAAGTTAGTGTATTTGTTATAAGGTTCAAAAAGTGTGTATCTGTGGGTGTAGGTTCCGGGACACTCCGGTGGTGAAGTCGTCTAGCCGAGAGCTGTGTTACATCATCCTGGCTGGGATCTGTCTGGGCTATCTGTGTACCTTCAGTCTTATCGCCAAGCCCCATGCTGCACACTGCTACCTACAGAGACTGGGCATAGGCCTGTCACCTGCCATGAGCTACTCTGCCCTGGTCACCAAGGTACATCATTAAGTCCCTCTTTACCTTGATTCTTTCACCTACCATGTCCTTGTACATCTAGACAAAAGGATTTCCCAAACAAATAGTCACTATTTCAGATTTCCCTTCTCTCCCCCTGTGAAGTCTATTCATTAATTCATTCTCTCTGTGTTGTTGTTGCAGACTACTGTATAGCCCGTATCCTGGCTGTGTTGTTGTTGCAGACTAACCGTATAGCCCGTATCCTGGCTGTGTTGTTGTTGCAGACTAACCGTATAGCCCGTATCCTGGCTGTGTTGTTGTTGCAGACTAACCGTATAGCCCGTATCCTGGCTGTGTTGTTGTTGTTGTTGCAGACTAACCGTATAGCCCGTATCCTGGCTGTGTTGTTGTTGCAGACTAACCGTATAGCCCGTATCCTGGCTGTGTTGTTGTTGTTGCAGACTAACCGTATAGCTCGTATCCTGGCTGTGTTGTTGTTGCAGACTACTGTATAGCCCGTATCCTGGCTGTGTTGTTGTTGCAGACTAACCGTATAGCCCGTATCCTGGCTGTGTTGTTGTTGTTGCAGACTAACCGTATAGCCCGTATCCTGGCTGTGTTGGTGTTGCAGACTAACCGTATAGCCCGTATCCTGGCTGTGTTGTTGTTGCAGACTAACCGTATAGCCCATATCCTGCCTGTGTTGTTGTTGTTGCAGACTAACCATATAGCCCGTATCCTGGCTGTGTTGTTGTTGCAGACTAACCGTATAGCCCGTATCCTGCCTGTGTTGTTGTTGCAGACTAACCGTATAGCTCGTATCCTGGCTGTGTTGTTGTTGCAGACTAACCGTATAGTCCGTATCCTGGCTGTGTTGTTGTTGCAGACTAACCATATAGCCCGTATCCTGGCTGTGTTGTTGTTGCAGACTAACCGTATAGCCCGTATCCTGGCTGTGTTGTTGTTGCAGACTAACCGTATAGCCCGTATCCTGCCTGTGTTGTTGTTGTTGCAGACTAACCGTATAGCCCGTATCCTGGCTGTGTTGTTGTTGCAGACTAACCATATAGCCCTTATCCTGGCTGTGTTGTTGTTGCAGACTAACCGTATAGCCCTTATCCTGGCTGTGTTGTTGTTGCAGACTAACCGTATAGCCCATATCCTGCCTGTGTTGTTGTTGTTGCAGACTAACCATATAGCCCGTATCCTGGCTGTGTTGTTGTTGTTGCAGACTAACCATATAGCCCGTATCCTGGCTGTGTTGTTGTTGCAGACTAACCATATAGCCCGTATCCTGGCTGTGTTGTTGTTGCAGACTAACCGTATAGCCCGTATCCTGGCTGTGTTGTTGTTGCAGACTAACCGTATAGTCCGTATCCTGCCTGTGTTGTTGTTGTTGCAGACTAACCGTATAGCCCGTATCCTGGCTGTGTTGTTGTTGCAGACTAACCGTATAGCCCGTATCCTGGCTGTGTTGTTGTTGCAGACTAACCGTATAGCCCGTATCCTGGCTGTGTTGTTGTTGCAGACTAACCGTATAGCCCCTATCCTGGCTGTGTTGTTGTTGCAGACTAACCGTATAGCCCATATCCTGCCTGTGTTGTTGTTGTTGCAGACTAACCATATAGCCCGTATCCTGCCTGTGTTGTTGGTGTTGCAGACTAACCGTATAGCCCATATCCTGGCTGTGTTGTTGTTGCAGACTAACCGTATAGCCCGTATCCTGGCTGTGTTGTTGTTGCAGACTACTGTATAGCCCGTATCCTGGCTGTGTTGTTGTTGCAGACTAACCGTATAGCCCGTATCCTGGCTGTGTTGTTGTTGCAGACTAACCGTATAGCCCGTATCCTGGCTGTGTTGTTGTTGCAGACTAACCGTATAGCCCGTATCCTGGCTGTGTTGTTGTTGTTGTTGCAGACTAACCGTATAGCCCGTATCCTGGCTGTGTTGTTGTTGCAGACTAACCGTATAGCCCGTATCCTGGCTGTGTTGTTGTTGTTGCAGACTAACCGTATAGCTCGTATCCTGGCTGTGTTGTTGTTGCAGACTACTGTATAGCCCGTATCCTGGCTGTGTTGTTGTTGCAGACTAACCGTATAGCCCGTATCCTGGCTGTGTTGTTGTTGTTGCAGACTAACCGTATAGCCCGTATCCTGGCTGTGTTGGTGTTGCAGACTAACCGTATAGCCCGTATCCTGGCTGTGTTGTTGTTGCAGACTAACCGTATAGCCCATATCCTGCCTGTGTTGTTGTTGTTGCAGACTAACCATATAGCCCGTATCCTGGCTGTGTTGTTGTTGCAGACTAACCGTATAGCCCGTATCCTGCCTGTGTTGTTGTTGCAGACTAACCGTATAGCTCGTATCCTGGCTGTGTTGTTGTTGCAGACTAACCGTATAGTCCGTATCCTGGCTGTGTTGTTGTTGCAGACTAACCATATAGCCCGTATCCTGGCTGTGTTGTTGTTGCAGACTAACCGTATAGCCCGTATCCTGGCTGTGTTGTTGTTGCAGACTAACCGTATAGCCCGTATCCTGCCTGTGTTGTTGTTGTTGCAGACTAACCGTATAGCCCGTATCCTGGCTGTGTTGTTGTTGCAGACTAACCATATAGCCCTTATCCTGGCTGTGTTGTTGTTGCAGACTAACCGTATAGCCCTTATCCTGGCTGTGTTGTTGTTGCAGACTAACCGTATAGCCCATATCCTGCCTGTGTTGTTGTTGTTGCAGACTAACCATATAGCCCGTATCCTGGCTGTGTTGTTGTTGTTGCAGACTAACCATATAGCCCGTATCCTGGCTGTGTTGTTGTTGCAGACTAACCATATAGCCCGTATCCTGGCTGTGTTGTTGTTGCAGACTAACCGTATAGCCCGTATCCTGGCTGTGTTGTTGTTGCAGACTAACCGTATAGTCCGTATCCTGCCTGTGTTGTTGTTGTTGCAGACTAACCGTATAGCCCGTATCCTGGCTGTGTTGTTGTTGCAGACTAACCGTATAGCCCGTATCCTGGCTGTGTTGTTGTTGCAGACTAACCGTATAGCCCGTATCCTGGCTGTGTTGTTGTTGCAGACTAACCGTATAGCCCGTATCCTGGCTGTGTTGTTGTTGCAGACTAACCGTATAGCCCATATCCTGCCTGTGTTGTTGTTGTTGCAGACTAACCATATAGCCCGTATCCTGCCTGTGTTGTTGGTGTTGCAGACTAACCGTATAGCCCATATCCTGGCTGTGTTGTTGTTGCAGACTAACCGTATAGCCCGTATCCTGGCTGTGTTGTTGTTGCAGACTAACCGTATAGCTCGTATCCTGGCTGTGTTGTTGTTGCAGACTAACCGTATAGCCCGTATCCTGGCTGTGTTGTTGTTGCAGACTAACCGTATAGCTCGTATCCTGGCTGTGTTGTTGTTGCAGACTAACCGTATAGCCCGTATCCTGGCTGTGTTGTTGTTGCAGACTAACCATATAGCCCTTATCCTGGCTGTGTTGTTGTTGCAGACTAACCGTATAGCCCTTATCCTGGCTGTGTTGTTGTTGCAGACTAACCATATAGCCCGTATCCTGGCTGTGTTGTTGTTGCAGACTAACCGTATAGCCCGTATCCTGGCTGTGTTGTTGTTGTTGCAGACTAACCGTATAGCCCGTATCCTGGCTGTGTTGTTGTTGCAGACTAACCGTATAGCCCGTATCCTGGCTGGCAGTAAGAAGAAGATCTGTACAAAGAAGCCCAGGTTCATGTCTGCCTGCGCCCAGCTCATCATCACCTCTCTACTCATCCTGCTGCAGCTGGGCATCATAGTGGCTCTCTTCCTCATGGAACCCCCACAGGTAGGCTATGCCCACTGTGTGTGTGTGTGCGTGCGTGTGTGCGTGCGTGCGTGTGTATGTGTGTTTACTGTATGTACGTGCTGACACACGGTCACGGATCCCTCTGGAACTTTCTTTGCGCACACCTGGCCCCTTTTCCCACTAATTGTACTTGTATATAAACTCAGCAAAAAAAGAAAAGTCCTCTCACTGTCAACTGCATTTATTTTCAGCAAACTTAACATGTGTAAATATTTGTTTAAAACATAACAAGATTCAACAACTGAGAAATAAACTGAACAAGTTCCACAGACATGTGACTAACAGAAATGGAATAATGTGTCCCTGAACAAAGGGGGGGGGGGGTCAAAATCAAAGGTAACAGTCAGTATCTGATGTGGCCACCAGCTGCATTAAGTACTGCAGTGCATCTCCTCCTCATGGACTACACCAGATGTGCCAGTTCTTGCTGTGAGATGTTACCCCACTCTTCCACCAAGGCACCTGCAAGTTTTCGGACATTTCTGGGGTTAATGGCCTTAGCCCTCACCCTCCGATCCAACAGGTCCCAGACGTGCTCAATGGGATTGAGATCCGGGCTCTTCGCTGGCCATGGCAGAACACTGACATTCCTGTCTTGCAGGAAATCACACAGAACGAGCATTATGGTTGGTGGCATTGTCATGCTGGAGGGGCATGTCAGGATGAGCTTGCAGGAAGGGAGATTGCCTGCAATGACAACAAGCTCAGTCCGATGATACTGTGACACACCGCCCCAGACCATGACGGACCCTCCACCTCCAAATCGATCCCGCTCAGAGTACAGTCCTCGGTGTAACGCTCATTCCTTCGACGATAAACGCAAATCCGACCATCACCCCCTGGTGAGACGAAACCGCGACTTGTCATTGAAGAGCACTTTTTGCCAGTCCTGTCTGGTCCAGCGACGGTGGGTTTGTACCCATAGGCACGTTGTTGCCGGTGATGTAAGGCAGGTCCTAACCAGACAACAGGCCTACAAGCCCTCAGTCCAGCCTCTCTCAGCCTATTGCGGACAGTCTGAGCACTAATGGAGGGATTGTGAGTTTTTGGTGTAACTCGGGCAGTTGTTGTTGCCATCCTGTACCTGTGGTCTGCCACTGCGAGGACGATCAGCTGTCCATCCTGTCTCTCTGTAGCGCTGTCTTAGGCGTCTCACAGTTCGGACATTGCAATTTATTGCCCTGGCCACATCTGTAGTCCTCATGCCTCCTTTCTTTTGGTGTTTTTCAGAGTCAGTAGAAAGGCCTCTTTCGTGTCCTAAGTTTTCATAACTGTGACCTTAATTGCCTACCGTCTGTGAGCTGTTAGTGTCTTAACGACCGTTCCACAGGTGCATGTTCATTAATTATTTATGGTTCATTGAACATGCATTGGAAACAGTGTTTAAACCCTTTACAATGAAGATCTGTGAAGTTATTTTGATATTTACGAATTATTTTTGAAAGACAGGGTCCTGAAAAAGGTCAGTTTCTTTTTTTGCTGAGTTTATGTACCCTTTCTTCACCATGGCGCTGTCGATTATTGTTACAATGTCGGTTGGTACGTGTGAGTACCTGTGCTGTGTGTTTTGGGCTTCCGTGCCCTTGTGGATTGCGCAGATGATTACGGGTCTCGTCCCGTGTGATAATCATTGTGCTCTAGTGTTATTTATTCGAGGTACTCCTCGCTCTTTTGTTTGGGTTTCAACCCTGGGTTTTTGTATAGTGCTTGTTTTTGTCTTCGTTCCCGTGCATTTACACGGCACGCCGTAGTTTGGGTTACAGAAAAACCTCTATTACGCATTCCTGTGCCTGTGTCCCGATCCTTCATGCCAACATGGCAGAATAATCGACCATTGAGGGAGACATCCGACGACGCTGCGACTGGTCCATCCGGCGCCGCCTCAACTTTAGCAGCTGCAACTGGGTCGTTCGACATCGCAACAACGGGTCCGTCCGACGACACAACTTCAGCAGCTACAACCGGCCTGTCCGACGCCGCCACAAAACTTCCGCAATTGCATCAGGTCCTGATCGACCCACACTGCGTTCCTGTGATCGTCCTCGAGACCGGTGTCGTTGCGCAGCTGGTGCAGCACGTCGGGGGCGGGGTACTGTCACGGATCCCTCTGGAACATTCATCGCTCACACCTGTCCCCTATTTCCACTGATTGTATTTGTACATATGTGTCCTTTGTTCACCATGGTGCTGTCCATTATTGTTACAATGTCCGTTGGTGCGTGTGAGGACCTGTGCTGTGTGTTTTGGGCTGTCGTGCCCTTGTGAATTGCGCAGATGATTACGGGTCTCATCCTATGTGATAATCATTGTGCACTCGTGTTATTTATTCGAGGTACTCCTCGCTCTTTTGTTTGGGTTTCAAACCTGTGTTTGTGTATAGTGTTTGTTTGGTATTCGTCCCCGTGCCTTTACATGGCACACCGTAATTTGGGTAAAATAAGAAACCCTATTACGCATTCCTGCGCCTGTGTCCCGGTCCTTCACACAACGTGACACATTGATGGCTTTACTACCTGCAGGTGATCCATGACTACCCCAGCATCCGGCAGGTCAACCTCATCTGTTACACCACCAACCTGGGCGTGGTGGCGCCGCTGGGCTACAACGGCCTGCTGATCATGAGCTGCACCTTCTACGCCTTCAAGACGCGTAACGTCCCGGCCAACTTCAACGAGGCCAAGTACATCGCCTTCACCATGTACACCACCTGTATCATCTGGCTGGCCTTCGTGCCCATCTACTTCGGTTCCAACTACAAGATCATCACCATGTGCTTTAGCGTCAGCCTCAGTGCCACTGTGGCGCTTTGCTGCATGTTCGCACCCAAGGTAAGACACACAACACTAGAGATAGAAAGTGGAGCCCAACAAACTTCAGCTTTAACAACAAAGGAGGTCGACTGAGGGACTTGAAAAGGAATGTTTTTTGGAAGATTGTGTTTGGTTATAAGGTTTTTTATTTGTATTTTATTTATTTATTTTTAGGGGGTAGATCAGCTTTAATATTGCTGGTAGATTGTAGCTTCCATCAATGTAATTGTCTGCATCACTTCCAATCCCCCACATATTTTTTTTGCAAATATACATTTGAAGTCGGAAGTTTACATACATAGGTTAGAGTCATTTAAACTCGTTTTTCAACCACTCCACAAATTTCTTTATAACAAACTATAGTTTTGGCGTGTCGGTTAGGACATCTACTGTGTGCATGACACAAGTAATTTATCCAACAATTGTTTACAGACAGATTATTTAATTTATAATTCACTGTATCACAATTCCAGTGGGTCAGAAGTTTACATACACTAAGTTAACCTTTACAGCCCAGGCGTTCCGCTAGCGGAACTCCTCCCACATTCCAATGAAAAGGCAGAGCGCGAAATTCAAAAAATATTTTTGGGAAATATTTAACTTTCACACATTAACAAGTCCAATACAGCAAATGAAAGATACACATCTTGTGAATCCAGTCAACATGTCCGATTTTTTAAATGTTTACAGCGAAAACAGCATGTATATTTATGTTAGCTCACCACCAAATACGAAAGAAGGACAGACATTTTTCACAGCACAGGTAGCATGCACAAAGCCAACCTAACTAACCAAGAACCAACCAAACTAACCAAGAAACAACTTCATCAGATGACAGTCTTATAACATGTTACACAATAAATCTATGTTTTGTTCGAAAAATGTGCATATTTGAGGTATAAATCAGTTTTACATTGCAGCTACCATCACAGCTACCGTCAAAAATAGCACCGAAGCAGCCAGAGTAATTATAGAGACCAACGTGGAATACCTAAATACTCATCATAAAACATTTCTGAAAAGTGCACCGCGTACAGCAAATGAAAGACAAGCATCTTGTGAATCCAGCCAATATTTCAGATTTTTTAAGTGTTTTACAGCGAAAACACAATATAGCATTATATTAGCTTACTACAATAGCCTACACACAACCGCATTCATTCATCAAGGCACGTTAGCGATAGCAATAGGCACGTTAGCGTTAGCGAATAAACCAGCAAAAGATATCAATTTTCACTAACCTTCATAAACCTTCCTCAGATGACAGTCCTATAACATCAGGTTATGCATACACTTATGTTTTGTTCGAAAATGTGCAATTTAGAGCTGAAATCAGTGGTTATCCATTATGCTAATGTAGCTTCCTTTTCCCAGAATGTGCGGATATTTCTATTAGACTCTCACCTATTCTGACCAAATAGCTATTCATAAACATTACAAAAAAATACATGTTGTATAGGAAATGATAGATCCATTAGTTCTTAATGCAATCGCAGTGTTAGAATTCTAAAAATATCTTCATTACGACATAAGGCTTATGTTATAGCGAGAGAGTGGCCAAAACCGGGGCGCAAAACTACTAGTATACAGTTCGACAGATATATGAAATAGCATCATAAAATGTTTCTTACTTTTGGTGATCTTCCATCAGAATGTTGTACAAGGGGTCCTTTGTCCAGAACAGTCGTTGTTTGGATTTAGAACATCGTTTTTCCCTCTTGAATTAGCAAGCACACTGGCTAAGTGGCGCGAAGCTCTCCTTTCTGAAAAAAGGCACACAACGCAACACACCTAACGTCCCGAATAAATTTCAAAAATCGAATAAAACTATATTGAAAAAACATACTTTACGATGATATTGTGACATGTATCAAATAAAATCAAAGCCGGAGATAGTAGTCGCCTATAACGACGGCTTTTCAAAAGGCAATTCCAGGTCCATCTGCGCGCTCTCCAGAAAACACGAAATGGATGACTCGTCGTGCCAAGAGGATATATTCCACCTCAGACCAAGATAAACACTTCATTTTTTCTCTCACTTCCTCTTGACATCTAGGGGAAGGTGTATGACGTGCATGTATACTCATACGTATCATGCCCATTTATAGGCAGGCCCTTGAACAGAGCATAATTTTCAGACTTTCCACTTCCTGGTCAGAAAGTGTGCTGCCAAATGAGTTCTGTTTTACTCACAGACAAAATTCAAATGATTTTAGAAACTAGAGAGTGTTTTCTATACAATAGTAATAATAATATGCATATTGTACGAGCAAGAATAGAGTACGAGGCCGTTTAAATTGGGCACGTTTTTCCCCCAAAGTGTAAATAGCGCCCTCTATCCTCATCAGGTTTAACTGTGCCTTTAAACAGCTTGGAAAATTCCAGAAAATGATGTCTTGGCTTTAGAAGCTTCTGATAGGCTAATTGACATACTTTGATTCAAATGGAGGTGTACCTGTGGATGTATTTCAAGGCCTACCTTCAAACTTAGTGCATAATAGCTTGATATCATGGGAAAATCAAAAGAAATCAGCCAAGACCTCATAAAAGAATTCTACAACTCCACAAGTCTGGTTCATCCTTGGGAGCCATTTCCAAATGCCTGAAGGTACCACGTTCATCTGTACAAACAATAGTACGCAAGTATAAACACCATGGGACTGCGCAGCCGTCATACCGCTCAGGAAGGAGATGCGTTCTGTCTCCTAGAGATTAACGTACTTTGGTGCGAAAAGTGTAAATCAATCCCAGAACAACAGCAAAGGACCTTGTGCAGATTCTGGAGGAAACAGGTACAAAAGTATCTATATCCACAGTAAAACGAGTCCTATATTGACATATCCTGAAAGGCCGCTCAGCAAGGAAGAAGCCACTGCTCCAAAATCGCCATAGAAATAAAAAATAAAAAAAACATAAAAAAGCCAGACTACGGTTTGCAACTGCACATGGGGACAAAGATCGTAATTTTTGAAGAAATGTCCTCTGGTCTGATGAAACAAAAATAGAACTGTTAGGCCATAATGACCACCGTTATGTTTGGAGGAAAAAGGGGGAGGCTTGCAATCTGAAGAACACCATCCCAACCGTGAAGCACGGGGGTTGCAGCACCATGTTGTGGGGGTGCTTTGCTGCAGGAGGGACTGGTGCACTTCACAAAATAGATGGCATCATGAGGAGAAAAATTATGTGGATATATTGAAGCAACATCTCAAGACATCAGTCAGGAAGTTAAAGCTTGGTCGCAAATGGGTCTTCCAAATGGCATACTTCCAAAGTTGTGGCAAAATGGCTTAAGGACAACAAAGTCAAGGTATTGTAGTGGCAATCACAAAGCCCTGACCTCAATCCTATAGAAAATTTGTGAGGCAGAACTGAAAAGGCGTGTGCAAGCAAAGAGGCCTACAAACCTGACTCGGGTACACCAGCTCTTTCAGGACTTATTGTGGGAAACTTGTGGAAGGCTACCTGAAACATTTGACCCAAGTTAAATAATTTCAAGGCAATGCTACCAAATACTAATTGAGTGTATGTAAACTTCTGACCTACTGGGAATGTGATGAAATAAATTAAAGCTGAAATAAATCATTCTCTCTACTATTATTCTGACATTTCACATTCTTAAAATAAAGTGGTGATCCTAACTGACCTAAGACAGGGAATTTTTACTTGGATTAAATTGTCAGTAATTGTGAGCAACTGAGTTTAAATGTATTTGGCTAAGGTGTAGGTAAACTTCCGACTTCAACTGTATCTACACTACCGTTCAAAACTTTGGGGTCACTTAGAAATGTCCTTGTTTTTGAAAGAAAAGCAAATTTTTGGTCCATTAAAATAACATCAAATTGATTAGAAGTACAGTGTAGACATTGTTAATGTTGTACACGACTATTGTAGCTGGAAACGGTTGATTTTTAATGGAATATCTACATAGGCGTACAGAGGCCCATTATCAGCAACCATCACTCCTGTGTTCCAATGGCACGTTGTGTTAGCTATTCCAAGTTGATCATTTTAAAAGGCTAATTGGTCATTAGAAAACCCTTTTGCAATTATGTTAGCACATCTGAAAACTGTTGTGCTGATTAAAGAAGCAATAAAATTGGCCTTCTTTAGACTAGTTGAGTATCTGGAGCATCAGTATTTGTGGGTTCGATTAAAGGCTCAAAATGGCCAGAAACAAAGGCCTTTCTTCTGAAACTTGTCAGTCTATTCTTGTTCTGAGAAATGAAGGCTATTCCATGTGATAAATTGCCAAGAAACTGAAGATCTGGTACAACGCTGTGTCCTACTCCCTTCACAGAGCAGCGCAAACTGGTTTTAACCAGAATAAAAAGAGGAGTGGGAGGTGCACAACTGAGCAAGAGGACAAGTACATTAGAGTGTCTAGTTCGAGAAACAGACGCCTCACAAGTCCTCAACTGGCAGCTTCATTAAATAGTACCCGCAAAAAACACCAGCTTCATTAAATAGTACCCGCAAAACACCAGCTTCATTAAATAGTACCCGCAAAACACCAGCTTCATTAAATAGTACCCGCAAAACACCAGCTTCATTAAATAGTACCCGCAAAACACCAGCTTCATTAAATAGTACCCGCAAAACACCAGCTTCATTAAATAGTACCCGCAAAACACCAGCTTCATTAAATAGTACCCGCAAAACACCAGCTTCATTAAATAGTACCCGCAAAACACCAGCTTCATTAAATAGTACCCGCAAAACACCAGCTTCATTAAATAGTACCCGCAAAACACCAGCTTCATTAAATAGTACCCGCAAAACACCAGCTTCATTAAATAGTACCCGCAAAACACCAGCTTCATTAAATAGTACCCGCAAAACACCAGTCTTTTAAATAGTACCCGCAAAACACAATTTCTATTTGCCATATCTTTCAAACTGTGCTCTTTCACAAAAACGTATTGGTTATAAGGGGTTTGGGAAGGGTAATAATAGTGTTATATAGTGCCTAGTGTGCTGTCTATGCTTATGAAGGGTTATGAAGCTCTTCCGTCTGTCTCTCTCTCCAGGTGTATATCATCCTGGCCAAGCCGGAGCGTAACGTGCGCAGTGCCTTCACTACGAGCACGGTGGTACGCATGCATGTGGGCGATGGGAAGTCCTCCTCGGCTGCCAGCCGCTCCTCCAGCCTGGCCAACCTCTGGAGGCGACGCGGCTCCGCCGGAGAGACACTCAGGTGTGTGTGTGTGTGTGTGTGTGTGTGTGTGTGTGTGTGTGTGTGTGTGTGTGTGTGTGTGTGTGTGTGTGTGTGTGTGTGTGTCGCAGGGAATACATAGAGATGCTGTAGAGGCTGTTTGGGGTCACACAGGAGGTAGAGTTTACCTGAGGAATGTTTCAGAGATCGGTGCTGGGCCACTGCTCGCTAAGTGAATCTCATTTGAGGGCAGTTTCAATAACAGCCTTTTTAGTGCAGGGCCATTTCAATGAAGGCCATCTGAGTCAAAGCTTTCCCAGCCACTATGAGTCTGTCTCTCTCTGTCTGACCTGAGTCCGACCTGCACACCTGATTATGCAGACGCCACTTTCCAGGAGAAAGAGAGAGTGGGGAGAGAGAGAGCGAAGGGAAAGAGAGAGAGAGAGAGAGAGAGAGAGAGAGAGAGAGAGAGGGGGAGCGAGAGAGAGAGGGGGAGCGAGAGAGGGGGAGAGAGGGGGGGAGAGAGAGAGAAGGGGAGAGAGAGAGAAGGGGAGAGAGAGGGGGGAGAGAGAAAGAGGAGGAAGATAAAAAACAATTGGAAGAGGATGAGCTAAAGGCCAAGTTCTCCATCTCTAATGGAACAACCATGTGACCAAGTTCTCCATCTCTAATGGAACAACCACGTGACCAAGTTCTCCATCTCTAATGGAACAACCACGTGACCAAGTTCTCCATCTCTAATGGAACAACCATGTGACCAAGTTCTCCATCTCTAATGGAACAACCATGTGACCAAGTTCTCCATCTCTAATGGAACAACCATGTGACCAAGTTCTCCATCTCTAATGGAACAACCACGTGACCAAGTTCTCCATCTCTAATGGAACAACCATGTGACCAAGTTCTCCATCTCTAATGGAACAACCACGTGACCAAGTTCTCCATCTCTAATGGAACAACCATGTGACCAAGTTTTCCATCTCTAATGGAACAACCATGTGACCAAGTTCTCCATCTCTAATGGAACAACCACGTGACCAAGTTCTCCATCTCTAATGGAACAACCACGTGACCAAGCTCTCCATCTCTAATGGAACAACCATGTGACCAAGTTCTCCATCTGTAATGGAACAACCATGTGACCAAGCTCTCCATCTGTAATGGAACAACCATGTGACCAAGCTCTCCATCTGTAATGGAACAACCACGTGACCAAGCTCTCCATCTGTAATGGAACAACCACGTGACCAAGTTCTCCATCTCTAATTGAACAACCACGTGACCAAGTTCTCCATCTCTAATGGAACAACCACGTGACCAAGTTCTCCATCTCTAATGAAACAACCATGTGACCAAGTTTTCCATCTATAATGGAACAACCATGTGACCAAGTTCTCCATCTGTAATGGAACAACCACGTGACCAAGTTCTCCATCTGTAATGGAACAACCATGTGACCAAGTTCTCCATCTGTAATGGAACAACCATGTGACCAAGTTCTCCATCTGTAATGGAACAACCATGTGACCAAGCTCTCCATCTGTAATGGAACAACCATGTGACCAAGCTCTCCATCTGTAATGGAACAACCATGTGACCAGCCATATGAAATGACAACGTGCTGCTCCACAGAGTCAAAAGGAAAAGAGAAAAAGACATTCTCTTTAGTCAGCTGGTTATGGTCTCGTTTGCCAAGACTACAACCAGACCAGTATAAGATGTGGTCCCATGTGGCTCAGTTGGTAGAGCATGGCATTTGCAACGCAAAGATTGTGGGTTTGATTCTCACGAGGGACCAGTACGAGAAAATGTATGGAAAATGTATGGAAAATGTATGGAAAATGTATGCACGCACTACGATAAGTGGCTCTGGAAAAGAACGCCATGTAAAATGTGTCAGAAACATTCCTCTTTCCGGCTCTTTCTTCCCGTTGTCTGTGTGCTGAGGTTATATGAGTCCTCCCATAGCAGCATGATTTAATCAGACGCTCCATCATAGATTAATCACACTAATTAACCTGACAATTGGGAGAGGGGAGATGGAGGGGAGGAATAGAGAAAATGGTTTCTACACTGATATGCACCAGCTGAAACACACTTATTTAATTTCTTGTTTTCACTTCCGGTTTCCTGTCTCTACAGCTCCAATGGAAAGTCAGTATCTTGGGCCCAGACGGAGCGGGGTTCCCGTGGAAACCACCTGTGGCAGCGCCTGTCGTTCCACATCAAGAGGAAGGAGAATAACCAGACAGCTGTCATCAAGCCCTTCTCCAAGACCCCAGAGGGGCGCTACAGTGGGGGCGCTGACCTGCTCCCCCATATGCCCTTTCCCTCCCTACCCCACTCCCACTCTGATGCAGACAAGACTCTGTATGAACTCACAGAGGCAGAAGAGAGATACCCCGAGGAGAGATACCCAATCACCTACCGGCCTCAGACCCCTTCACCAATCAGCACTGTCAGCCAGCGTATGCATGGGGCGGGACTAAGGGATGAGCCACTTGTCATGGGCGTACCAAGCTACCTGACCGGGGGTTCTGTCGGCGGGGGCGATGTGTGTGACAGTTCTCTGATGGATCAGATCAGCTGCGTGGTTAACCGTTTCACTGCCAACATCAGCGAGCTCAACAGCATGATGCTCTCCCCGTCTCCCACACACTCACACACACACTCTCACACACACGCCCACACACACACCCTGACGCCCTCCCACCATGCAGACCCCTTCCTCCTCCCCCGGGAGATCCCCCTCCCCCCCACCATGACCACATACGCTGACGTGCAGCCCATCCCCCCTGTAGAGTCCAACGTAGATGGATGCGCCTGCCTCGCTCACCCCCTGCCACACTCCCCTCACCGTCTCTCTCACCCTCACCCCCTGCCACACTCCCCTCACCGTCTCTCTCACCCTCACCCCCTGCCTCACCCTCAGGCCTCCCCATCTCCAGTGCGACACATCACTGTAGGGGCGGGGTCCCCTTTAAGGAGGCCAGAGCTGGAAGAGGAGCTAATGAATCTGACCCCGCCCTCGCCCTTCCGTGATTCGCTGGGGTCGGGCAGTGGCTCCCCGGTCTCAGAGTCCACCCTGTGTCTGCCCCCGCCCTCGTCCCCTCCACCCAAATACGAAATGCTGACCCTGAGAAACTACAGCCAGAGCTCTTCCTCACTGTGAGAGAAGGATGAGAGGAGATGAGGAGAAGAGGAGGAGAGTGAAAGGACAGAGACGGAGAGGGGGCCAGAGAAAGAACAGTATCTTGGGGGAGAAAATGGAGATGGCTGCCTTGTGATAGCGGGAGAACGAGAGAAGATTGGCCAGTCCCTCAGAGAGGTGACAGCCCTGTTAGATGGAGCGACAGGAGCAGGACACATAATCGGGTGATGTCATTGGACGGTGACCTGCAGTGTTTGTGTTTACATGTGTTCAGTTAGCAGCGAGGTGAAGTATAATGAAGTCTAATTTAGCATCCAAAGCGAGAACAAGGACTACAGAAAAATACTTTAGCGTTCTGGTGTTTAAAAGTATGGCCGTAAGTCTCTTCTTAGAGGTGTGTTTGGTCTTTCTTTTGGTAGTGGCCTTAAACTAAAACGGCTGTGAAATAATTAGAGATGTTTATTGTGGTAGGGGGCACCTGACACGTGTGGACCTACTGAGTGTGTAAGATCCTCTAACCTCACAGGACTGACCAGCTGCTGCCATGGACACATGGCATAACTATAAGGGCTGGGCAGAGCAGCTATGGCCACTGGCGCCCCAACACACACACACACACACACACATGGACGCAGACACACACACGCATGCACGCAGACACACACACAAACACACACACGTGTATTTTGGCTGTTTTGACGAAAAGTGTAAATACAAAAAGATCTTGGATGGCATCAAAATATCAGATGCTTCTGTTTATACATACCATGTATAGTATGAAATAATGTTTCCCCCCCTCTCTCTCTCTTTCTCTCTCTGTGTTTCTTTGATCTTTGAGGTCTTTTGGACAATTATTTACTTCAGAAGTTTGAATGTATAATATTTTCTACATGATTCCTGAAGCTTTGGGACCAAACTTTTCACACCTCTGTGTTTGTGATTCTGAGGAGGCATTCTACTAAACTAACCAGTATTGAACAGTTATACAGTAGTCCGTAACGTGCTAGAAAACTATCCTGATTCAAGTAGTAAAATCAATCAAACTAAAGTGAACTAGACATGCAGGCAATGCTCCCTCAAAACAAATGTAGGCGCTGAGCAAATTTCTGGTCTGCTGAGCGCAAACTTGAACATTGTTAAAATTCTGTGAAACTTCCAGTGCGTGTTTACCGTTTAAATGACAGTTTTCACAGTGGCCAAGTAGGATACAATATGTTGTTGAGTTGTTTGATGTAAGAAACCACTTTACAAAATAAAATGCATTATTATTCCCATACTATTATTACAGGGAATCAGACAAATTATGCCCTCTGCCTATTGGCTACTTAGATTATTCAAGCCTGTCTCAAACTACAACACTGCCCCTTTAAGACAAAAAAGTCTCTTTACCTGACTCCTCTTTTTTCAAGGATGTCTAGAAATGTACATGTTTTGTGCTCAATCACTCCCCTGCTGCTGACTACAAATTATCTAGAACTGGCCTAATAACTCACTAACTAGCAAAGGATATGAACAAAATGTGCACATGTGACAACATGTATCCCCTCGCTTTGATCTCAACAAGCTCATCTACTCACCACCACTCATGCTGTACATGCTGTAAACACAGTCCAGTTCAAAGTAAATGGAACAGAACCATATATGGCAATGGTCTATTTGCATACCGAACTACTGCAGCTCTGATTGGTTATGCCACACTGGTCTGTATACAGTCGTGGCCAAAAGTTTTGAGAATTACACAAATATTAATTTTCACAAAGTCTGCTGCCTCAGTTTGTATGATGGCAATTTGCATATACTCCAGAATGTTATGAAGGGTGATCGGATGAACTGCAATTAATTGCAAAGTCCCTCTTTGCCATGCAAATTAACTGAATCCCCAAAACACATTTCCATTGAATTTCAGCCCTGCCACAAAAGGACCAGCTGACATCATGTCAGTGATTCTCTCGTTAACACAGGTGTGAGTGTTGACGAGGACAAGGCTGGAGATCACTCTGTCATGCTGATTGAGTTCGAATAACAGACTGGAAGCTTCAAAAGGAGAGTGGTGCTTGGAATCATTGTTCTTCCTCTGTCAAACATGGTTACCTGCAAGGAAACACGTGCCGTCATCATTGATTTGCACAAAAAGGGCTTCACAGGTAAGGATATTGCTGCCAGTAAGATTGCACCTAAATCAACCATTTATCGGATCATCAAGAACTTGAAGGAGAGCGGTTCAATTGTTGTGAAGAAGGCTTCAGGGCGCCCAAGAAAGTCCAGCAAGCGCAAGGACTGTCTCCTAAAGTTGATTCAGCTGCGGGATCGGGGCACCACCAGTACAGAGCTTGCTCAGGAATGGCAGCATGCAGGTGTGAGTGCATCTGCACGCACAGTGAGACGAAGACTTTTGGAGGATGGCCTGGTGTCAAGAAGGGCAGCAAAGAAGCCCCTTCTCTCCAGGAAAAACATCAGGGACAGACTGATATTCTGCAAAAGGTACAGGGATTGGACTGCTGAGGACTCATTTTCTCTGATGAATCCCCTTTCCGATTGTTTGGGGCATCTGGAAAAAAGCTTGTCCGGAGAAGACAAGGTGAGCGCTACCATCAGTCCTGTGTCATGCCAACAGTAAAGCATCTTGAGACCATTCATGTGTGGGGTTGCTTCTCAGCCAAGGGAGTGGGCTCACTCACAATTTTGCCTAAAAACACAGCCATGAATAAAGAATGATACCAACACATCCTCCAAGAGCAACTTCTCCCAACCAACCAGGAACAGTATGGTGACGAACAATGCCTTTTCCAGCATGATGGAGCAACTTGCCATAAGGCAAAAGTGATAACTAAGTGGCTCGGGGAACAAAACATCGATATTTTGGGTCCATGGCCAGGAAACTCCCCAGACCTTAATCACATTGAGAACTTGTGGTCAATCCTGCAAGAATGGGCTGCCATCAGTCAGGATGTGGCCCAGAAGTTAATTGACAGCATGCCAGGGCGGATTGCAGAGGTCTTGAAAAAGAAGGGTCAACCAGAAGGGTCAACAACAAATATTGACTCTTTGCATCAACTTCATGTAATTGTCAATGGAAGCCTTTGACACATATGAAATGCCTGTAATTATACTTCAGTATTCCTTAGTAACATCTGACAAAAATATCTAAAGACACTGAGGCAGCAAACTTTGTGGAACGTCTGCAGAGTACAAGCTGCGTAGTGCATGTCAATGCACTAGAATCCTACACCGATGTGTTCTGCCTACAACAAAATCTCTTTCATATTTAGTTTAGGTTCGATATGCTGCATTGCAAGTGGCTAATATTGCCTTGATTCAATCACAATTGCCACAGTAAAGAAAAACGTTGACAGTGTGTAACGATTGTCCTCCTCCTCTTCGTCCGAAGAGGAGGAGTAGGGATTGGACCAAAGCGCAGCATGAAAGTTTGACATAAC
This sequence comes from Salvelinus fontinalis, assembly GCF_029448725.1. Taxonomy (NCBI): domain Eukaryota; kingdom Metazoa; phylum Chordata; class Actinopteri; order Salmoniformes; family Salmonidae; genus Salvelinus; species Salvelinus fontinalis. The sequence goes on along the minus strand of NC_074697.1, from coordinate 11,314,377 downwards.
GAATTTATTAAAGAAAAGACGAAACACGAAAAACACTGGAAAGGATTACCAAAATAACAAAACGACGTAGACAGACCTGAACATGGAACTTACATAAATACACGAAGAACTCACGAACAGGAACAAACTACATACACGAACGACAAAACGAAACAGTCCCGTGTGGTGCACATACACAGACACGGAAGACAACCACCCACAAACAAACAGTGTGAACAGCCTACCTATATATGATTCTCAATCAGAGGAAACGTCAAACACCTGTCTCTGATTGAGAACCATATAAGGCTAATTTCCAATGATCTAAACATAGAAACACAAAACATAGAATGCCCACCCCAACTCACGCCCTGACCAACTAAACACATACAAAAATAACAGAAAACAGGTCAGGAACGTGACAGAACCCCCCCCCCCCCCCTCAAGGTGCGAACTCCGGACGCACCACCAAAAGTCTAGGGGAGGTTCTGGGTGGGCATCTGTCCACGATGGCGGCTCAAGGTCTGGGTGTGGTCCCCATCCCACCATAATAAATCCCCGCTTTTTTAGCCTCCTCCCAATGACCACCCTCCAAACTAACCCCACTGGATTAAGGGGCAGCACTGGACTGAGGGGCAGCACTGGACTGAGGGGCAGCACCGGACTGAGGGGCAGCACCGGAATGAGGGGCAGCACCGGAATGAGGGGCAACACCGGAATGAGGGGCAACACCGGAATGAGGGGCAACACCGGAATGAGGGGCAACACCAGAATGAGGGGCAACACCCGATTGACTGGCGGATCCTGGCTGGCAGGTTCTGGCGGATCCTGGCTGGCTGGCTCTGGCGGATCCTGGCTGGCTGGCTCTGGCGGATCCTGGCTGGCTGGCTCTGGCGGATCCTGGCTGGCTGGCTCTGGCGGATCCTGGCTGGATGACGGCTCATGGCTGGATGACGGCTCATGGCTGGGTGACGGCTCTGGCTGGTCATGGCTGGATGACGGCTCTGGCTGGTCATGGCTGGATGACGGCTCTGGCTGGTCATGGCTGGATGACGGCTCTGGCTGGTCATGGCTGGATGACGGCTCTGGCTGGTCATGGCTGGATGACGGCTCTGGCTGGTCATGGCTGGATGACGGCTCTGGCTGGTCATGGCTGGCTGACGGCTCTGGCTGGTCATGGCTGGATGACGGCTCTGGCTGGTCATGGCTGGCGGAAGGCTCTGGCTGATCCTGTCTGGCGGAAGGCTCTGGCTGATCCTGTCTGGCGGAAGGCTCTGGCTGATCCTGTCTGGCGGAAGGATCTGGCTGCTCCTGTCTGGCGGAAGGCTCTGGCTGCTCCTGTCTGGTGGAAGGCTCTAGCGGCTACTTACGGTAAGCAGGAGGAGTTGGTTCACGTCTCCCGACTGACCCAACTAAACTACCCGAGAGCGCCCCCCAAGAAATTTTTGGGTTTGACTTACGGGCTTCCAGCCTTGTTTCCGTGCTGCTTCCTCATATCGCCGCCTCTCTGCTTTCGCTGCCTCCAGCTCAGCTTTGGGGCGACGATATTCTCCTGGTTGAGCCCAGGGTCCCTTTCCGTCCCATATTTCCTCCCAAGTCTACGAGTCCTGGTTCTTTGGCCACTGCTGCTGGTTCGTCTCACGCTGCTTGATCCATGGTTGGTGGGTGGTTCTGTAACGATTGTCCTCCTCCTCTTCGTCCGAAGAGGAGTAGGGATTGGACCAAACCGCAGCATGAAAGTTTGACATAACGAATTTATTAAAGAAAAGACGAAACACGAAAAACACTGGAAAGGATTACCAAAATAACAAAACGACGTAGACAGACCTGAACATGGAACTTACATAAATACACGAAGAACTCACGAACAGGAACAAACTACATACACGAACGACAAAACGAAACAGTCCCGTGTGGTGCACATACACAGACACGGAAGACAACCACCCACAAACAAACAGTGTGAACAGCCTACCTATATATGATTCTCAATCAGAGGAAACGTCAAACACCTGTCTCTGATTGAGAACCATATAAGGCTAATTTCCAATGATCTAAACATAGAAACACAAAACATAGAATGCCCACCCCAACTCACGCCCTGACCAACTAAACACATACAAAAATAACAGAAAACAGGTCAGGAACGTGACACAGTGTTAACAGGGAAAACTCTGGACCAGTGGTCACCAACCCTTTCTGAGTCAAGATCACTTTCTGAGTCAAAATGCAACCTGAGATCTACCGCTCTGATTTTATTTTATCATGACTTAAAAAACGTACGCCTATGCAACATTAACCAATTAAAAATAGTTCTGTAGCAATGAGGTTTGTCCAGTAAGCTATAGGCCCAATACATTATCACCACAGACTGGCTTTGCTTGAATTTACCTGCCAATGCATTGTTGTTCGGGAATTTAAAAAAAATTATATTTCAAAATTGGAGCTAGACTGTATGATCACATCGGTAATAGATCCGTTGTTGTATTACTTGTGAAGCACAGCTGAGTGAGCATTAATTTAAATAATTAGGCTTTTTATCTTATCTGGGCTGATGGTGCCTCCATCTGATGGTCTGTCTCAGCGGAGGGAGAGAGCAGCAGACTGAGGGTCAGTCTCAGCAGAGGGAGAGAGCAGCAGACTGAGGGTCAGTCTCAGCAGAGGGAGAGAGCAGCAGACTGAGGGTCAGTCTCAGCGGAGGGAGAGAGCAGCAGACTGAGGGTCAGTCTCAGCAGAGGGAGAGAGCAGCAGACTGAGGGTCAGTCTCAGCAGAGGGAGAGAGCAGCAGACTGAGGGTCAGTCTCAGCGGAGGGAGAGAGCAGCAGACTGAGGGTCCGTCTCAGCGGAGGGAGAGAGCAGCAGACTGAGGGTCAGTCTCAGCGGAGGGAGAGAGCAGCAGACTGAGGGTCCGTCTCTCAACATCCTTCCTCTCTCTCTTTCCTCCACTGACACTGACCAAAAAGGGACATCGTCTTCCAGCTGACGGCAACTCGAGTCGCACCACATTATTTCTGCCTCAGGCACAAATTCACCTTGTTACTCCTACGAACAGAGAAAGTGAAATATTCCTTGATCTAAAAAAAGACCAAAACTGCTAATATTAATAATAACAACACAAGCCTGTAGACACACTGTCCTCCTCATTCATTACTGCTGCAGTGCTTGTTGTAGTCATTCATTACTACTGCAGTGCTTGTTGTAGTCATTCATTACTGCTGCAGTGCTTGTTGTAGTCATTCATTACTGCTGCAGTGCTTGTTGTAGTCATTCATTACGGCTGCAGTGCTTGTTGTAGTCATTCATTACTGCTGCACTGCTTGTTGAAGTCATTCATTACTGCTGCAGTGCTAGTTGTAGTCATTCATTACTGCTGCAGTGCTTGTTGTGGTCATTCATTACTGCTGCAGTGCTTGTTGAAGTCATTCATTACTGCTGCAGTGCTTGTTGTAGTCATTCATTACTGCTGCAGTGCTTGTTGTAGTCATTCATTACTGCTGCAGTGCTTGTTGTAGTCATTCATTACTGCTGCAGTGCTTGTTGTAGTCATTCATTACTGCTGCAGTGCTTGTTGTAGTCATTCATTACTGTTGCAGTGCTTGTTGTGGTCATTCATTACTGCTGCAGTGCTTGTTGTAGTCATTCATTACTGCTGCAGTGCTTGTTGTAGTCATTCATTACTGCTGCAGTGCTTGTTGTAGTCATTCATTACTGCTGCAGTGCTTGTTGTAGCGCTGAGTGGAAATAGGAAGAAAACTCATTTTATGTCTTATAAAAATGTTGAATACAAAGTGTTGACAGTGCTGAGTAAGAACTTAAACATAAACTCACTCATAAAAACAGCAGCTCTTTGCTGTATTCGTTGACAGTCTCTCTGTAGTCATGGTTTTAAACGTTTTGAAATCTCACAGTATCAACTTTGCTGTAGCTTTCTTTATGCCTGCTACGTTACTGCAGACACAGTAATCTGAGCCATCCGATTGGCCAGCAGTAGACCTATAGTGCATTTGATTTGCTCTCTGGGCCTGCCGGGAAGAAAAGGTTTGTACCTTCAGACACTTGAAATGGTTCAAATGGCAACAGTTCGCCTACCCGGCACTCGGGGCAGCTGAATCGGGTGCTCCTATCGCCTCAGAAATATAGGAACACAAGGCTTTATCGTTGGGTTTTTCACAGAACTGTTTGGCCATCGACTAGTAATGCCTTGGAGATCGACTAGGAATGCCTTGGAGATGGACCAGTCAATCTTGATCGACCGGTTGGTGACCACTGCTCTAGAAAGTTGAGTAACGTTCAACCTTGTGCTTCTCTCTGTGGGCTGATATTTCTTCTGAGTGGCAGTCTCAGGGGAGCTGCACGGCAGTCTCAGGGGAGCTGCACGGCAGTCTCAGGGGAGCTGCACGGCAGTCTCAGGGGAGCTGCACGGCAGTCTCAGGGGAGCTGCACGGCAGTCTCAGGGGAGCTGCACGGCAGTCCCAGGGGAGCTGCACGGCAGTCCCAGGGGAGCTGCACGGCAGTCTCAGGGGAGCTGCACGGCAGTCTCAGGGGAGCTGCACGGCAGTTCCAGGGGAGCTGCACGGCAGTCTCAGGGGAGCTGCACGGCAGTCTCAAGGGAGCTGCACGGCAGTCTCAGGGCTACTGCGCACCAACACACTCGAGCAGTTTAGAGGGAACATTGCACCCAGCCCCCTGACTGATGTCTGAAGTCATGTTTGCTTCATGCTGTCAGAACGGCTTGTAGATGTTTTAGCACATTGGTTTAGCGCTGTGTATCCCCTCTGGCTCTAGAGCTAGGAGGGCCAGAATGACAATATTTGTGAGATCCAGAGGAATTTTGCAGAAACGGATCCACTTCTGGCATAACAATGTGTGTGACTTTGTAGCAGGTTGGTAGTTATTGCCCTGGAGTCAGAAATGAGTGATTTCCCCTTGTATATGCCAGCTGCAAATGTAGGTTTAAAATCAGATTAGATGACTTTGTGTCTGTGCCAGCTAGTGACCACTCCGCAGAGCTGCCTCCAGAACAAGAGTCATAAAGAAAAACACTAACCTGCCAGCCACAAAGTCATAAAAGCTGATTTAGAAACCTCAACCTAACCTTAACCTTAACCACACTATTAACCCTAACGTGTAACCTTTAAATTATGACCAAAAAGCTCTTTTTTTTTTGGTTTCCCATTTTGACTGGCTCATCTAGCGCAAATCTCTCCGTTCTACCTCCAGGGCAAGATTCATGACAATAAACGTCTGCCTGTGACTTGGTACCATTGTTCACTTAGACACGGTCCAGTAGAGAGACATACTGGTTCTGTACATAACAAGGGCATGCAATGACAGATCCTAAAATTATTTTCTATTTACATATCAAAAAGGTTAAAAAAAAAGATTTACAAAAAGAAATGTTTTTAAAATTATGATTATGTTGTGACATATACAGTACCAATATGACAAAAAAAATGGTGTTACATTGAACGTGAGAGTGTAGGTTACTATTCAAATGTCTAGTAATTTTATTACAAAAAAATCACTATACATCAAAAATACAAAAATTCCTAAAAAAATATTATTATCGTGCCAAAGGGTGTGAGGGCTTGGGAGGGAGGGTAACATGTTGGGTAATACGTGGTTTCGTAAAAGTAAACTGTTTTTATTGTTTTGGATATTTTCTATATAAATATATTCCAGATTTTCAAACCTTAAGCAATACTACCCATACACGTACATGACACACATCTGTACTGGGTACAAGTCCCGTAGTCTGGAGTACCTCAGTCTCCTATCACGGCTATACATACCCCTCTCCCTTCTACCTACAACTCTCTAAGAAACCATTCATCACAGAACAGTGCCATTGACTAATGACCTTTAAACAATGTTGAGATAGCGATAGCTTTGTTGTGGCTATGGAGTGTTATTTACCCGTGTTTATGTTGAGATAGCACAGTATTGATGCAGCTTGTTCTGTGTGTGTGTGTGTGTGTGTGTGTGTGTGTGTGTGTGTGTGTGTGTGTGTGTGTGTGTGTGTGTGTGTGTGTGTGTGTGTGTGTGTGTGTGTGTGTGTGTGTGTGTGGGTGTGTGTGTGTGTGTAGCAGCTTGACTCAGCACTTCGACTACATGTTGCCCCACTGGGCTGTTCTGAGTTACTCTACCCTGATGCCTTGGCAGAAACACACGATTCACAGTAACTCCTCATATTTTATTCTATTATTTATAAGGCTGATTTCTATAAACAACACTAAGATCAACCCTAGAAATGCTAAAATGATCTGTGGAAAACTGACCTGAGCTCATATTTGTGAATGTAAAATAGTACACACATCAGCTAAGGCTGGTGATTTCCACAGTGAGACAGACAGAACACAGCTCATTCCACAGGGCTGGAGATTTCCACAGTGAGACAGACAGAACACAACTCATTCCACAGGGCTGGAGATTTCCACAGTGAGACAGACAGAACACAGCTCATTCCACAGGGCTGGAAGTTTCCACAGTGAGACAGACAGAACACAGCTCATTCCACAGGGCTGGAACACACATTCTCCTCCTATAGGGCTGTGTCCTAACTTGTGATACTGACGTCTTATTTGCTCAAATCATCCAATGATTGGGAGATTTGCATGGGGCGGCAGGTAGCCTAGTGTTTAGAGCGTTGGCCTTGTAACCGAAAGGTTGCAAGATCGAATCCCTGAGCTGACAAGGTAAATATCTGTTGTTCTGCCCCTGAACGAGGCAGTTAATGTGTTCTTAACTGACTTGCCTAGTTAAATAAAGGTAAAAAATTAAATAAATAAATATGAAGACTCTGTGAAGTTAGTATTTCAGTCTGCTCTATATAAACACTGTTCAGATGAACTTAACCCAAACCATGTTTACTGTGTAAAACATAGAGGAACTGGAGATTCAGTCAAATATGAGTTACAGAGAGCTGTTCTAGATATCTGAGATATTGTCAACCCTATTTTTGTATGTATGTTGAAGCTGCTGAATTGAATGTGGGATGTTTTTATATTTCAGTACAGTGTCCATGTCCTGACATGTACAAGACATGGCTATGTGCTCAAGTTCACTCCATGGGTTGAAACGTGTGAACTAAATTGTATTTGAGCATTATTTTTTTCTCTGTAAGATAGCCTATTCAGAGAACAATCTCATCAGAGTCAACATCATTGTCCAATTTATGCTACATTTGTGACAAAATAGTGTAAGGTTTATGACATGGTACACTGTACTCTTTATTCTTTAAATTAATACAAATCGAAAGATTTGAGAAATAATTGTAATTCCTAAATGATTATATATCTTCTTACTCCCATAATCACGACTAAGACAGTGATTCTAATGAGATTCTATTCATGGAGATTCTATGTTCACTAGAGATGTCAATAAGATGATGAATGTTGCCTAGAATTACCGTGATGTTTACATTCGTACTGCTCACTTGAGATAGTCCAGTTTATGTTGTTGAATCACATTGTGATGATTATTTATCAAGCTTATCAGCATATATTTGTGCTAGCTTTGTGATTTCATGAGAAACGGTGATGAACTATGTAGAATTCCAATAGACAAAGAAAGGCAAGGCAGCTCAATAATTAATGTGTGTACATGGAATGCATGCAATGGTCTCTGCATTTCTACCCTATCAAGATGTCACCCGTAGTCATTCACTGACAAACAGCTAAGATGAGAGGACAGATGTACACTGACACTGTCTACACTCCACAGAGCATTCTCATGGTTCATTCATACCAACCAGAGCCATGTATTTCCAGAAGTTTCTGCATTATGACACTGTTACATGACACTGCAACATTCTATGGTAGCTCCACATTAACATCACATGGGGTATATTTGAATATTGCTATGTAACTGTATGTCTAGAATTAGATCAATATTCAACATTCTAAAATTGGCACAACTCTCTAAATACATGGCTCTGATACCAACCTCCTTCACTCAGTGCCAACTTTATAGAATCTCTACAGACCATGTTAACTGCTGACACAAAATCTGATAACCAACCGTGTCTGCTGCTCTCCGAACTCAGTGGGCTTTGGGTTTGGTTTGGGGTTGAGCCGCTTTCTCTGGCGTGTAGAAGTGTAGAATGTAACAGGATGCTATCCATGTGATATTGGAGATGGTTTCTGTTGATATTTGATGATATATTTAGTCGTTTCATTCAGCTTTGTAAAACGTGAGAATATATGTTAACGGCTGTTTAGAAACAGGTTTACTTTTGAAGGAGTAGGAGAGTGAAGTGTAGCCTACAGAGCAGTGTTTCCCAAACGGTGAGCCGGGGCCCTCTGGTGGGTCGCAGACCGTTTCTCTTGGTCCCAGCTGGGCTTAGGTGGGTCACAAAGGTTTGGGATCCACTGGCCTGTGGTACGTAAGGTAGGAAATGTGGCAAGTTTTTGCTTCCGTTTCCTAGCCATTGCAGAATCATTGTGTAAATGTACTGCAGAGTAACTTCTGAATCATTATTAAAAACCTCTCATTGTAATGTCCTACTGAAAGACTCAACTGTTATTTAATAAGAACATGTATTTGGATTGGCTGAGATAGTCGTAGCTGTGGCCAATGATCAGCTGATATTTCAACGACACATCCAAGACTGAACTGCAAACCCTCACAATCAGTCACCATGACATCTCCAACATTAGACTGTATTGGCCCACTATGAATCAGACTTAACCTTTTACTGTGGTGGGCTAAATCAGGGTAACACCGAGTGATTCTTGTTAGTTAAAAATAAATAAACTTAGAAACAAAAGTACACACCTCACACACATGGTTATGGGCATTGAAGAAATGAGACGCCTGTACCATGTCAGATATAGAGTATTACATTTTGAGTTTGCATCGCAATATTACACTTTATAAACATCACAGTAGACTCAATAACAAAACTGTTTGACATTGAAACACCACATTTTTCTAAGTTTTTATTAATTATGAAATTGTGAAAAATATGAATAACATTCCACCCATGAGGACAAAGACGTCTCTTTTGGTCTTGACTGCATTCAGTTAGGAGACACTATGGATGTCAATGCCAAAGCTATGCTGTCTTCCTCTCTCGCTCTCCTCCCCTTCTCCTCTCTCCCCCCCCCTTCCCTCTCCCCTTCTTCTCTCTCCTCCCCTTCTTCTCTCTCTCTCCTCCCCTTTCCTCTCTCCCATTCTCCTCTCTCTCCTCCCCTTTCCTCTCTCTCCTCCCCTTTCCTCTCTCCCCTTCTCCTCTCTCTCCTCCCCTTTCCTCTCTCCCCTTCTCCTCTCTCTCCTCCCCTTTCCTCTCCCCCTTCTCCTCTCTCACTCTTTCATCTCTCTCACTTACTCTGTTTCTCTCTATCCTCCCTCTGTTTCTTTCTCTCTCACACATTGATTCAGCACGGTGGCGGTTGCTGCCTTTTAAGATGAGTGAGGACGATACATGATTTGGTGAGTGTGGTCTTATTTCTATAACAGCGTATTGGACAACTGGCATTCATATTCCATTCACCCAGCACAATGTAGCATCCATAGGTTTAGGCTACTACATGATACTCTAATTTTCCCTATACCCATCATGAGGTTGTTACAACCTAGCCTATGAATGAAAGTTTACAACGTAGGTGCACACGTTGAAAGAAGTTTGAGTAATTGAGGTGACAGACAGTGACATTCAATTCAGCCTTGCACACTCTTGCATCTAGCTGGTATAGGGTGTAATTATTTGTCCAACAGTTGCAAACAAGAGTTTCTATTGGACAAATTCAGGTATGTTAATCCCGGTTTCGTTCCACTTTTCAACAGAATCGTCTGAATGAACACACCCCTGATTACACGCAAACACATTTTATTTTCGTAGAAGCCACATACAAACAGCATGATCCCTTTGATCGTTGTATAATTCCTTCTCGCATCTACGCACTCTCTTCCTCTCATCTTTTCCCTTCACTTGTGGACTTCGGTGCACAATACATCAGCTGTCTGTGACCAGGTGAAAAAAACATTTCCAAGCCAAACCTTCATATCATAACCGCTACACACAGCCTACATCATTGTTACCATATTAGCTAACGTCATAGTCAACATAGCTACTTGAACTAACACGTTAGTAAACACGCTACACTCATGCAGTACAGTGTACAGTCAGCAAGCAGTTTAGCAGTTACACCGGTGGGCCCCGGTGGCAAAAAATGTATAAAACCAAAAATAAAACCAAAAGCTTACCTTGACTTGGAAGAGCCATAGCCATAGCCAGCTAGCCAACATAGCATTCCTCTCTGTTTGAGCCGTGTGTTTGAGTAGGCTACACTAAACTCAGCAAAAAAAGAAACGTCCTCTCACTGTCAACTGTGTTTATTTTCAGCAAACTTAACACGTGTAAATATTTGTATGAACATAACAAGATTCAACAACTGAGACATAAACTGAACAAGTTCCACACACATGTGACAAACAGAAATGGAAAAATGTGTCCCTGAACAAAGGAAGGGTCAAAATCAAAAGTAACAATCAGTATCTGGTGTGGCCACCAGCTGCATTAAGCTGCATCTCTTCCTCATGGACTGCACCAGATTTGCCAGTTCTTGCTGTGAGATGTTACCCCACTCTTCCACCAAGGCACCTGCAAGTTCCCGGACATGTCTGGGGGGAATGGCCCTAGCCCTCACCCTCACCCTCCAACCCAACAGGTCCCAGACAGGCCCAATGGGTTTGAGATCCGGGCTCTTTGCTGGCAATGGCAGAACACTGACATTCCTGTCTTGCAGGAAATCACACACAGAACAAACAGTATGGCTTAATTAATAATTGTTTTAATAAATTATTTGGTGACGTGAATATATTTAGTATAGTTTTATCTAAAAATGACAACTTTCTTGTTTCACTATTTTTATTTTTATGAAATTCACTGAGGAGGATGGTCTTCCCCCTCCTCCTCTGAGGAGCCTCCACTAATTCAGCATGAGGGAATTGTAGCAGATGTCTAACTTAGGGGCCAGTTTAAACTGGGAAAAGGAATGAGTGAGTAAAGAATGAGAATGGCATTGAGAAACAGAATGAGTTAAACCCTCAATGTCAGGCGCCTCCCCTAAACAGAGAAATACACACATCCCCCACACAGAGAAATACACACCTCCCCCACAGAGAGAAGTACACACCTCCCCCACACAGAGAAATACACACTTCCCCCCACACAGAGAAATACACACCTCCCCCACACAGAGAAGTACACACCTCCCCTACACAGAGAAATACACACCTCCCCCACACATAGAAATACACACCTCCCCCACACAGAGAAACCCATACCTCCCCCACACAGAGAAATGCATACCCCCCCCACACAGAGAAACCCATACCTCCCCCACACAGAGAAATGCATACCTCCCCTACACAGAGAAATTCATACCTCCCCCACACAGAGAAATCCATACCTCCCCTACACAGAGAAATGCATACCTCCCCCACACAGAGAAATCCATACATCCCACACACAGAGAAATGCATACCTCACCCACATAGAGAAATCCATACCTCCCCCACACAGAGAAACACACACCTCCCCTACACAGAGAAATACACACCTCCCCCACACATAGAAATACACACCTCCCCCACACAGAGAAACCCATACCTCCCCCACACAGAGAAATGCATACCCCCCCCACACAGAGAAACCCATACCTCCCCCACACAGAGAAATGCATACCTCCCCTACACAGAGAAATTCATACCTCCCCCACACAGAGAAATCCATACCTCCCCTACACAGAGAAATGCATACCTCCCCCACACAGAGAAATCCATACATCCCACACACAGAGAAATGCATACCTCACCCACATAGAGAAATCCATACCTCCCCCACACAGAGAAACGCACACCTCCCCTACACAGAGAAATGCATACCCCCACACAGAGAAATCCATTCCTCATTTGTGGACATTACAGCATTATTGGAGGGACTTAGGCTGGGACTCAATCCAATCACGCTTTGTCCTCAAGGTATGTTTGAAAGGCAATGTTCCTGCATTCATCACATTCATGGTAAACACTGCAAATAAATGACCTTTATTTGTCCAAATCCGTGTTCATACTGATTCCTGGCCTTAATTTCTCACATGGCAATCAGAATAAACAACCCTTCATTTCACTGTTATATTGATTGATTCCAGCTATTGATTGTCTCCAAATGATATTGTTGCTATGTACAGTCAGAGGCATAGCGAATTCCAAGTCCAAAACCACCTACAACATACTGTACATATGTCGCATACTTGAACATACTACACATGAATCACATGTTTCAGGTCTACAATTAGAGTGTTGTTATGTAAACAGCATGTCTTGGAGGGTTTTGTATTATGAGATGGGGCTTAGGATGTAAGTTGTGTAGGCGAGATGTGCAGTAGCATGGGGTTGGGTCTGTGTGTGTGTGTGTGTGTGTATGTGTTTGTGTGTGCATGTGTTTGTGTGTGCATGTGTTTGTGTGTGTGTGTGCATGTGTTTGTGTGTGTGTGCATATGTTTGTGTGTGTGTGTGCATGTGTTTGTGTGTGTGTGCATGTGTGTGTGTGTGTGTGTGTGTGTGTGTGTGTGTGTGTGCATGTGTGTGTGTGTGTGTGTGTGTGTGTGTGTGTGTGTGTGCATGTGTGTGTGTGCATGTGTGTGTATGTGTGTGTGTGTGCATGCATGTGTTGTGTGTGTCATATCTGCTTTGGGCATGCGTCATAAGGCTGGGTCTGCTGTAGCAATCTGTTTAATCTTATCTGGTTTCCATTTATTCAAAATCAGACAATCAGACATTTTGTGGAGCTGTGAGCAGGTAGAATGGTCTGTTTCTGGACTAAATCATGGCTACCGCCACCGACTGGCACATTTGGACAAACGACGTCGTAAATGAGACAGATTTATGGAGGTAGGAGCCTAGTTGCCGTGCAGTGAATCGCAAGAAGGGCACAAAATCACAATAACATAGACACATTCTCTCTATATCTCTCACTCACATACACTGGGAGATACACTTTTCCCCACAACAGCCAATATGCACGTGTGTGTGTGTGTGTGTGTGTGTGTGTGTGTGTGTGTGTGTGTGTGTGTGTGTGTGTGTGTGTGTGGTATTAGGGTGATAGGTCTGTGGGTTTCATTGAAGCAGGAGTGAAACTACCGTAAGTGAGTAGTGTTCATTTCCTCCCTGTGCCGGACAGAGAGGCATCAGGATGGAAACATAGAGCTTCAATGAGTCTCTCAACGAGAACATACAGAACAACACAACTCTGTCTGTTTCCTCTCTCCCTCTCTCTCTCTCCCTCTCTCTCTCTCTATCTCTCTATCTCTCTGTCTCTCTGTGTCTCTCTCTCTCTATCTCTTTATCTATCTCTCTGTCTCTCTCTCTCTTTCTCTCTTTCTTTCTTTCTCTCTATCTATCTCTGTCTCTCTGTCTCTTTCGCTCTGTCTCTCCTATCTATCTATCTATCTATCTATCTATCTATCTATCTCTCTATCTATCTCTCTCTCTCCCCATCTTTTTCCTTTACGCTATCTCTGTCCCCCCACCCACACACACACATGACTAATTCCTCTACTCTCCTCTCCATTCGATCAGTGCTTATTATGGTCTGTTAAGCAGATGAGTCAGTCTCCTACCATGCATGCAACCATGGTAATCAATGTGTCTGTCCCAGACTCAGACCCCATATTTTCAGTGTCCATCAGATAAAATAAGCCTTTTAACAACTGGAGACACACACTCACACACACATACACACACAGGCCACACACCTCCCCAGGTGCACACACACATGCCACACACCTCCCCAGGTGCACACACACATACACACACAGGCCACACACCTCCCCAGGTGCACACACACACAGGCCACACACCTCCCCAGGTGCACACACAAAACCTTTCCAACGCAAGAGTAAAAGTTGTTGAATGTTTAACGACGGCTATGTTTATGGCTTCATTATATCGGCCGATAGCTAAGTGCATCAGATAATTCTGTTTTAATATTTGACAGTGTGTGTGTGTGTTTAGTTATTGAGCACAGCAGAGTGTTGTCACAGTGGTGTCATCTAATAACATTAAACACTGGTGGTCAGACCAGACTGAGCTCTGAGATGTTGAGACATGCTGTCTCAAGTCTGGTACATACCGGCTAGTGTGTGTATAACTGTGTGTAGGCCTAGGTGTGTGTGTGTGTGCGTGCGTGCGTGCGTGTGTGTAGATGAGGCCTAATGCTCGTGCAGACATTTGTCACTAAGTAGTGGAGAATATGAGGGATGGGGTCTCATACCATGGGTTGGTCTTTCCTGTGTGATTCAGCTCAGAAGACAGACTCAATTAGGATGTGAGATGTGTCAATGACTCCTCACTGTCTCAGAGGGGAGAGCAGTGGCGGATTTAGGCATAGGCGACATGGGCCGCCGCCCAGGGCGGCATCTTGCCAGGGGTGGCATGGGGCACCCGCACAATTGTTACATTTAAAAAAGTTAAAATGACAAATGATTCAGAATGGTGACATTTGCGCAATCGGTTTTCTATTGCTTATTTGCACGTCACGTCAACGATATCATGTCACAGTGTGGGACTCTGGGTCAATTAACCTTGTGGGCGCCCTGATTCTAGTTTGTGAGCTAGGCAGGCTACTGCCTGGGAAAGTCTCCCACTCAGAAGTACGAGGTGGGGAGGGGGGCGGGGGTAGGTTGACCTCAGGTCTCCCCACTGGAAGCCCGAGGGAGGGGGAGCGGGGGAATCTATCAAATAGCGCACCTCTAACTTTCTACAGTACTAATGCAATTAGTTGTGCAATTTAGTTTGTGTGTTTCCTGTTTGAAGTGCAATAGTGTAATAATCAGGTTCTCTTGTTTACGTGTGTTATTCTGTTTGTGTATTTGTGTGATTATAGGATTTGTGCCGTTTAGTTTTATTTGTGTTTTGTTAGCAGTAGGGTAATAGTGTAACAATTCAATTCTCTTTTTTATTTATATACTACAATTTGTTTCTATGTGTCTTTGTTACTTCTTTTTGATATTTATGAGTCTTATTTGCGTATATATTTTTATATTTATATAGTTTTATATGTTATGATTTTTTATTTGTGTTGTTCCAAATGTCTGAATAAGAATTACAGTTAGTGCAGAATGGTGGGGGTGCTGAAGTGGGGGTTTGGTTAGTGCAGAATGGTGGGGGTGCTGAAGTGGGGGTTTGGTTAGTGCAGAATGGTGGGGGTTTGGTTAGTGCAGAATGGTGGGGGTGCTGAAGTGGGGGTTCGGTTTGTGCAGAATGGTGGGGGTGCTGAAGTGGGGGTTTGGTTAGTGCAGAATGGTGGGGGTGCTGAAGTGGGGGTTCGGTTAGTGCAGAATGGTGGGGGTGCTGAAGTGGGGGTTCGGTTAGTGCAGAATGGTGGGGGTGCTGAAGTGGGGGTTCGGTTAGTGCAGAATGGTGGGGGTGCTGAAGTGGGGGTTCCCCCAGAGAGACATATTCAGCTAGAACCGCCACTGGGGGAGAGAGATTCTAATCGTTTTTTGTTGATGGTGCGTCTTGTCACTTTTTCCCAATGCCAATAAAGCCCCTTTGAATTACACTGAGAGAGAGAGAGAGGGAGAGAGAGAGAGGGGGAGGGAGGGAGAGAGAAAGAGAGCGAGAGGGAGAGAGAAAGAGAGAGAGAGAAGGTAAATAGTGTGGAAATCTACCAAAAAACTATTAAGCAACAACATATTCAATCCCTTCTAGACAATTTCCCTGACAAAAAGGTTTCACTGAAATAGTGAAGGTGTAAACTTGGCAGTAGAAAACCTAAACAGTATATTTGACCAAACAATACAGACATACACTACTGAAAAAGAAGGAACAGCACGTTTGTGGCCTGCTGGAGGTCATTTTGCAGGGCGCTGGCAGTGCACCTCCTTGCACAAAGGCGGAGGTAGCGGTCCTGCTGCTGGGTTGTTGCCCTCCTACGGCCTCCTCCACGTCTCCTGATGTACTGGCCTGTCTCCTGGTAGCGCCTCCATGCTCTGGACACTACGCTGACAGACACAGCAAACCTTTTTGCCACAGCTCGCATTGATGTGCCATCCTGGATGAACTGCACTACCTGAGCCACTTGTGTGGGTTGTAGACTCCGTCTCATGCTACCACTAGAGTGAGAGCACCGCCAGCATTCAAAAGTGACCAAAACATCAGCCAGGAAGCATAGGAACTGAGAAGTGGTCTGTGGTCACCACCTGCAGAATCACTCCTTTTTTGGGGGTGTCTTGCTAATTGCCTATAATTTCCACCTTTTGTCTATTCCATTTGCACAACAGCATGTGAAATGTATTGTCAATCAGTGTTGCTTCCTAAGTGGACAGTTTGATTTCACAGAAGTGTGATTGACTTGGAGTTACATTGTGTTGTTTAAGTGTTCCCTTTATTTTTTTGAGCAGTGTATATAGACCACAAATTCCAATTGGCTATCCTTAAACTCTTACCCAAGGACTGATCACCCAAATCCACAAAAGTGGAGACAAATTTGACCCCAATATCTACCAGGGGATATCCGTCAACAGCAACTTTGGGAAAATCCTCTGCATCATCATTAACAGCAGACTCGTATATGACCTCAGCGAAAACAATGTACTGAGCAAATCTTAAATTGGCTTTTCAGCAAATTACCGTAAGACAAAAAAACAACGACATTATAAAATCCATGTACACAAACAACAAGTGCGCGGTTAAAATTGGCAAAATACACACACATTCTTTCCACGGGGCCGTGGGGTGAAGCCCACACTCTTAAGCCCACACTCTTCAACATATACAGTGGGGAGAACAACTATTTGATACACTGCCGATTTTGCAGGTTTTCCTACTTACAAAGCATGTAGAGGTCTGTAATTTATCACATAGGTACACTTCAACTGTGAGAGACGGAATCTAAAACTGTAACGGCTTTCTTCTGTGGACGAAGGATCGGACCAAAACGCAGCGTGGTTAGTGTTCATCATTTTTAATTAAAGCCAATAAACGCGAACACTACAAAATACAAAACAACAAAATGTGAAAAACCGAAACATTTCTGTCTGGTGCAGACACACGAAGACAAGAAGACAACCACCCACAAAACCCAACACAAAACAGGCTACCTAAATATGGTTCCCAATCAGAGACAATGACTAACACCTGCCTCTGATTGAGAACCATATCAGGCCAAACATAGAAACGGAAAACTAGACACACAACATAGAATGCCCCCTCAGCTCACGTCCTGACCAACAATAAAAAACAAAGAAAACACAAAAGAACTATGGTCAGAACGTGACAAAAACAAAAATCCAGAAAATCACATTGTATGATTTTTAAGTAATTAATTTGCATTTTATTGCATGACATAAGTATTTGATACATCAGAAAAGCAGAACTTAATATTTGGTACAGAAACCTTTGTTTGCAATTACAGAGATTATACGTTTCCTGTAGTTCTTGATCAGGTGTGCACACACTGCAAGAAGGGATTTTGGCCCACTCCTCCATACAGACCTTCTCCACATCCTTCAGGTTTCGGGGCTGTCGCTGGGCAATACAGACTTTCAGCTCCCTCCAAAGATTTTCTATTGGGTTCAGGTCTGGAGACTGGCTAGGCCACTCCAGGACCTTGAGATGCTTTTTACGGAGCCACTCCTTAGTTCCCCTGGCTGTGTATTTCGGGTCGTTGTCATGCTGGAAGACCCAGCCACGACCCATCTTCAATGCTCTTACTGAGGGAAGGAGATTGTTGGCCAAGATCTCACGATACATGGCCTCATCCATCCTCCCCTCAATACGGTGCAGTCGTCCTGTCCCCTTTGCAGAAAATAATCCCCAAAAAATGATGTTTCCACCTCCATGCTTTATGGTTGGGATGGTGTTCTTGGGGTTGTACTCATCCTTCTTCTTCCTCCAAACACGGCGAGTGGAGTTTAGACCAAAAGCTCTATTTTTGTCTCATCAGACCACATGACCTTCTCCCATTCCTTCTCTGGACCATCCAGATGGTCATTGGCAAACTTCAGACAGGCCTGGACATGCGCTTGCTTGAGCAGGGGGACCTTGCTTGCGCTGCAGGATTTTAATCCATGATGGCGTAGTGTGTTACTAATGGTTTTCTTTGAGACTATGGTCCCAGCTCTCTTCAGGTCATTGACCAGGTCCTGCCGTGTAGTTCTGGGCTGATCCCTCACCTTCCTCATGATCATTGATTTCCCACGAGGTGTGAAATCAATCACCAGACCGAGGGTGATTGACCGTCATCTTCAACTTCTTCCATTTTCTAATAATTGCGCCAACAGTTGTTGCCTTCTCACCAAGCTGCTTGCCTATTGTCCTGTAGCCCATCCCAGCCTTGTGCAGGTCTACAATGTTATCCCTGATGTCCTTACACAGCTCTCTGGTCTTAGCCATTGTGGAGAGGTTGGAGTCTGTTTGATTGAGTGTGTGGACAGGTGTCTTTTATACAGGTAACGAGTTCAAACAGGTGCAGTTAATACAGGTAATGAGTGGAGAACAGGTGGGCATCTTAAAGAAAAACTAACAGGTCTGTGAGAGCCGGAATTCTTGCTGGTTGGTAGGTGATCAAATATTTATGTCATGCAATAAAATGCTAATTAATTACTTAAAAATCATACAATGTGATTTTCTGGATTTTTGTTTTAGATTCCGTCTCTCACTGTTGAAGTGTACCTATGATAAAAAATTACAGACCTCTACATGCTTTGTAAGTAGGAAAACCTGCAAAATCGGCAGTGTATCAAATACTTGTTCTCCCCACTGTATATCAACGAATTGGCGAGGGCACTAGAACAGTCTGCAGCACCCGGCCTCACCCTACTAGAATCTGAAGTCAAATGTCTACTGTTTGCTGATGATTCTGTCCCCAACCAAGGAGGGCCTAGGGCAGCACCTAGATCTTCTGCACAGATTCTGTCAGACCTGGGCCCTGACAGTAAATCCCAGTAAGAACTAAATAATGGTGTTCCAAAAAAGAACCAGTTGCCAGGACTACGAATACAAATTCCATCTAGACACCATTGCCCTAAAGCAGTGTTTCCCAAACGTTTTATAGGCCTGTACCCCTTCAAACATTCAACCTCCAGCTAGGTACCCCCTCTAGCACCATGGTCAACTCTCAAATGTTGTTTATTGCCATCATTGTAAGCCTGCCACACACACACTATACGATACATTTATTAAACATAAGAATTAGTTAGAATTTTTGTCACAACCTAGCACGTGGGAAGTGACGAAGACCTCTTATAAGACCAGGGCACAAATAATAATATAATAATAATCAATAATTTTGCTCTTTATTTAACCATCTTGCATATCAAATCTTACTTGTTCATCGAAAATGGTGAATAACTCACCACAGGTTAATGAGAAGGGTGTGCTTGAAAGGATGCACATAACTCTGCAATGTTGGGTTGATTGGAGAGAGTCTCAGTCTTAAATCATTATCCACACACAGTCTGGGCCTGTATTTAGTTTCCATGCTAGTGAGGGCCGAGAAACCACCCTCATACAGGTACATACAGTTAAAGTCGGAAGTTTACATACACCTTAACCAAATACATTTAAACTCAGTTTTTTCACAATTCCTGACATTTAATCCAAGTAAAAATTCCCTGTTTTAGGTCAGTTAGGATCACCACTTTATTTTAAGAATGTGACATTTCAGAATAATAGTAGAGAGAACGATTTATTTCAGCTTTTATTTCTGTCATCACTTTCCCAGTGGGTCAGAAGTTTACATACACTCAATTAGTATTTGGTAGCATTGCCTTTAAATTGTTTAACTTGGGTCAAACATTTTGGGTAGCCTTCAACAAGCTTCCCACAATAAGTTCGGTTAATTTTGTCCCATTCCTCCTGACAGAGCTGGTGTAACTGAGTCAGGTTTGTAGGCCTCCTTGCTTGCACATGCTTTTTCAGTTCTGCCCCACAAATTTTCTATAGGATTTAGGTCAGGGTTTTGTGATGGCCACTCCAATACCGTGACTTTGTTGTCCTTAAGCCATTTTGCCACAACTTTGGAAGTATGCTTGGGGTCATTGTCCATTTGGAAGACCCATTTGTGACCAAGCTTTAACTTCCTGACTGATGTCTTGAGATGTTGCTTCAATATATCCACATAATTTTCCTCCTCATGATGCCATCTATTTTGTGAAGTGCACCAGTCCCTCCTGCAGCAAAGCAACCCCACAACATGGTGCTGCCACCCCCATGCTTCATGGTTGGGATGGTTTTCTTCAGCCTGCAAGCCTCCTCCTTTTCCCTCCAAACATAACGATGGTCATTATGGCCAAACAGTTCTATTTTTGTTTCATCAGACCAGAGGACATTTCTCCAAAAAGTACGATCTTTGTCCCCATGTGCCGTTGCAAACCGTAGTCTGGCTTTTTTATGGTGGTTTTATAGCAGTGGCTTCTTCCTTGCTGAGCGGCCTTTCAGGTTATGTTGATATAGGACTTGTTTTACTGTGGATATAGATACTTTTGTACCTGTTTCCTCCAGCATCTTCACAAGGTCCTTTGCTGTTGTTCTGGGATTGATTTGCACTTTTCGCACCAATGTACGTTCATCTCTAGGAGACAGAACGCGTCTCCTTCCTGAGCGGTATGACGGCTGTGTGGTTTCATGGTGTTTATACTTGCGTACTATTGTTTGTACAGATGAACGTTAACAAAGTTAACCATTTTCACTGTGGTGTTTAAAATGTCTTTCAAGCTGTCAGGCATTCCCTTGGCAGCAAGAGCCTCTCGGTGGATGCTGCAGTGTACCCAAGTTGCGTCGGGAGAAACTGCTTGCACGCACGTTACCACTCCACTATGTCTCCCTATCATGGCTTTTGCTCCATCAGTACAGATACCAACATGAGCAGCAGCTACGTTTGGCTACATACGGACCGTTAGTGGAATTCCCGCGAGAGAGTAACGGTTAATGTGATTGGATGTTAATTATTTGACTAGGCTACCTGTATTTGACATTGTGTTGTTATTTAGCTGAACACTAGATGGTTTAATTGTATTTTGCCGGTGAAACGTTGGTATTCAGTCGAGAGAAAAAAACTCACCCAAATGTATAGCCCCGTTGGAAAATATAAATGGACTGTTTAATAAAAAAATCATAAAAAAATGTGAATCACATTTTTATTTGGCTTACCCCCGACGGCATTGCCCCAGTTAGGGAAAACCTGCCCTAGAGCACACCAAAAAATATACATACCTCAGCCTAAACATCAGCGCCATGTACCTTCCAAAAAGCTGTGAACGATCTGAGGGGCCTTCTATGCCATCAAAAGGAACAGAAAATTCAACATACCAATTAGGATCTGGCTATAAATGCTTTAATCCGTTATAGAACCCATTGCCCTTTATGGTTGTGAGGTCTGGGGTCCGCTCAACAACCAAGAATTCACAAAATGGGACAAACACCAAATTTAGACTATGCATGCAGAATTCAGCAAAAAACATCCTCTGTGTACAACGTAAAACACCAAATAATGCATGCAGAGCAAAATTAGGCCGATACCGGCTAATTATCAAAATCCAGAAAATAGCATTTAATTCTACAACCACCTAAAAGGAAGCGATTCCCAAACCTTCCATAACAAAATCATCACCTACAGAGAAATTAACCTGGGGCTCTGTTCACAAACACAGGACAGCAACAGAATTAGACCCAACCAAATCATGAGAAACAAAAAGATTATTACTTGACACATTGGAAAGAATTTACAAAAAAACAGGGCAAACAAGAATGATATTTAAACCTAAACAGAGAGTACACAGCGGCAGAATACCTGACCACTGTACTTTAACTATTTGCACATCGTTACAACACTGTATATAGACACAACATGATATTTGAAATGTCATTATTATTTTGGAACTTCTGTGAGTGTAAATTTAATTGTTAATTTGTATTGTTTCTTTCACTTTTGTTTATTATCTACTTTACTTGCTTTGGCAATGTTAACATATGTTTCCCATGCCAATAAAGCCCTTAAATTGAATTTAAGAGAATCTATTTCACATTATGCCAATTAAGCATAAGTAATGAACACCACACCATTATTTTAAATGTTCATTGGAGGAACTGCACTGCAGTCTCTCACCCCTCTTAAAATTTCAGCAAAAAAATAAACATCCCTTTTTCAGGACCCTGTCTTTCAAAGACAATTCTTAAAAATCGAAATAACTTCACAGATCTTCATTGTAAAGGGTTTAAACACGGTTTCCCATGCTTGCTCAATGAACCATAAACAATTCATGAACATGCACCTGTGGAACGGTCATTAAGACACTAACAGCTTACAGACGGTAGGCAATTAAGGTCACAGTTATGAAAACTTAGGACACTAAAAAGGCCTTTCAACTGACTCTGAAAAACATCAAAAGAAAGATGTCCAGGGTCCTTGCTCATCTGCGTGAACGTGCCTTAGGCATGCTGCAAGGAGGCATGAGGACTGCAGATGTGGCCAGGGCAATAAATTGCAATGTCCGTACTGTGAGACGCCTAAGACAGCGCTACAGGGAGACAGGACGGACAGCTGATCGTCCTCGCAGTGGCAGACCACGTGTAACAACACCTGCAAAGGATCGGTACATCCGAACATCACATCTGTGGGACAGGTACAGGATGGCAACAACAACTGCCCGAGTTACACCAGGAATGCACAATCGCTCCATCCGTGCTCAGACTGTCCGCAATAGGCTGAAAGAGGCTGGACTGAGGGCTTGTAGACCTGTTGTAAGGCAGGTCCTCACCAGACATCACTGGCAACAACGTCGCCTATGGGCACAAACCCACCGTCGCTGGACCAGACAGGACTGGCTCTTCACTGATGAGTTGCGGTTTTGTCTCACCAGGGGTGATGGTCGGATTCGCGTTTATTGCCGAAGGAATGAGTGTTACACCGAGGCCTGTAACTCTGGAGCGGGATCGATTTGGAGGTAGAGGTTCCGTTATGGTCTGGGGCAGTGTGTCACAGCATCATCGGACTGAGCTTGTTGTCATTGCAGGCAATCTCAACGCTGTGTGTTACAGGGAAGACATCCTCCTCCCTCATGTGGTACCCTTCCTGCAGGCTCATCCTGACATGACCCTCCAGCATGACAATGCCACAAGCCATACTGCTCGTTCTGTGCGTGATTGTCATGAATGTCAGTTTTCTGCCGTGGCCAGCGAAGAGCCCGGATCTCAATCCCATTGAGCACGTCTGGGACCTGTTGGATTGGAGGGTGAGGGTTAGGGCCATTCCCCCCAGAAATGTCCGGGAACTTGCAGGTGCCTTGGTGGAAGAGTGGGGTAACATCTCACAGCAAGAACTGGCCAATCTGGTGCAGTCCATGAGGAGGAGATGCACTGCAGTACTTAATGCAGCTGGTGGCCACAACAGATACTGACACTGCCCCCCCCCCCCCCCCTTTATTCAGGGACACATTATTCCATTTCTGTTAGTCACATGTTAATTTTATGTGTCAGTTGTTGAATCTTGTTATGTTCATACAAATATTTACAAACGTTAAGTTTGCTGAAAATAAACGCAGTTGACAGTGAGAGGACTTTTTTTGTTGTTGCTGAGTTTATATCCTGTACACACACCTTTAAAAATGTATATTGCCTGTTCTCAATATCCAATAAAACACCTTTCTTTCACTGATGAAAGACTTACAGATTTTAAAAGTCAGCAACAGCAGAGTTGCTTTAAGTGAAGTGTCTTCACAGCTGAAAACCAATCGAATGTAATTTGCCTTTAACAAGGAACACCCCAAAGTCATTACCGACATTTTCAGTTTCCCTTTCCAATTCGATCCTCTCCTCTAGAGAGGAACAGGTGAAGCGATAGGATTTACTTCGCCCAAAATCTGTCAGTGAAAGTGTCGAGTTACGAGAGGCTAATTTGATCAAATAGAAGTTTCGTAATGTTTAGGCTGTTACAAATGTACTGATAAAATTGGATTCACGTTGCATTCCGGCAACTTTGAGAAAAATGACTAAGTTGTGCATCATTGGCTACAATGGTTCCACCTGACCTAATTTGCCTTCAATCATTGAGGACATGTATTTCCGTTGTTAGAGGGGGTCACTCGGCTTTCTTGCCAATATAATAAATAATCTTTGTCTTCTCTCGAAAAGCCCCAGCGAGTCACGTGATAAACTACAGTGGGTCATATGACCGAAGGGAAAGTTCCTTCTGATTGTACAAAATCGCAGAGGACACAGCACAAATCCGTATCGCGTGTGCATCGCAGTTCGGGGAAATATAGCCTACCGTTTTATAGTTGGGCTTATACGTAGACTCAAGTTCCTTGCTAGTTATTCTCGTAGAATATCTGCGTAGTTCTGTAAACAGGAGCGTGGTGTGACGCGATGAAGGTGAGCGGTGTGTTGTTGTGTGTGTTCCTGTTCTGGGTGGAGGGCTCCCAGGCTGATACCCCGGCCAACTGCACATATGAAGACCTGTTGGGCTCCTGGGTGTTCCAGGTAGCGAAGGGAGGGCAAGACAAAAGTATCAACTGCTCTCTGATGGGTAAGAGCTGGAAATACGGAACAATCTCACGCTTTAAGCAATCAAGTTGGCTATGTAACAAACTTTTAATTGGTTCGAGTGTTAACTTGACCCGGTAGTCTGCTGTTGCCTTTGTCTGTAGGCTATTGTTTGTGCTTTTGTAACAATGATACAATGCTTGATACAACTTTCACCACTGCCCAATGTTAATGTCTACCCTGGCTTACTTTGCAATACAGAAGAAGCCTAAAGTTTAATTGAATTAATTACCGAAATGTCTCTCTGTATGTGTTAAAAAAAGACACCATTGATAAGTCGATAACGGTGCACCTGGAGAAGCTGTCTGTGGCCGTGGACGACCTGGGGAACACGGGATTCTTCACCCTCATCTACAATCAGGGCTTTGAGGTTGTCCTCGATGACTACAAGTGGTTTGGCTTCTTCAAGGCAAGTTTAAGCTCTCACTTGTGTTTCATTCAGGATTACACTTTAGTCTATAATAGTATCATACTACGATCTCTGTCAAGAGGTCTGGAACATTTTTGGTGGATATGGAATTACATTGTCATTATATCTCCAGCCTGTAGGCTACAGAAAAGGCCACATACCTGTTCTACCATGTCCTTTATCTGCTAAAAGGGATTTTAATTGGACGTTGAAGTGCTGCACAGATGTTTCTATAGCAGGTCTCTGGAGAGGCATGCTGGGAATGGACAAGCTAAATATTTTGCACCCTTGCCTTTAACAAAGTGGGCACTGCTTATCAAGGGTGGCACCAGCTCTCACCTAAAAAGCCCATAGGCCACTGGTTGAGGGGAATTTCATTGTTTTTGGGTAGAATTGTGAGGTTTTGTGTGTCATAGGTGCATCTTGGTCAGTTTAGCTCAGTCAATGCCATCAATATTCCACCTAATGAGTGGGCCGGCTGCGATGGAAGTCCTCCTACCTTGTAGCTTTGCACACTACGTTTCAGAGACATGGCTGGTCACCGTTCCTGTAATTGCAGGGCTGGTGGTTCAGTCACTCATCTGGCTCTTACATCTCAGTTGATACATTGATGCTTTCAGGCTCGTGTTTCAACGTTACTTTCAGTGTTGTGTTACTTTTCATTCAGGGTTATATTTTGTTTTGCTATTTCACGTGACTTCCTTGTGACGATCAGGGGAAATGTTCAGTGTTGTCCCTCCTACATGGTAGAGCTGATGTCTGCAAGTCACTTGTACTTCCTTATTGAAACTGTCTGGACTTGTTTCAGCACAGTGACACACCACATGCTTCACTGGAAAAGCCCATTGCTAGTTACTCACTGCTGTTCATAACGCCACTCTGTCTGCTCTCTCTCTCATATTGAAAGCTGTTGTCAGGGTAACTGCCACATCCACTTGCATAAAACATCACTGACTTGTTGATCTTCTGCTTTTTAATATCCAACTTTGGACATAAAGATTCAATGTGATTGTCCTCTTTCTACACAACACACAGGGAAGCCTTGTACACAGACTGATTGTTCTCCTCTCTGTTCCAGTACTCTGAGCAGGGCTCTGAGGTGACCAGCTACTGTGACCAGACTCTGCCAGGCTGGGTCCATGATTCTCTGGGGAACAACTGGGCCTGCTTCACTGCCAAGAGGGTTGTCCCAATAGCCCCTCGCTCCGTACACACACACCGCTACCACCCCAATGACCTGTGAGTAGCCTCAGGGTTTTATAGCAGGCTTGACACACTCTGTGCCCAATAATAATGCTCTCCAATAATCACATGTGTTTTCACATTAAAGTCCTATAGTTGGCTAGAAGGCTATTTTTCATCCATGGTCCCATTTTAGTGTGAGCATTGCTCATATTGAAAAACAAGCAGTCTGCTTAGTTTTTAGACTCTCTTTTACATTGTCTGTCAGTCACTGATCGTGTGTCAAGTGTGAGTCATGTGTTCTGGTCTGAGCAGTGCTCTCTCCCTCTGGCTGTTCTAGTGCTCCTGTGTTCTGTTTTCCTTCCCTCAGGCTGTGTCGGTCTGTTTACTCATGTGGGGTCTGTTTACTCATGTGGTGTGTATGTCAAATTGTACTTATAAAGCCCTTTTTACATCAGCTGATATCATGAAGTGTTATACAGAAACCCAGCCTAAAACCCCAAACGGCAAGCAATGCAGAGGTAGAATCAGTCTTTGCTCCTCCCCCAGGTAGGTGTTGGTCTGTTTACTACTCTCTCCCCTCCCCCAGGTTCCTCCAGAGGTCCTACAAACACAACCTGGACTTCATTGACTCCATCAATGTGGCCCAGAGCTCCTGGAAAGCCACGGCCTACAGCGAACATGAGACCTATACTCTGCAGCAGCTAATGCACAGGGCTGGGGGACCAGCCTCGCACATCCCCAGGTACAGTCACTCACTTGGGAAAATATGTATTGAAACAGGAATTAAATTATAAAACTCATTTTGGCGAACTTCACACAAGAAGCAGGATGAGTCGGCGTGAGATGTGTAACTTCTGAAAGGAAAGGGTGACAATCAGGGACTTTTTTATTTGTAAGTGGGGGGGACATTTATTAATTTATTATCCATTCAATAACTCCACACAGCCTACCTGACCGCTCAGAGGCGTCCGCATGGTCCTAATGCACACCGTTGCCTCATTTTGTATCACGGTACAAACTGGGGGTGACAGAAGCAATTTCATAATGTGGGAGGGACAGGTCCCCAGTGACAGTTGCGCCCCTGGAGAGAATAGTCATGGCAGATGAGGCCAAGACTAGAGGGTTCTGTTTTAGGATAATGGAACACTGTCTCTGGCCCCAACTCGTCCAGACTGCTCTGGAATGACGGATGGTAAGAGGCACTCTGTACAAGGGCTTACAAATGCCTGAAGTTTCTCTCAACCCCCAGCTGAGTTGTATTTTTCTCTCCACTTGTTCACCCCCAAACCCCCTCCCCCCCCTCATGGATTTTAAAGGAATGGTATGGTGGGAACTAAGTACAGTTATTGCTGTGACACCAATCAATAGTGGGGGGGGGGGGGGGGGGGGGGGGGCAGCTAGTGATCACCTCAGGAGACAGTGGGGAAGAGATCACATTGGTGGTGGTCAGTAGCTATGAAACAGGACTCTAAAACTGAGGTAGTACCTAAAGGTGTTCAATAGGAACACTCATTTTGGAGTCATTGCAAAAAACGTCCATGGTGTACCCTTATTGTATGAGTCTATGCTCCTCCCCAGACGTGTTGGCCCCGCCCCTGTGACAGCAACGCTAGCCAAGATGGCGGCCGGCCTCCCTGAGCGCTGGGACTGGAGAGATGTCAACGGAGTCAACTACCTCAGTCCTGTCCGCAACCAGGGTAACGCACGCCGGGTCAAATACAAACACTTGTCTATTGTGACTCTTGGCAATATGTCTCCTCTCCCAACCTCGGTGTTTAATGTTCAGCCTGTCTGCTGTGTCTGAGGCCTTAGGAATGTCCTCTACAGGTCGTGCTGTACCGCTGCCTCTCCTAGTTAGAGAACTGCTAAATCAGTGGTCCCTCCTGGATTATAGTGGCCAATGTTCCCGTCTCAACCCCACAGACACAGCGCGCTGGTGTGTAGTGAGTTGTTGCATAGCTGTCTGAGAGGGCAACGGCAGGGCTGGGATTTAGGAGCTCTGCTGAGGGGTTTTACCAGCTGTGTGAGGATGTGGGGCTTTCTGCCCTCCCTGAAAGGCTCTGCGTGGTCGACAGTGGCCGAACAGCATTTACTGCAGAACTATTGTGAAGGAAGTGAGTTTGGTTGACGGGAGGTGGTACATCCTGTATAAACAATCATGTCAATGCAGAACTATACGGAGCCCTCTGCGTTGTTACAATTTGAGGCGAGATGTGGTACGGAGCTTCATTTAGCCTCTGCGTACCTCCGGAGGCTCCACAACTGCGTCACACCCTCCATACGAAGCCGCCGACCACATTTTCGTCTCAAACATAAATTGGCTTTTAGGGTTCATTCCCACAGAACTAGTTGCAGGTTAAAGATGATCCACGGACTGCTTGACCAGGTGTCTGGTTCTTAGTGGTGACTGATATTGCAGTGAGGTTTTTGATTGGTTGTGACAGTGCAGGGTTTGATTGCTACTCTGTGGGTTCCAGCTTCGTGTGGTAGCTGCTATTCCTTTGCCTTAATGGGAATGTTGGAGGCTCGTGTCCGGCTCCAAACCAACAACACCGAGACTCCCATCTTCAGCCCACAGCAGGTCGTGTCCTGCTCCCAGTACTCCCAAGGTAATGAGCGAGCACACACTGCATAATTGTACCTCGACGGTGTCTGTGTATTTCTCCCATATCTAAGCCCTCTTACTTCCTCCCCCTCAGGTTGTGACGGTGGTTTCCCCTACCTCATTGGCAAGTACGTCCAGGACTTTGGGATCGTGGAAGAGTCGTGTTATCCGTACGCTGGGACAGATTCCCCGTGTGACGTTCCCGATGGCTGTCTCCGCCACTACACTTCGGACTACAGCTACGTGGGAGGGTTCTACGGAGGCTGCAGCGAGTCTGCCATGATGCTGGAACTGGTCAAGAACGGCCCCATGGGGGTGGCCTTTGAGGTGGGACACACACACGTTGGTTTGTGCATTGGCTAGCTCTATGAGTGATGGCCAGTATTAGTTTGCTAAGTCAAAATGGCCAGCTGTATTCCTCACACTGTTCTCGTCCAGGTGTATCCTGACTTCATGCACTACAAGGAGGGTATCTACCACCACACGGGCCTCCATGACACCAACAACCCGTTTGAGCTGACCAACCACGCGGTGCTGCTGGTGGGCTACGGCAAATGTCACGTCACGGGTCAGAAGTTCTGGGTGGTGAAGAACAGCTGGGGGACGGCGTGGGGCGAGGGGGGCTTCTTCAGGATCAGACGGGGGTCTGACGAGTGTTCCATCGAGAGCATCGCTGTGGCAGCCAAGCCCATCCCTAAACTGTGAGGGTCTACGGGGGTAGGAGGGAAAGGGTTAATCTTTAGGCCTTTTCCCAATTGGAACCGAGCCTGAAGTCTACAAAGGCTTATAAATGTAAAGTTTTAAATGGCTGGGACGTTGTTGTCAGATATAATCGGTAACTGTAAAAGTGTTCACCACGCTCGCTAGACTGTCTGATTATTGCTATGCCAGTCAGATGCATATTTGGGAATGATGCCAAAAGGGAACCTGCTTTAATTCCCTATAACTGGGATTTGTAGTTTTATTAGTATTTTGTAGTTAGTCTGGTGATTAATAGGAGGGCAGAGGACCTCTGCTCTCTGTAATCTCAGGGGAGACTGTCCTGTGATCTGAAATATATACTCTGTTGCTAGTCATCTCTATACTGTACTATCTCTGTGATGCTATAAATTGGAGTCTCCAGGGAATGTTCAAAGGGACTCATGATGTTTGAAGGGAAACAGTATATTCAATGTTGGTGTCTTTTTTTTTTTTCTTCAGAAGTGGTTGCCTTTTAGATGTCAGTTTTCCAATAAGATCACATCATGCACAGCTTTTGTCTGCTTTATTACAATTTGATAAATAAAGTTTTATAATTATTTTATATATTGACACATAGCTTAAGATTTATCCATGTGTGTAACTTCAATATTCTTCATGACACGTTGCGTGTCTTGCAACTTTTTCGGGGTTAAGTAACTTTAAAATAAGCTTTTAGGTATGAACTTCAGATGGGGTCAGCGCAGCTGCGAGCTCTCTCGCCCGAGGCCCGCCAGTCACAAGGTCCCGCTGTTACCCTCTTCTGCCCCACTTCTCTGGGCGTTCCTTCGGGATCGCTGGAGTACACCGCGCCACAGTCTCTTCTCTCCCGTCATCACGGCGTATTAATGTCCTACCGTAGCGCTCCGCGGTCGCCATGCAGAACAATCACAAGGAGCACCTCTATAAGATCCTGGTAATAGGGGACCTGGGGGTGGGCAAGACTAGCATCATCAAGCGCTATGTTCACCAGAACTTCAGCCCAAACTACCGAGCCACAATAGGAGTGGACTTCGCCCTGAAGGTCCTTAACTGGGACCATGAAACAGTACGGCTACAGCTATGGGACATAGCAGGTAGGAGAAGCATTACGCGTGACTGCTCAAATGGGTACACAGGTAGGCCCGTTGAATTATTATGCTAATTGGAGAAATTACATGCCATTTTTGTAAGAGGTTTGATGG
Source organism: Salvelinus fontinalis (assembly GCF_029448725.1). Taxonomy (NCBI): domain Eukaryota; kingdom Metazoa; phylum Chordata; class Actinopteri; order Salmoniformes; family Salmonidae; genus Salvelinus; species Salvelinus fontinalis. Next base: position 11,283,728 of record NC_074697.1, on the reverse strand, counting down.
CTTGTCAAAGTTGCAGCGTAAGAAGCGGGATGGGGAGACGGGAGGGAACTGTAGATATTAGGTTCTGGGGTGTGGTCAACGGACTATGTGTATCAAAAAGATTGGATGTATTGTATACTGACGGCAACATGTAATACAAAAATTTTAGGAAGAGTTTTGTTAAGTAATATTAAACAACAGTCCTGTTCGTTTGCAGACGTTGGGAACCGATGGCAGTTAAGTTACACCGTATGCGTATTGGCCGTATCTCACGTGAGTGGCGGTTATTGGAGAAATTCGTCTGATGCTTCTGCGCGCGCTCTCTCAGTTCCATAAGCTCTGGCCGGTACAGCCGGTGCGCACGCCTGCATGTACAGTCATGTGTCTCGCACTCGTGAGAGAGATTTGAGGCGCAGAATGGGTTTATCGTGAATGAGAACCGGCAATACTTCCGGGATCGAGAATGCCCTGCTACCTATTCTATTCACAATAGATTGATGCGTTGCTTCATTGAGCTCAATTTGGAGGGATATTGTGAACTATGTTTTCTCATACCCTTAATTTAAATGGATGTGTTCATGAGACATTGCAACGTCCCAGTGTTTAGTGTGGCCTTATATGGCCTCTGCTAAGAGCTCTCAGCATTTATTGTGCAGGGGTTTTGATTGTTTCTTGTCAGTCACTACATGATCAGAAGCTTTCAAAGCCTTGGAAGGAAATACGTCTTGCAGCAACAAAACAGCTAAACTAGTACAGTTGAGTCAGGAGAACTCGTGTATGTCGATGTGGTCAATTTAAATAGAGCGCCGTATCAAAATAGCAATATCATGTGGATGGTTTCTCAGTTTAGCTTGATGTAGTCATCTGACGTTAACTCAGACTGGAGATGTTGCCTGGCTTGAACTAGCCTTGCTCTATTGATCATGCACTTGTAGAATGTCACACCTAGGCCCGACCCTAGATGTACCTGTAGGCTAGACCTTACGTCCTATGTACTTGTGGAGATCTGAGAGTATTTGACAGGTGGAAGCTTAAACGTATTGCTTTCATCAATCAAATCCAATCAATCGTTTATAAGGCGTAGGGTCTAGGTCTAGGCAGTGGTGGAAAAATTACCCATTGTCATACTTGAGTAGAAGTAAAGATACCTTTTTAATAGAAAATTACTCAAGTGAAACTAACCCAGTTAAATACTACTTGAGTAATTCTAAAAGTATTTGATTTTAAATATACTTTATAAAAATGAAATATAATTACAAAAATACTGTAAATGTATAAAAAATAAAAGTACATAGAACAAAAGTATAAACGCTACATGTAAAGTGTTGATTTCATGACCTAAAATCAAAGATCTCAGAAGTTTTACATAGTCGTGGCCAAAAGTTTTGAGAATGACACAAATATTAATTTTCAAAAAGTCTGCTGCCTCAGTTTGCATGATGGCAATTTGCATATACTGCAGAATGTTATGTAGTGATCAGATGAATTGCAATTAATTGCAAAGTCCCTCTTTGCCATGGAAATGAACTGAATCCCCAAAAAACATTTCCATTGCATTTCAGCCCTGCCACAAAAGGACCAGCTGACATGTCAGTGATTCTCTCACTCACAGGTGTGAGTGTTGACGAGGACAAGGCTGGAGATCACTCTGTCATGCTGATTGAGTTCGAATAACAGACTGGAAGCTTCAAAAGGAGGATGGTGCTTGGAATCATTGTTCTTCCTCTGTCAATCATGGTTACCTGCAAGGAAACACATGCCATCATCATTGCTTTGCACAAAAAGGTTTTCACAGGCAAGGATATTGCTGCCAGTAAGATTGCACCTAAATCAACCATTTATCGGATCATCAAGAACTTGAAGGAGAGCGGTTCAATTGTTGTGAAGATGGCAGCAGGCAGGTGTGAGTGCATCTGCACACACAGTGAGGCGAAAACTTTTGGAGGATGGCCTGGTGTCAAGAAGGGCAGCAAAGAAGCCCCTTCTCTCCAGGAAAAACATCAGGGACAGACTGATATTCTGAAAAAGGTACAGGGATTGGACTGCTGAGGACTGGGGTAGAGTCATTTTCTCTGATGAATCCCCTTTCCGATTGTTTGGGGCATCTGGAAAAAAGCTTGTCCGGAGAATACAAGGTGAGCGCTACCATCAGTCCTGTGTCATGCCAACAGTAAAGCATCTTGAGACCATTCATGTGTGGGGTTGCTTCTAAGCCAAGGGAGTGGGCTCACTCACAATTTTGCCTAAGAACACAGCCATGAATAAAGAATGGTACCAACACATCTCCCGAGAGCAACTTCTCCCAACCATCCAGGAACAGTTTGGTGACGAACAATGCCTTTTCCAGCATGATGGAGCACCTTGCCATAAGGCAAAAGTGATAACTAAGTGGCTCGGGGAACAAAACATTGATATTTTGCGTCCATGGCCAGGAAACTCCCCAGACCTTAATCCCATTGAGAACTTGTGGTCAATCCTCAAGAGGCGGGTGGACAAACAAACAACCCACAAATTCTGAACAAACTCCAAGCATTATGCAAGAATGGGCTGCCATCAGTCAGGATGTGGCCCAGAAGTTAATTGACAGCATGCCAGGGCGGATTGCAGAGGTCTTGAAAAAGGGTCAAGACTGCAAATATTGACTCTCTGCATCAACTTCATGTAATTGTCAATAAAAGCCTTTGACACTTATGAAATGTTTGTAATTATACTTCAGTATTCCATAGTAACATCTGACAAAAATATCAAAAGACACTGAAGCAGCAAACTTTGTGAAGATTAATATTTGTGTCATTCTCAAAACTTTTGGCCATGACTGTACACAAAAAGCTTATTTCTCTCAAATGTTTTTCCAAAATTTGTTTACATCCCTGTTAGTGAGCATTTTATCCTTTGTCACGATAATCTATCCATCTGACAGGTGTGGAATATTAAGAAGCTGATTAATCAGCATGTTCATTACACAGGTGCACCTTGTGCTGGGGACAACAAAAGGCCACTCTAAAATGTGTAGTTTTGTCATACATTTACATTTAAGTCATTTAGCAGACGCTCTTATCCAGAGCGACTTACAAATTGGAAAGTTCATACATATTCACCCTGGTCCCCCCGTGGGAATTGAACCCTGGTCCCCCCGTGGGAATTGAACCCACAACCCTGGCGTTGCAAGCGCCATGCTCTACCAACTGAGCCACACGGGACCACTCATACAACACAATGCCACAGATGTCTAAAGTTTTGAGGCACTGTGCATTTGGCATGCTGACTGCAGGAATGTCAGCCAGAGCTGTTGCCAGAGAATCTAATGTTAATTTCTCTACCATAAGCCACCTCCAATGTCGTTTTAGAAAATTTACGTTCAACTGGCTTCATAACCACAGACCACATGTAACCACGCCAGCCCAGGAATATTTCTGTCTTTAATAATGCCTTTTATAAAACTTATTCTGATTGGCTGGGCTTAGCTCCCCAGCGGGTGGGCCTATTCCCTCCCAGGCCCACCCATGACCAGTCATGTGCAATCCATATATTAGGGAGTAATGAAAGGATTTCCATTGACTGATGTCCTTCTATGAACTGGAACTCGGCAAAATCTTTGAAATTGTTGCATGCTGCGTATATATTCTAGTTCAGAATATAATAATATATGGTGGGCTCTCTCTCTCTCTGGTGGGCTCCCTCTTTCTCTCTCTCTGGTGGGCTCTCTTTCTTTCTCTGGTGGGCTCTTTCTCTCTTTCTGGTGGGCTCTCTCTCTCTCTGGTGGGCTCTCTCTCTCTCTGGGGGGCTCTCTCTCTCTCTCTCTCTGGTGGGCTCTCTCTCTCTCTGCTGGGCTCTCTCTCTGGTGGGCTCTCTCTCTCTCTGGTGGGCTCTCTCTCTCTCTCTGCTGGGCTCTCTCTCTCTCTGCTGGGCTCTCTCTCTCTATGCTGGGCTCCCTCTCTCTCTGATGGGCTCCCTCTTTCTCTGATGGGCTCCCTCTTTCTCTCTCTCTCTCTGGTGGGCTCTCTCTCTCTCTCTGGTGGGCTCTCTCTCTCTCTGGTGGGCTCTCTCTCTCTCTGCTGGGCTCTCTCTCTCTGGTGGGCTCTCTCTCTCTCTCTGGTGGGCTCTCTCTCAATTCAATTCAATTCAAGGGGCTTTATTGGCATGGGAAACATGTGTTAACATTGCCAAAGCAAATGAGGTAGACAATACACAAAAGTGAAACAAACAAAACTAATTAACAGTAAACATTACACATACAGAAGTTTCAAAACAATAAAGACATTACGAGTGTCATATTAAATATATACAGTGTTGTAACAATGTACAAATGGTTAAAGCACACAAGTTAAAATAAGTAAGCATAAATATGGGTTGTATTTACAATGGTGTTTGTTTTTCACTGGTTGCCCTTTTCTTGTGGCAACAGGTCACAAATCTTGCTGCTGTGATGGCACACTGTGGAATTTCACCCAGTAGATATGGGAGTTTATCAAAATTGGATTTGTTTTCGAATTCTTTGTGGATCTGTGTGATCTGAGGGAAATATGTGTCTCTAATATGGTCATACATTGGGCAGGTTAGGAAGTGCAGCTCGGTTTCCACCTCATTTTGTGGGCAGTGTGCACATAGCCTGTCTTCTCTTGAGAGCCATGTCTGCCTACGGCAGCCTTTCTCAATAGCAAGGCTATGCTCACTGAGTCTGTACATAGTCAAAGCTTTCCTTAAGTTTGGGTCAGTCACAGTGGTCAGGTATTCTGCCACTGTGTACTCTCTGTTTAGGGCCAAATAGCATTCTAGTTTGCTCTGTTTTTTTGTTAATTCTTTCCAATGTGTCAAGTAATTATCTTTTTGTTTTCTCATGATTTGGTTGGGTCTGGGGCTTTGTGGGGTGTGTTTGTGTTTGTGAACAGAGCCCTAGGACCAGCTTGCTTAGGGGACTCTTCTCCAGGTTCATCTCTCTGTAGGTGATGGCTTTGTTATGGAAGGTTTGGGAATCGCTTCCTTTTAGGTGGTTGTAGAATTTAACGGCTCTTTTCTGGATTTCTCTCTCTGGTGGGCTCCCTCTTTCTCACTCTCTGGTGGTCTCTCTCTCTCTCTGCTGGGCTCCCTCTTTCTCTCTCTCTGGTGGGCTCTCTCTTTCTCTCTCTCTCTGGTGGGCTCTCTCTCTCTGGTGGGCTCCCTCTTTCTCTCTCTCTGGTGGGCTCCCTCTTTCTCTCTCTCTGGTGGGCTCCCTCTTTCTCTATCTCTGGTGGGCTCTCTCTCTCTGGTGGGCTCTCTCTCACTCTGGTGGGCTCTCTCTCACTCTGGTGGGCTTTCTCTCTCTCTGGGGGGCTCTCTCTCTCTGGTGGGCTCTCTCTCTGCTGGGCTCCCTCTCTCTCTCTCTCTCTGGTGGACTCTCTCTCACTCTGGTGGGCTCTCTCTCTGGTGGGCTCCCTCTCTTTCTCTCTCTCTGGTGGGCTCCCTCTCTTTCGGGTGGTCTCCCTCTTTCTCTCACTCTCTGGTGGGCTCCCTCTCTCTCTGGTGGTCTCCCTCTTTCTCTCACTCTCTGGTGGGCTCCCTCTTTCTCTCTCTCTCTGGTGGGCTCCCTCTTTTTCTCACTCTGGTGGGCTCCCTCACTCTCTGGTGGGCTCCCTCTCTCTCTGGTGGGCTCCCTCTTTCTCTCACTCTGGTGGGCTCCCTCTCTCTCTGGTGGGCTCCCTTACTCTCTGGTGGGCTCCCTCTCTCTCTGGTGGGCTCCCTCTTTCTCTGTCTGGTGGTCTACCTCTTTCTCTCACTCTGGTGGGCTCCCTCACTCTCTGGTGGGCTCCCTCTCTCTCTAGTGGGCTCCCTCACTCTCTGGTGGGCTCCCTCTCTCTCTGGTGGGCTCCCTCTTTCTCTCACTCTGGTGGGCTCCCTCTTTCTCTCACTCTGGTGGGCTCCCTCTTTCTCTGGTGGGCTCCCTCTTTCTCTCTCTCTCTGGTGGGCTCCCTCTTTCTCTGGTGGTCTACCTCTTTCTCTCTCCTTCTCCCTCTCTTTCTCCCTCTCTCTCTTCATAAGGTAGTCACCTGGAATGCATTTCAATTAACAGGTGTGCATTGTTCAAAGTTAATTTGTGGAATTTCTTTCCTTAATGCGTTGAGCCAATCAGTTGTGTTGTGAGAAGGTAGGGGTGGTAAAAAGAAGATAGCCCTATTTGGTAAAAGACCAAGTCCATATTATGGCAAGAACAGCTCAAATAAGCAAAGTCAAACAACAGTCTATCATTACTTTAAGACTTGAAGGTCAGTCAATCCAGAACATTTCAAGAACTTTAAAAGTTTCTTCAAGTACAGTTGCAAAAACCATCAAGTGCTATGATGAAACTGGCTCTCATGAGGACCACCACAGGAAAGGAAGACCCAGAGTTACCTCTGCTGCAGAGGATAAGTTCAGTAGAGTTACCAGCCTCAGAAATTGCAGCCCAAATAAATTCTTCACAGAGTTCAAGTAACAGATACATCTCAACATCAACTGTTCAGAGGAGACTGCATGAATCAGGCCTTCATGGTCGAATTGCTGCAAAGAAACCACTACTAAAGGACATCAATGAGAAGGAAAGATTTGCTTGGGCCAAGAAACACGAGCAATGGACATGAGACCAGTGGAAATCTGTCCTTTGGTCTGATGAGTCCAAATTTGCGATTATTGGTTCCAAATGCCGTATCTTTGTGAGAGACAGAGTAGGTGAACGGATGATCTCCGCATGTGTGGTTCCCACCGTGAGGCATGGAGGAGGAGGTGTGATGGTGTGGGGGCGCTTTGCTGGTGACTCTGTCTGTGATTTATTTCAGAATTCTTAACCAACATGGCTACAACAGCATCCTGCAGTGATACACCATCCCATCTGATTTGCGCTTAGTTGGTCTATCATTTGTTTTACAACGGAACAATGACCCAACACACCTCCAGGCTGTGTAAGGGCTATTTGACCATGAAGGAGAGTGATGGAGTGCTGTATCAGATGACCTGGCCTCCACAATCACCTGACCTCAACCCAATTGAGATGGTTTGTGATGAGTTGGACCGCAGAGTGAAAGAAAAGCAGCCAACAAGTGCTCAGCATATGTGGGAAGTCCTTCAAGACTGTTGGAAAAAAATTGAAGCTGGTTGAGAGAATGCACAGTGTGCAAAGCTGTCATCAAGGCAAAGGGTGGATACTTTGAAGAATCTCAAATATAAAATATATTTTGATTTGCTTAACATTTTGCCATATGTGTTATTTATTAATAGTTTTGATGTCTTCACTATTATTCTGCAATGTAAAAAATAAAGAAAAACCCTTGAATGAGTAGGTGTGCCAAACTTTAGACTGGTACTGAATATTTGATCTACGTGTGGAATGAGATGTACCCTGTCTGTCCACGTTGTCGTATTTTACCAGGCTTGATTAATGAATGTGACCCTCTACGACTGTGACCAGGACTGTGTAGTCGGCTCTTTGCCCTGAGGCAAATGGTTGTTAACAGCCTAAAGTAACCTTCATCTCAGTGGTGTTACCAGGGCTTATGATATGGTATTAGGGTCAGGGGTGGTGTGGTAACAAGACACATGTTTTATCACAAGGCCAAGGTATAGCGTTTAGTCCTGCTACTGCTATCAGTACTAACTAACAATACTGTGTGTGTGTCAGGTCAGGAGCGGTTTGGGAACATGACCCGGGTCTACTACCGTGAGGCCATGGGGGCGTTCATCGTGTTTGACGTGACGCGGCCTTCCTCCTTCGAGGCCGTCACCAAGTGGAAGGAGGACCTGGACTCTAAACTCACGCTGGCCAATGGGAAAAATGTGGCCGCTGTGCTATTGGCTAATAAGTGCGACCAGGGGCAGGACGTGCTGACCAACAATGGGATTCAGATGGAGAAATTCTGTCAGGAGAACGGCTTTGTGGGATGGTACGAGACCTCTGCCAAGGTGAGAACACAGACACACACACACACACACACACACACACACACACACACACACACACACACACACGGACGGGGGGGGGGGGGGCGGACGGACGGACGCAGTTTCATGTGAATGTCTTACCAAACCTCCACACACTCACACCTCCATACATATTATTAACACACTGACACACACACACTCACAGGTAGAGTTGAGTGGTGTCCAGATGTTCATTTCTGTACCATACCGCGGTATACGGTATTACCGGAAGTGCACAGACAGTGGAGCTATTATTATTATAGAAAAATACAAAGAATTTACGCAAAAAACAATTTAGGGAACATGGATCTTGATTCAGGAGGGGATTGAATGATTCTGCTGTAACCAAGAAGCTTGATGTTGACATCTAGCCACTTAGCTACCAAGTTAGCAACACGATGCATAGCTGGAGCCCGGAGCTGGAGATCATTTAGCACGCAACATCACACAATTTATTTTTACATTTTTAAATGTTTGAAAATAGTATTGAAATACCCCGGTATACGGTATAAACGGTATACAGCCCCAGCCTGCACACATGCTATGGAGTCATGGCACCTTGTACAGCTCTGGAATTTCACAAATTAACTGAAAGTGAGCACAATCAGTTGGATCAAACACACCACTGTCCCAGAAACACTGTGTGCCAGTGGAGCTCTACATTCCGAGAGTCAGAAGAAGGTGAAAGGTCGTTACCGTGGGTTACCAGATTTATGAGCTGCATTTTATTTCTGAAAAGTTGTCCCTTTCTGACTGCCTTTGTTCACTCCAGAAGTTAGTTCTACATATACTTTCCCCTATCCAGTTGGATGGACGAGTGGATGAGGGAGAGGGCAGAAATGAGGAGACACCTCTTTGGAATGGATGCACTGGAAATGGAACCGCATGAAGCATTCAGCCTCTTCACTCAAATACAAGTCAGTGATATAGAGATATGTAGAGAGTGATATAGAGGGTGATATAGAGTGATGTAAAGAGTGATATAGAGGGTGATATAGAGTGATGTAAAGAGTGCTGTAGAGAGTGATGTAGAGAGTGCTGTAGAGAGTGATATAGAGTGATGTAGAGAGTGGTATAGAGTGCTGTAGAGAGTGCTATAGAGTGATATAGAGTGATGTAGAGAGTGCTGTAGAGAGTGATGTATAGTGATGTAGAGAGTGATATAGAGTGATGTAGAGAGTGCTGTAAAGAGTGATGTGAAGAGTGATAGAGAGTGATAGAGAGGGATGTAGAGAGTGATAGAGACGGATGTAGAGAGTGATAGAGAGGGATGAAGAGAGTGATGTAGAGAGGGATGTAGAGAGTGATAGAGAGGGATGTAGAGAGTGATAGAGAGGGATGTAGAGAGTGATGTAGAGAGGGATGTGGAGAGTGATATAGAGTGATGTAAAGAGTGATGTGGAGAGTGATGTGGAGAGTGATATAGAGTGATGTAAAGAGTGATGTAGAGAGTGGTGTATGGAGTGATATAGACAGTGGTGTATGGAGGGCTATAGACTGTGGTGTATGGAGTGGTGAATGGAGTGCTATAGAGAGTGGTGTATGGAGGGCTATAGACTGTGGTGTATGGAGGGCTGTAGACTGTGGTGTATGGAGTGGTGAATGGAGTGCTATAGAGAGTGGTGTATGGAGTGCTATAGACAGTGCTATAGAGAGTGGTGTATGGGGTGTTATAGAGAGTGGTGTATGGAGTGCTATAGACAGTGGTGTATGGAGTGCTATAGAGAGTGGTGTATGGAGTGCTATAGAGAGTGGTGTATGGAGTGCTATAGAGAGTGGTGTATGGAGTGCTATAGAGAGTGGTGTATGGAGTTCTATAGACAGTGGTGTATGGAGTTTCTGTATGGAGTGCTATAGAGAGTGGTGTATGGAGTGTTATAGACAGTGGTGTATGGAGTTTGTGTATGGAGTGCTATAGACAGTGCTATAGAGAGTGGTGTATGGAGTGTTATAGACAGTGCTATAGAGAGTGGTGTATGGAGTGTTATAGACAGTGCTATAGAGAGTGGTGTAGAGAGTGGTGTATGGAGTGTTATAGACAGTGGTGTAGAGAGTGGTGTATGGAGTGCTATGGACAGTGGTGTAGAGAGTGGTGTATGGAGTGCTATGGACAGTGGTGTAGAGAGTGGTGTATGGAGTGTTATAGACAGTGGTGTAGAGAGTGGTGTATGGAGTGCTATGGACAGTGGTGTAGAGTGGTGTATGGAGTGCTATGGACAGTGCTATAGACAGTGGTGTATGGAGTGCTATGGACAGTGGTGTAGACAGTGGTGTAGAGAGTGCTATGGACAGTGGTGTAGAGAGTGCTATGGACAGTGGTGTAGAGAGTGGTGTATGGAGTGATGTATGGAGTGCTATGGACAGTGCTATAGACAGTGGTGTATGGAGTGCTATGGACAGTGGTGTAGACAGTGGTGTAGAGAGTGCTATGGACAGTGGTGTAGAGAGTGCTATGGACAGTGGTGTAGAGAGTGGTGTATGGAGTGCTATGGACAGTGGTGTAGAGAGTGGTGTATGGAGTGCTATGGACAGTGGTGTATGGAGTGTTATAGACAGTGTTGTAGAGAGTGGTGTATGGAGTGCTATGGACAGTGCTGTAGAGAGTGGTGTATGGAGTGCTATAGACAGTGGGGTAGAGAGTGGTGTATGGAGTGTTGTATGGAGTGCTATGGACAGTGCTATAGACAGTGGTGTATGGAGTGATATCGACAGTGGTGTATGGAGTGTTATAGACAGTGGTGTAGAGAGTGGTGTATGGAGTGCTATGGACAGTGGTGTAGAGAGTGGTGTATGGAGTGCTATGGACAGTGGTGTAGAGAGTGGTGTATGGAGTGTTATAGACAGTGGTGTAGAGAATGGTGTATGGAGTGCTATGGACAGTGGTGTAGAGAGTGGTGTATGGAGTGCTATGGACAGTGGTGTAGAGAGTGGTGTATGGAGTGGTGTATGGAGGGCTATGGACAGTGCTATAGACAGTGGTGTATGGAGTGCTATGGACAGTGGTGTAGACAGTGGTGTAGAGAGTGCTATGGACAGTGGTGTAGAGAGTGCTATGGACAGTGGTGTAGAGAGTGGTGTATGGAGTGATGTATGGAGTGCTATGGACAGTGCTATAGACAGTGGTGTATGGAGTGCTATGGACAGTGGTGTAGACAGTGGTGTAGAGAGTGCTATGGACAGTGGTGTAGAGAGTGCTATGGACAGTGGTGTAGAGAGTGGTGTATGGAGTGCTATGGACAGTGGTGTAGAGAGTGGTGTATGGAGTGCTATGGACAGTGGTGTATGGAGTGTTATATACAGTGTTGTAGAGAGTGGTGTATGGAGTGCTATGGACAGTGCTGTAGAGAGTGGTGTATGGAGTGCTATAGACAGTGGGGTAGAGAGTGGTGTATGGAGTGCTATGGACAGTGGTGTAGAGAGTGGTGTATGGAGTGCTATGGACAGTGGTGTAGAGAGTGGTGTATGGAGTGTTATAGACAGTGGTGTAGAGAGTGGTGTATGGAGTGCTATGGACAGTGGTGTAGAGAGTGGTGTATGGAGTGCTATGGACAGTGGTGTAGAGAGTGGTGTATGGAGTGTTATAGACAGTGGTGTAGAGAGTGGTGTATGGAGTGCTATAGACAGTGGTGTAGAGAGTGGTGTATGGAGTGCTATGGACAGTGGTGTAGAGAGTGGTGTATGGAGTGTTATAGACAGTGGTGTAGAGAGTGGTGTATGGAGTGCTATGGACAGTGGTGTAGAGAGTGGTGTATGGAGTGTTATAGACAGTGGTGTAGAGAGTGGTGTATGGAGTGCTATGGACAGTGGTGTAGAGAGTGGTGTATGGAGTGTTATAGACAGTGGTGTAGAGAGTGGTGTATGGAGTGTTATAGACAGTGGTGTAGAGAGTGGTGTATGGAGTGTTATAGACAGTGGTGTAGAGAGTGGTGTATGGAGTGTTATAGACAGTGGTGTAGAGAGTGGTGTATGGAGTGCTATGGACAGTGGTGTAGAGAGTGGTGTATGGAGTGTTATAGACAGTGGTGTATGGAGTGTTATAGACAGTGGTGTAGAGAGTGGTGTATGGAGTGTTATAGACAGTGGTGTATGGAGTGCTATGGACAGTGGTGTAGAGAGTGGTGTATGGAGTGTTATAGACAGTGGTGTATGGAGTGTTATAGACAGTGGTGTAGAGAGTGGTGTATGGAGTGTTATAGACAGTGGTGTATGGAGTACTATAGACAGTGGTGTAGAGAGTGGTGTATGGAGTGTTATAGACAGTGGTGTATGGAGTGTTATAGACAGTGGTGTAGAGAGTGGTGTATGGAGTGTTATAGACAGTGGTGTATGGAGTGTTATAGACAGTGGTGTAGAGAGTGGTGTATTGAGTGTTATAGACAGTGTTGTATGGAGTGCTATGGACAGTGGTGTAGAGAGTGGTGTATGGAGTGCTATGGACAGTGGTGTAGAGAGTGGTGTATGGAGTGCTATGGACAGTGGTGTAGAGAGTGGTGTATTGAGTGTTATAGACAGTGGTGTATGGAGTGTTATGGACAGTGGTGTAGAGAGTGGTGTATGGAGTGCTATGGACAGTGGTGTAGAGAGTGGTGTATGGAGTGTTATAGACAGTGGTGTAGAGAGTGGTGTATGGAGTGTTATAGACAGTGGTGTAGAGAGTGGTGTATGGAGTGCTATGGACAGTGGTGTAGAGAGTGGTGTATGGAGTGCTATGGACAGTGGTGTAGAGAGTGGTGTATGGAGTGTTATAGACAGTGGTGTAGAGAGTGGTGTATGGAGTGCTATGGACAGTGGTGTAGAGAGTGGTGTATGGAGTGTTATAGACAGTGGTGTAGAGAGTGGTGTATTGAGTGTTATAGACAGTGGTGTAGAGAGTGGTGTATTGAGTGTTATAGACAGTGGTGTATGGAGTGCTATGGACAGTGGTGTAGAGAGTGGTGTATGGAGTGCTATGGACAGTGGTGTAGAGAGTGGTGTATGGAGTGTTATAGACAGTGGTGTAGAGAGTGGTGTATGGAGTGTTATAGACAGTGGTGTAGAGAGTGGTGTATGGAGTGCTATGGACAGTGGTGTAGAGAGTGGTGTATGGAGTGCTATGGACAGTGGTGTAGAGAGTGGTGTATGGAGTGTTATAGACAGTGGTGTAGAGAGTGGTGTATGGAGTGCTATGGACAGTGGTGTAGAGAGTGGTGTATGGAGTGTTATAGACAGTGGTGTAGAGAGTGGTGTATGGAGTGTTATAGACAGTGGTGTAGAGAGTGGTGTATGGAGTGTTATAGACAGTGGTGTAGAGAGTGGTGTATGGAGTGTTATAGACAGTGGTGTAGAGAGTGGTGTATGGAGTGTTATAGACAGTGGTGTAGAGAGTGGTGTATGGAGTGCTATGGACAGTGGTGTAGAGAGTGGTGTATGGAGTGTTATAGACAGTGTTGTAGAGAGTGGTGTATGGAGTGCTATGGACAGTGGTGTAGAGAGTGGTGTATGGAGTGCTATGGACAGTGGTGTAGAGAGTGGTGTATGGAGTGTTATAGACAGTGGTGTAGAGGGTGGTGTATGGAGTGCTATAGAGAGTGGTGTAGAGAGTGGTGTATGGAGTGTTATAGACAGTGGTGTAGAGAGTGGTGTATGGAGTGTTATAGACAGTGGTGTAGAGAGTGGTGTATGGAGTGCTATAGACAGTGGTGTAGAGAGTGGTGTATGGAGTGTTATAGACAGTGGTGTAGAGAGTGGTGTATGGAGTGTTATAGACAGTGGTGTATGGAGTGTTATAGACAGTGGTGTAGAGAGTGGTGTATGGAGTGTTATAGACAGTGGTGTATGGAGTGCTATAGACAGTGGTGTAGAGAGTGGTGTATGGAGTGTTATAGACAGTGGTGTATGGAGTGTTATAGACAGTGGTGTAGAGAGTGGTGTATGGAGTGTTATAGACAGTGGTGTATGGAGTGCTATAGACAGTGGTGTAGAGAGTGGTGTATGGAGTGTTATAGACAGTGGTGTATGGAGTGTTATAGACAGTGGTGTAGAGAGTGGTGTATGGAGTGTTATAGACAGTGGTGTATGGAGTGTTATAGACAGTGGTGTAGAGAGTGGTGTATTGAGTGTTATAGACAGTGGTGTATGGAGTGCTATGGACAGTGGTGTAGAGAGTGGTGTATGGAGTGCTATGGACAGTGGTGTAGAGAGTGGTGTATGGAGTGCTATGGACAGTGGTGTAGAGAGTGGTGTATTGAGTGTTATAGACAGTGGTGTATGGAGTGCTATGGACAGTGGTGTAGAGAGTGGTGTATGGAATGCTATGGACAGTGGTGTAGAGAGTGGTGTATGGAGTGTTATAGACAGTGGTGTAGAGAGTGGTGTATTAAGTGTTATAGACAGTGGTGTATGGAGTGCTATGGACAGTGGTGTAGAGAGTGGTGTATGGAGTGCTATGGACAGTGGTGTAGAGAGTGGTGTATGGAGTGTTATAGACAGTGGTGTAGAGAGTGGTGTATGGAGTGTTATAGACAGTGGTGTAGAGAGTGGTGTATGGAGTGTTATAGACAGTGTTGTAGAGAGTGGTGTATGGAGTGCTATGGACAGTGGTGTAGAGAGTGGTGTATGGAGTGTTATAGACAGCGGTGTAGAGAGTGGTGTATGGAGTGCTATGGACAGTGGTGTAGAGAGTGGTGTATGGAGTGTTATAGACAGTGGTGTAGAGAGTGGTGTATTGAGTGTTAATGACAGTGGTGTATGGAGTGCTATGGACAGTGGTGTAGAGAGTGGTGTATGGAGTGTTATGGACAGTGGTGTAGAGAGTGGTGTATTGAGTGTTAATGACAGTGGTGTATGGAGTGCTATGGACAGTGGTGTAGAGAGTGGTGTATGGAGTGCTATGGACAGTGGTGTAGAGAGTGGTGTATGGAGTGTTATAGACAGTGGTGTAGAGAGTGGTGTATGGAGTGCTATGGACAGTGGTGTAGAGAGTGGTGTATGGAGTGTTATAGACAGTGGTGTAGAGAGTGGTGTATGGAGTGCTATGGACAGTGGTGTAGAGGGTGGTGTATGGAGTGTTATGGACAGTGGTGTAGAGAGTGGTGTATGGAGTGTTATAGACAGTGGTGTAGAGAGTGGTGTATGGAGTGCTATAGACAGTGGTGTAGAGAGTGGTGTATGGAGTGTTATAGACAGTGGTGTATGGAGTGTTATAGACAGTGGTGTAGAGAGTGGTGTATGGAGTGTTATAGACAGTGGTGTATGGAGTGCTATAGACAGTGGTGTAGAGAGTGGTGTATGGAGTGTTATAGACAGTGGTGTATGGAGTGTTATAGACAGTGGTGTAGAGAGTGGTGTATGGAGTGTTATAGACAGTGGTGTATGGAGTACTATAGACAGTGGTGTAGAGAGTGGTGTATGGAGTGTTATAGACAGTGGTGTATGGAGTGTTATAGACAGTGGTGTAGAGAGTGGTGTATGGAGTGTTATAGACAGTGGTGTATGGAGTGTTATAGACAGTGGTGTAGAGAGTGGTGTATTGAGTGTTATAGACAGTGTTGTATGGAGTGCTATGGACAGTGGTGTAGAGAGTGGTGTATGGAGTGCTATGGACAGTGGTGTAGAGAGTGGTGTATGGAGTGCTATGGACAGTGGTGTAGAGAGTGGTGTATTGAGTGTTATAGACAGTGGTGTATGGAGTGCTATGGACAGTGGTGTAGAGAGTGGTGTATGGAGTGCTATGGACAGTGGTGTAGAGAGTGGTGTATGGAGTGTTATAGACAGTGGTGTAGAGAGTGGTGTATGGAGTGTTATAGACAGTGGTGTAGAGAGTGGTGTATGGAGTGCTATGGACAGTGGTGTAGAGAGTGGTGTATGGAGTGCTATGGACAGTGGTGTAGAGAGTGGTGTATGGAGTGTTATAGACAGTGGTGTAGAGAGTGGTGTATGGAGTGCTATGGACAGTGGTGTAGAGAGTGGTGTATGGAGTGTTATAGACAGTGGTGTAGAGAGTGGTGTATTGAGTGTTATAGACAGTGGTGTAGAGAGTGGTGTATTGAGTGTTATAGACAGTGGTGTATGGAGTGCTATGGACAGTGGTGTAGAGAGTGGTGTATGGAGTGCTATGGACAGTGGTGTAGAGAGTGGTGTATGGAGTGTTATAGACAGTGGTGTAGAGAGTGGTGTATGGAGTGCTATGGACAGTGGTGTAGAGAGTGGTGTATGGAGTGCTATGGACAGTGGTGTAGAGAGTGGTGTATGGAGTGTTATAGACAGTGGTGTAGAGAGTGGTGTATGGAGTGCTATGGACAGTGGTGTAGAGAGTGGTGTATGGAGTGTTATAGACAGTGGTGTAGAGAGTGGTGTATGGAGTGTTATAGACAGTGGTGTAGAGAGTGGTGTATGGAGTGTTATAGACAGTGGTGTAGAGAGTGGTGTATGGAGTGTTATAGACAGTGGTGTAGAGAGTGGTGTATGGAGTGTTATAGACAGTGGTGTAGAGAGTGGTGTATGGAGTGCTATGGACAGTGGTGTAGAGAGTGGTGTATGGAGTGTTATAGACAGTGTTGTAGAGAGTGGTGTATGGAGTGCTATGGACAGTGGTGTAGAGAGTGGTGTATGGAGTGCTATGGACAGTGGTGTAGAGAGTGGTGTATGGAGTGTTATAGACAGTGGTGTAGAGGGTGGTGTATGGAGTGCTATACAGAGTGGTGTAGAGAGTGGTGTATGGAGTGTTATAGACAGTGGTGTAGAGAGTGGTGTATGGAGTGTTATAGACAGTGGTGTAGAGAGTGGTGTATGGAGTGCTATAGACAGTGGTGTAGAGAGTGGTGTATGGAGTGTTATAGACAGTGGTGTAGAGAGTGGTGTATGGAGTGTTATAGACAGTGGTGTATGGAGTGTTATAGACAGTGGTGTAGAGAGTGGTGTATGGAGTGTTATAGACAGTGGTGTATGGAGTGCTATAGACAGTGGTGTAGAGAGTGGTGTATGGAGTGTTATAGACAGTGGTGTATGGAGTGTTATAGACAGTGGTGTAGAGAGTGGTGTATGGAGTGTTATAGACAGTGGTGTATGGAGTGCTATAGACAGTGGTGTAGAGAGTGGTGTATGGAGTGTTATAGACAGTGGTGTATGGAGTGTTATAGACAGTGGTGTAGAGAGTGGTGTATGGAGTGTTATAGACAGTGGTGTATGGAGTGTTATAGACAGTGGTGTAGAGAGTGGTGTATTGAGTGTTATAGACAGTGGTGTATGGAGTGCTATGGACAGTGGTGTAGAGAGTGGTGTATGGAGTGCTATGGACAGTGGTGTAGAGAGTGGTGTATGGAGTGCTATGGACAGTGGTGTAGAGAGTGGTGTATTGAGTGTTATAGACAGTGGTGTATGGAGTGCTATGGACAGTGGTGTAGAGAGTGGTGTATGGAATGCTATGGACAGTGGTGTAGAGAGTGGTGTATGGAGTGTTATAGACAGTGGTGTAGAGAGTGGTGTATTAAGTGTTATAGACAGTGGTGTATGGAGTGCTATGGACAGTGGTGTAGAGAGTGGTGTATGGAGTGCTATGGACAGTGGTGTAGAGAGTGGTGTATGGAGTGTTATAGACAGTGGTGTAGAGAGTGGTGTATGGAGTGTTATAGACAGTGGTGTAGAGAGTGGTGTATGGAGTGTTATAGACAGTGTTGTAGAGAGTGGTGTATGGAGTGCTATGGACAGTGGTGTAGAGAGTGGTGTATGGAGTGTTATAGACAGCGGTGTAGAGAGTGGTGTATGGAGTGCTATGGACAGTGGTGTAGAGAGTGGTGTATGGAGTGTTATAGACAGTGGTGTAGAGAGTGGTGTATTGAGTGTTAATGACAGTGGTGTATGGAGTGCTATGGACAGTGGTGTAGAGAGTGGTGTATGGAGTGTTATGGACAGTGGTGTAGAGAGTGGTGTATTGAGTGTTAATGACAGTGGTGTATGGAGTGCTATGGACAGTGGTGTAGAGAGTGGTGTATGGAGTGCTATGGACAGTGGTGTAGAGAGTGGTGTATGGAGTGTTATAGACAGTGGTGTAGAGAGTGGTGTATGGAGTGCTATGGACAGTGGTGTAGAGAGTGGTGTATGGAGTGTTATAGACAGTGGTGTAGAGAGTGGTGTATGGAGTGCTATGGACAGTGGTGTAGAGGGTGGTGTATGGAGTGTTATGGACAGTGGTGTAGAGAGTGGTGTATGGAGTGTTATAGACAGTGGTGTAGAGAGTGGTGTATGGAGTGCTATAGACAGTGGTGTAGAGAGTGGTGTATGGAGTGCTATGGACAGTGGTGTAGAGAGTGGTGTATGGAGTGTTATAGACAGTGGTGTAGAGAGTGGTGTATGGAGTGCTATGGACAGTGGTGTAGAGAGTGGTGTATGGAGTGTTATAGACAGTGGTGTAGAGAGTGGTGTATGGAGTGCTATGGACAGTGGTGTAGAGAGTGGTGTATGGAGTGTTATAGACAGTGGTGTAGAGAGTGGTGTATGGAGTGTTATAGACAGTGGTGTAGAGAGTGGTGTATGGAGTGTTATAGACAGTGGTGTAGAGAGTGGTGTATGGAGTATTATAGACAGTGGTGTAGAGAGTGGTGTATGGAGTGCTATGGACAGTGGTGTAGAGAGTGGTGTATGGAGTGTTATAGACAGTGTTGTAGAGAGTGGTGTATGGAGTGCTATGGACAGTGGTGTAGAGAGTGGTGTATGGAGTGCTATGGACAGTGGTGTAGAGAGTGGTGTATGGAGTGTTATAGACAGTGGTGTAGAGGGTGGTGTATGGAGTGCTATAGACAGTGGTGTAGAGAGTGGTGTATGGAGTGTTATAGACAGTGGTGTAGAGAGTGGTGTATGGAGTGTTATAGACAGTGGTGTAGAGAGTGGTGTATGGAGTGCTATAGACAGTGGTGTAGAGAGTGGTGTATGGAGTGTTATAGAAAGTGGTGTAGAGAGTGGTGTATGGAGTGTTATAGACAGTGGTGTATGGAGTGTTATAGACAGTGGTGTAGAGAGTGGTGTATGGAGTGTTATAGACAGTGGTGTATGGAGTGCTATAGACAGTGGTGTAGAGAGTGGTGTATGGAGTGTTATAGACAGTGGTGTATGGAGTGCTATAGACAGTGGTGTAGAGAGTGGTGTATGGAGTGTTATAGACAGTGGTGTATGGAGTGTTATAGACAGTGGTGTAGAGAGTGGTGTATGGAGTGTTATAGACAGTGGTGTATGGAGTGTTATAGACAGTGGTGTAGAGAGTGGTGTATTGAGTGTTATAGACAGTGGTGTATGGAGTGCTATGGACAGTGGTGTAGAGAGTGGTGTATGGAGTGCTATGGACAGTGGTGTAGAGAGTGGTGTATGGAGTGCTATGGACAGTGGTGTAGAGAGTGGTGTATTGAGTGTTATAGACAGTGGTGTATGGAGTGCTATGGACAGTGGTGTAGAGAGTGGTGTATGGAATGCTATGGACAGTGGTGTAGAGAGTGGTGTATGGAGTGTTATAGACAGTGGTGTAGAGAGTGGTGTATTGAGTGTTATAGACAGTGGTGTATGGAGTGCTATGGACAGTGGTGTAGAGAGTGGTGTATGGAGTGCTATGGACAGTGGTGTAGAGAGTGGTGTATGGAGTGTTATAGACAGTGGTGTAGAGAGTGGTGTATGGAGTGTTATAGACAGTGGTGTAGAGAGTGGTGTATGGAGTGTTATAGACAGTGTTGTAGAGAGTGGTGTATGGAGTGCTATGGACAGTGGTGTAGAGAGTGGTGTATGGAGTGTTATAGACAGCGGTGTAGAGAGTGGTGTATGGAGTGCTATGGACAGTGGTGTAGAGTGTGGTGTATGGAGTGTTATAGACAGTGGTGTAGAGAGTGGTGTATTGAGTGTTAATGACAGTGGTGTATGGAGTGCTATAGACAGTGGTGTAGAGAGTGGTGTATGGAGTGCTATGGACAGTGGTGTGGAGAGTGGTGTATGGAGTGTTATAGACAGTGGTGTAGAGAGTGGTGTATGGAGTGTTATAGACAGTGGTGTAGAGAGTGGTGTATGGAGTGTTATAGACAGTGTTGTAGAGAGTGGTGTATGGAGTGCTATGGACAGTGGTGTAGAGAGTGGTGTATGGAGTGTTATAGACAGTGGTGTAGAGAGTGGTGTATGGAGTGCTATGGACAGTGGTGTAGAGGGTGGTGTATGGAGTGTTATGGACAGTGGTGTAGAGAGTGGTGTATGGAATGTTATAGACAGTGGTGTAGAGAGTGGTGTATGGAGTGCTATAGACAGTGGTGTAGAGAGTGGTGTATGGAGTGCTATGGACAGTGGTGTAGAGAGTGGTGTATGGAGTGTTATAGACAGTGGTGTAGAGAGTGGTGTATGGAGTGCTATGGACAGTGGTGTAGAGAGTGGTGTATGGAGTGTTATAGACAGTGGTGTAGAGAGTGGTGTATGGAGTGCTATGGACAGTGGTGTAGAGAGTGGTGTATGGAGTGTTATAGACAGTGGTGTAGAGAGTGGTGTATGGAGTGTTATAGACAGTGGTGTAGAGAGTGGTGTATTGAGTGTTATAGACAGTGGTGTATGGAGTGCTATGGACAGTGGTGTAGAGAGTGGTGTATGGAGTGCTATGGACAGTGGTGTAGAGAGTGGTGTATGGAGTGTTATAGACAGTGGTGTAGAGAGTGGTGTATGGAGTGCTATGGACAGTGGTGTAGAGAGTGGTGTATAGAGTGTTATAGACAGTGTTGTAGAGAGTGGTGTATGGAGTGCTATGGACAGTGGTGTAGAGAGTGGTGTATGGAGTGCTATGGACAGTGGTGTAGAGGGTGGTGTATGGAGTGCTATAGACAGTGGTGTAGAGAGTGGTGTATGGAGTGTTATAGACAGTGGTGTAGAGAGTGGTGTATGGAGTGTTATAGACAGTGGTGTAGAGAGTGGTGTATGGAGTGCTATAGACAGTGGTGTAGAGAGTGGTGTATGGAGTGCTATGGACAGTGGTGTAGAGAGTGGTGTATGGAGTGTTATAGACAGTGTTGTAGAGAGTGGTGTATGGAGTGCTATGGACAGTGGTGTAGAGAGTGGTGTATGGAGTGCTATGGACAGTGGTGTAGAGAGTGGTGTATGGAGTGTTATAGACAGTGGTGTAGAGGGTGGTGTATGGAGTGCTATAGACAGTGGTGTAGAGAGTGGTGTATGGAGTGTTATAGACAGTGGTGTAGAGAGTGGTGTATGGAGTGTTATAGACAGTGGTGTAGAGAGTGGTGTATGGAGTGCTATAGACAGTGGTGTAGAGAGTGGTGTATGGAGTGTTATAGACAGTGGTGTAGAGAGTGGTGTATGGAGTGTTATAGACAGTGGTGTATGGAGTTTTATAGACAGTGGTGTAGAGAGTGGTGTGTGGAGTGTTATAGACAGTGGTGTATGGAGTGCTATAGACAGTGGTGTAGAGAGTGGTGTATGGAGTGTTATAGACAGTGGTGTATGGAGTGTTATAGACAGTGGTGTAGAGAGTGGTGTATGGAGTGTTATAGACAGTGGTGTATGGAGTGTTATAGACAGTGGTGTAGAGAGTGGTGTATTGAGTGTTATAGACAGTGGTGTATGGAGTGCTATGGACAGTGGTGTAGAGAGTGGTGTATGGAGTGCTATGGACAGTGGTGTAGAGAGTGGTGTATGGAGTGCTATGGACAGTGGTGTAGAGAGTGGTGTATTGAGTGTTATAGACAGTGGTGTATGGAGTGCTATAGACAGTGGTGTAGAGAGTGGTGTATGGAGTGCTATGGACAGTGGTGTAGAGAGTGGTGTATGGAGTGTTATAGACAGTGGTGTAGAGAGTGGTGTATTGAGTGTTATAGACAGTGGTGTATGGAGTGCTATGGACAGTGGTGTAGAGAGTGGTGTATGGAGTGCTATGGACAGTGGTGTAGAGAGTGGTGTATGGAGTGTTATAGACAGTGGTGTAGAGAGTGGTGTATGGAGTGTTATAGACAGTGGTGTAGAGAGTGGTGTATGGAGTGTTATAGACAGTGTTGTAGAGAGTGGTGTATGGAGTGCTATGGACAGTGGTGTAGAGAGTGGTGTATGGAGTGTTATAGACAGTGGTGTAGAGAGTGGTGTATGGAGTGCTATGGACAGTGGTGTAGAGAGTGGTGTATGGAGTGTTATAGACAGTGGTGTAGAGAGTGGTGTATTGAGTGTTATAGACAGTGGTGTATGGAGTGCTATGGACATTGGTGTAGAGAGTGGTGTATGGAGTGCTATGGACAGTGGTGTAGAGAGTGGTGTATGGAGTGTTATAGACAGTGGTGTAGAGAGTGGTGTATGGAGTGTTATAGACAGTGGTGTAGAGAGTGGTGTATGGAGTGTTATAGACAGTGTTGTAGAGAGTGGTGTATGGAGTGCTATGGACAGTGGTGTAGAGAGTGGTGTATGGAGTGTTATAGACAGTGGTGTAGAGAGTGGTGTATGGAGTGCTATGGACAGTGGTGTAGAGGGTGGTGTATGGAGTGTTATGGACAGTGGTGTAGAGAGTGGTGTATGGAGTGCTATAGACAGTGGTGTAGAGAGTGGTGTATGGAGTGTTATAGACAGTGGTGTAGAGGGTGGTGTATGGAGTGTTATAGACAGTGGTGTATGGAGTGCTATAGACAGTGGTGTAGAGAGTGGTGTATGGAGTGCTATGGACAGTGGTGTAGAGAGTGGTGTATGGAGTGCTATAGACAGTGGTGTAGAGAGTGGTGTATGGAGTGCTATGGACAGTGGTGTAGAGAGTGGTGTATGGAGTGTTATAGACAGTGGTGTAGAGGGTGGTGTATGGAGTGTTATAGACAGTGGTGTAGAGAGTGGTGTATGGAGTGCTATGGACAGTGGTGTAGAGAGTGGTGTATGGAGTGCTATAGACAGTGCTATAGACAGTGGTGTATGGAGTGCTATAGACAGTGGTGTAGAGGGTGGTGTATGGAGTGCTATAGACAGTGCTATAGACAGTGGTGTATGGAGTGTTATAGACAGTGGTGTAGAGAGTGGTGTATGGAGTGCTATAGACAGTGGTGTAGAGAGTGGTGTATGGAGTGCTATAGACAGTGCTATAGACAGTGGTGTAGAGATTGGTGTATGGAGTGCTATAGACAGTGCTATAGACAGTGGTGTAGAGAGTGGTGTATGGAGTGCTATAGACAGTGCTATAGACAGTGGTGTAGAGAGTGGTGTATGGAGTGCTATAGACAGTGGTGTAGAGGGTGGTGTGCAGAACATTAAGACAAGTTCTTGAGCCTTCCAGTGGTGTTGAGTTGTCAGGTCCATCTCCCTGAAGACTCCATAACTACGTGTTTCTCCTCACGTCTTAGTGGAAACACAAATGACGGATTTTTTCAGAAAGAACTTTGAGATGTGTGTGTGTGTGCTTTGAGATGTGTGTGCTTTGAGATGTGTGTGTGTGTGGAACTGTCATGTGCCTGCTTTTAGATAAAGCCCCCCTCTGTTACATGAACCCATTCTGAATGGTGTTTTATTTTTATATGTCTGTATTATCTGTGGTGATATAAGCCTATTACAAGAGTATAAAGGATGTCTCTCTCTCTCTCTCTCTCTCTCTCTCTCTCTCTCTCTCTCTCTCTCTCTCTCTGTCTCTGTCTCTCTCTCTCTCTCTCTCTGTCTCTGTCTCTGTCTCTGTCTCTCTCTCTGTCTCTCTCTCTCTCTCTCTCTCTCTCTCTCTCTCTCTCTCTCTCTCTCTCTCTCTCTCTGTCTCTCTCTGTCTCTCTGTCTCTCTCTGTCTCTCTCTGTCTCTTTCTCTCTCTCTGTCTGTGTGGTAATGTAAGATGTTATTAGAGAGGAAGTCTGCTGTAGACTACACTATGTCACATCCTGCTGAGCAAGCTGATAAAGGACCTCATGAAGATTCAATATTCAACTAATTAATTCTGCTGCCCAACTCACCCCATGGTCTGAGGAAGACTGTGTGTGTGTGTGTGTGTGTGTGTGTGTGTGTGTGTGTGTGTGTGTGTGTGTGTGTGTGTGTGTGTGTGTGTGTGTGTGTGTGTGTGTGTGTGTGTGTGTGTGTGTGTGTGTGTGTGTGTGTGTGTGTGTGTGTCTCGCTGGCGAAGCAGCTGTTGGAGGCTTGAAATGTTCTAAAATCAGACTGTAGACTTTTATCCCTGTCTTAATGTTCTCCCTCTCATTAACTTCTCATTAGTGATCACTGACCCTGTCCTCTCCTGACTGGGACCCATAGTTCACCTCAACCCCTGAAGGCTTCGTTACAGAAACCACACCAAAATATTAACGTGGGGATGTATGTTTTAGTCTCGTTATCAAACAGTTGCAATAGGTAGAAGATGCAGATGTGTCACTGCACATCAACCCATGAGTGAGTGTGTATGTGTCGTTCTGTGCCTCAGTGTGTGTGTGTGTGTCAAAACGTCACACTGACTCTACTGAAGAGACATACACTCACAGCCACAACAATACACTCACAGCCACAACAATACACTCACAGCCACAACAATACACTCACAGCCACAACAATACACTCACAGCCACAACAATACACAACAATACACTCACAGCCACAACAATACACTCACAGCCACAACAATACACTCACAGACACAACAATACACTCACAGCCACAACAATACACAACAATACACTCACAGCCACAACAATACACTCACAGCCACAACAATACACTCACAGACACAACAATACACTCACAGCCACAACAATACACTCACAGCCACAACAATACACTCACAGACACAACAATACAGAACAATACACTCACAGCCACAAGAATACACTCACAGCCACAAAAATAGAAAAACATACACAAAAATACACTCACACCCACAAGAATACACTCACAGCCACAACAATACACAACAATAAAATTAATTTATTGTTTTTTCCTCTCTCTCTCTCTCTCTCTCTCTCTCTCTCTCTCTCTCTCTCTCTCTCTCTCTCTGTCTTTCTAGGAGAATATTAATATAGATGAAGCAGCTAACTGTCTGGTGAAGCACATCATCGCCAACGAGAATGATTTTCTCCAATCAGAAGTTCCTGACACCATCTCCCCCCAATTAAACTCTGGCAGGGGCGGGACCTGCTCTTCCTGTTTCAAATCATAGAATACCTCCACCACTACATACTCCTCCACCACTACTACACACTCCTCCACCACTACACACTCCTCCACCACTACTACACACTCCTCCACCACTACTACACACTCCTCCACCACTACTACACACTCCTCCACCACTACACACTCCTCCACCACTACTACACACTCCTCCACCAGTACACACTCCTCCACCACTACACACTCCTCCACCAGTACACACTCCTCCACCACTACACACTACTCCACTACTACACACTCCTCCACCACTACTACACACTCCTCCACCACGACACACTCCTCCACTACTACACACTCCTCCACCACTACACACTCCTCCACCACTACACACTCCTCCACCACTACTACACACTCCTCCACCACTACACACTCCTCCACCACTACTACACACTCCTCTACCACTACTACACACTCCTCCACCACTACACACTCCTCCACCACTACTACACACTCCTCCACCACTACACACTACACTACTACACACTCCTCCACCACTACTACACACTCCACCACTACTACACACTCCTCCACCACTACACACTCCTCCACCACTACTACACACTCCTCCACCACTACACACTCCCCCACCACTACACACTCCTCCACCACTACTACACACTCCTCCACTACTACACACTCCTCCACCACTACACACTCCTCCACCACTACACACTCCTCCACCAAGACGCACTCCTCCACCACTACTACACACTCCTCCACCACTACTACACACTCCTCCACCACTACACACTCCTCCACCACTACTACACACTCCTCCACCAATAATACACAATCCTCCACCACTAATACACACTCCTCCACCACTACACACTCCTCCACCACTACACACTCCTCCACCACTACACACTCCTCCACCACTACTACACACTCCTCCACCACTACACACTCCTCCACCACTACACACTCCTCCACCACTACTACACACTCCTCCACCACTACACACTCCTCCACCACTACTACACACTCCTCCACCACGACACACTCCTCCACCACTACTGCACACTCCTCCACCACTACACATTCCTCCACCACTACACACTCCTCCACCACTACTACACACTCCTCCACCACTACTACACACTCCTCCACCACTACACACTCCTCCACCACTACACACTCCTCCACCACTACGACACACTTCTCCACCACTACGACACACTCCTCCACCACTACACACTCCTCCACCACTACTACACACTCCTCCACCACTACACACTCCTCCACCACTACACACTCCTCCACCACTACGACACACTTCTCCACCACTACTACACACTCCTCCACCACTACACACTCCTCCACCACTATTACACACTCCTCCACCACGACACACTCCTCCACCACTACTGCACACTCCTCCACCACTACACACTCCTCCACCACTACTACACACTCCTCCACCACTACTACACACTCCTCCACCACTACACACTCCTCCACCACTACTACACACTCCTCCACCACTACTACACACTCCTCCACCACTACTACACACTCCTCCACCACTACACACTCCTCCACCACTACTACACACTCCTCCACCAGTACACACTCCTCCACCACTACACACTCCTCCACCAGTACACACTCCTCCACCACTACACACTACTCCACTACTACACACTCCTCCACCACTACTACACACTCCTCCACCACGACACACTCCTCCACTACTACACACTCCTCCACCATTACACACTCCTCCACCACTACACACTCCTCCACCACTACTACACACTCCTCCACGACTACACACTCCTCCACCACTACTACACACTCCTCCACCACTACACACTCCTCCACCACTACTACACACTCCTCCACCACTACACACTCCTCCACCACTACACACTCCTCCACCACTTCTACACACTCCTCCACCACTACACACTACTTCACTACTACACACTCCTCCACCACTACTACACACTACTCCACTACTACACACTCCTCCACCACTACTACAGACTCCTCCACCACTACACACTCCTCCACCACTCCTACACACTCCTCCACCACTACTACACACTCATCCACCACTACACACTCCTCCACCACTACTACACACTCCTCCACCACTACACACTACTCCACTACTACACACTCCTCCACCACTACTACACACTCCTCCACCACTACACTCTCCTCCACTACTACACACTCCTCCACCACTACTACACACTCCTCCACCACTACTACACACTCCTCCACCACTACTACACACTCCTCCACCCCTACACACTCCTCCACCACTACTACACACTCCTCCACCACTACACACCCCTCCACCACTACACACTCCTCCACCACTACTACACACTCCTCCACCACTACACTCTCCTCCACTACTACACACTCCTCCACCACTACTACACACTCCTCCACCACTACTACACACTCCTCCACCCCTACACACTCCTCCACCACTACTACACACTCCTCCACCACTACACACCCCTCCACCACTACACACTCCTCCACCACTACTACACACTCCTCCACCACTACACACTCCTCCACCACTACTACACACTCCTCCACCACTACTACACACTCCTCCACCACTACACTCTCCTCCACTACTACACACTCCTCCACCACTACTACACACTCCTCCACCACTACACACTCCTCCACCACTACACACTCCTCCACCACTACACACTCCTCCACCACTACTACACACTCCTCCACCACTACTACACACTCCTCCACCACTACACTCTCCTCCACTACTACACACTCCTCCACCACTACTACACACTCCTCCACCACTACACACTCCTCCACCACTACACACTCCTCCACCACTACTACACACTCCTCCACCACTACACACTCCTCCACCACTACTACACACTCCTCCACCACTACACACTCCTCCACCACTACACACTCCTCCACCACTACTACACACTCCTCCACCACTACACACTCCTCCACCACTACTACACACTCCTCCACCACTACACACCCCTCCACCACTACACACTCCTCCACCACTACTACACACTCCTCCACCACTACACACTCCTCCACCACTACTACACACTCCTCCACCACTACTACACACTCCTCCACCACTACACTCTCCTCCACTACTACACACTCCTCCACCACTACTACACACTCCTCCACCACTACACACTCCTCCACCACTACACACTCCTCCACCACTACACACTCCTCCACCACTACTACACACTCCTCCACCACTACTACACACTCCTCCACCACTACACTCTCCTCCACTACTACACACTCCTCCACCACTACTACACACTCCTCCACCACTACACACTCCTCCACCACTACACACTCCTCCACCACTACACACTCCTCCACCACTCCTACACACTCCTCCCAGATGTGGACAGAATGCGAACAACAGTGATCCATTCCACTGGCCTCCTGCATGTGTAAACTGGACGTGAGAAGTATTTTTGTATTTTTGGGGAGAATCCAGGAAGCGTGTAGGAGCTCTCCCTCCTCTTCCAAATCATATAAAACATCACATGTTATTGGTCACACAGTTTACAGCAGGTATAAAAGGTGCAGTGAAATGCTTACCTGCTAGCTTCCTCAAATCTGTAGCACGAATATTGTACGTGCGTGCGTGCATGCGCACGTGGATTGGATTCGATGTGTCTTGAGTCAGTGCAAGATAGTCTCTGAGGTGCAAAAAGTCTCTCCTCTTGTTAGTGTGCAGTGTGTGTGTGTCACAGGAGGTTGGTGGCACCTTAATTGGGGAGGATGGGCTTGTGGTAATGACTGGAACAGAATCAATGGAATGGTATTGAACACTTCAAACACATGGTTTCCATGTGTTTGATACCATTCCATTTACTCCATTCCAGCCATTATGATGAGCCGTCCTCCCCTCAGCAGCCTCCTGTGCTGTGTGCTGTGTGTGTTTGTGTAAGTGTGTGTTTATTTGTGCCTGTGGGTTTTTATCAGAGACAAGGTCACCCACAAGGCGACTTGGAGCCTTGTCTGTGTAACCATGGAGACAGAGCTAACGAAGACACACACACTTCGCGGCTCTGGGTTAGCTACTTCTGTTAAATGATTCGCCCCCATATATCCGTCCTTCTTTCTCTCTTTATTTCTCCCTCCCTTTATCCATCACCTCTTCCTCTGCATCTCTCTCTTTCTCTCTCTGTTGTCTCTTCTTCCCTGACTACAACTCCCATGTTTCCCACATTTAACCAATCACATTTACAAGGCTTTACCACAGAGTCTGTAACACAGTAGAGTACTACCCTGCCCGTCCATTCTCTGTCCAGTACAGTTCTTCCCTGCCAGTCCACCAGTACAGTACTTCCCTGCCCGTCCACCAGTACAGTACTTCCCTGCCCGTCCACCAGTACAGTTCTTCCCTGCCCGTCCACCAGTACAGTTCTTCCCTGCCCGTCCACCAGTACAGTTCTTCCCTGCCCGTCCACCAGTACATTACTTCCCTGCCCGTCCACCAGTACAGTACTTCCCTGCCAGTCCACCAGTACAGTACTTCCCTGCCAGTCCACCAGTACAGTTCTTCCCTGCCAGTCCACCAGTACAGTACTTCCTTGCCAGTCCACCAGTACAGTACTTCCCTGCCAGTCCACCAGTACAGTTCTTCCCTGCCAGTCCACCAGTACAGTACTTCCCTGCCCGTCCACCAGTACAGTACTTCCCTGCCCGTCCACCAGTACAGTTCTTCCCTGCCAGTCCACCAGTACAGTTCTTCCCTGCCAGTCCACCAGTACAGTACTTCCCTGCCAGTCCACCAGTACAGTACTTCCTTACCAGCCCACCAGTACAGTACTTCCCTGCCAGTCCACCAGTACAGTACTTCCCTGCCAGTCCACCAGTACAGTACTTCCCTGCCAGTCCACCAGTACAGTACTTCCCTGCCAGTCCACCAGTACAGTACTTCCCTGCCAGTCCACCAGTACAGTTCTTCCCTGCCAGTCCACCAGTACAGTTCTTCCCTGCCCGTCCACCAGTACAGTACTTCCCTGCCAGTCCACCAGTACAGTACTTCCTTACCAGTCCACCAGTACAGTAATTCCTTGCCAGTCCACCAGTACAGTACTTCCCTGCCAGTCCACCAGTACAGTACTTCCCTGCCAGTCCACCAGTACAGTACTTCCTTGCCAGTCCACCAGTACAGTAATTCCCTGCCCGTCCACCAGTACAGTTCTTCCCTGCCAGTCCACCAGTACAGTAATTCCCTGCCCGTCCACTCTCTGTCCACTCAACAGTGGACTTTATACACATTCTCTACTTAGTATTGTTGTAATAATCTGTTAATTATTTCTTATGGCGCTGGTGTTATGTTCATGGTACATTATGTTCTCAGTGTGTTACAGCTGTTAGTGAAATATCCATGGGCTGTTGCTTTTATAACGGAGAATGTGTCTCATCTTAAATATGGTGTTTAAATGAATTGCAACACAGCCCATCATGTGACCACCTCAACATGTTGTTGTATTTATCAACTTCTAATGAATGTTGTATTGTGATCATTCTGTAATGTGTTTGAATATTAGATGAATAGAGAGATATCAACTGTACATTCCTATGTAGCCAGGTTGTAATAACAGATTCATATTCACTTTTAGAGATTATGCTTTGAATAAACCATAGCTTTTCAGATGATTGTGTCAACTTCCTGTTGTGTGTCAACTTGAGACTCACTGTGTTAGAGCTCTCTGAGTGTGCGAGTGTATGTGCATGTGTATATTTGTGTGTGCATGCGCACACTTGTGTGTGTATGCATTTTCATATATATATATATATGTGTGTGTGTGTGTGTGTGTGTGTGTGTGCGTGTGCACGTGCGTGTGTGCGCATGTGCGTGTGCACGTGTGTGTGTGACAGAGAGAGAAACAAAGAGAGCGGTAACAGGATGAAGCAGTATGCGTTGTAAACCCTGTTGTTTGATTGGTTCCCTCAGAACTCCAAACATTCCCAAGCCCCTTGGATCACTGATTCAGGATTCAGGAAAAACAGATTCCTTCCCTGTGGCACGGAATTAGGCTCACATCTCAAACATTACCATTCACTACAATGCATCCCAGTCTAAATCCCAGCCTCGCAGTCTCCTTCCAAACATCCTCTTTCCTCGTTTCCTTATTCTCCCTTATGGGCAGCAGGTAACCTAGCTGTTACAGTTTTTCTCGATTGCTTAAACACAAAAACTGGTTCCTGTAGCACAAAAACCCATACCCTTACGTCATTCCCAAAAACACACACACATTTCCCATAACCATAAACACTATTCACCTGTTTCCACAAGTTTCAATATTCAAAACACTTTCTGCAAAACTTTACACAAAAGTGGCCAAATAAATCAATCATTGCACTATATACTCATTCAGCAAACACATGCTCTCAATATAATTAACTCAAGTCATCACAAACTCAACTGAAACAGCACACCTTTCTCCAGGTGCAAACACTAAGCCTCAAAATTGTTAATTAGGGGTAGGCCCCTTTTTTCTCCATTTCCGCCTGAATGACATGCCCAAAGTAAACTGCCTGTAGCTCAGGCCCCGAAGCCAGGATATGCATGTAATTGGTACCATTGGAAATAAAACACTTTGAAGTTTGTAGAAATGTTAAAATAATTTAGGAGAATATAACACAATAGATATGGTAGGAGAAAATCCAAAGATAAACCAACCTGATTTTTTTGGTTTGTTGAGAGACCATCCTCTTAGAAAGGCAGGTAAAAGGTCATATTGAAAATAGCTCCCCGGCTCCCTGGATGCAATTCCTATGGCTTCCACAGGGTGTCAGCAGTCTTTGGTCAATGTTTCAGGCTTGTAACCTCAAAAACGAATAAGAAATATCCGTTTTAGTACAGAGACACAGTCTTGGAAATTCGTGTTTGCGTGCGCCATGCTGACAGTACGCCCCTGCTAAAATTTATTTTCCTAATGAACATACTTCTTTCCGTAAGAAATACTATAGTTTGATTACATTTTAGGGTATCTGAGGTGTGAATAGAAACATATTTTGACTTGTTGAAACAAAGTTTAGGGGTAGATTTTCGGATTCCTTTCTCTGCATGTTGAATGAGTCCTCAAACAATCGCATGGCATGTTTTTGCTGTAATAGCTACTGTACATCGGACAGTGCAGTTAGATTAACAAGAATTTAAGCTTTCAGCCGATATAAGACACTTATATGTACCTAAATGTTGAATATCCATAATCTTTATGATTATTTATTTGAATTGCGCGCCCTCCAGTTTCACCGGAAGTCCGCGTAGCCCTAAGAAGTTTTTAACACACCAATCAGAATTGCAGTATCAATAAATAGGGCCTGGAGGCATGTCCATGTGCTTTTGAACAATGGATCCTAACAATGCCCGAAGTTGCAAGACAACAGAGAGGAAGAGGACAACAACAACAACAACAACAACAACAAAGACAAGTAATCTCAGATGAAATCCGTGCCACCCTAGTTCATCATGTGCTCATGCATGTGAGGACTATGAGAGAAGCTGGACAGCTAGTGCAACCCAACCTAAGCCGTTACACAGTTGCGTCCATTGTCCGTACTTTCAGAAGGGAAAACAGGTCATTTGCCTTGTTGTTACTGTGATACATGTAATATTGTAGTGCATATAGACTGAATCTCCACTTTGATCTCAGTGTAGTTTTTACCACAGTAATGGACGACCAATGGTCAGTAATGGTCAAATTTCATTTTTGCAGAACTGAGAGGCGGCCATCTATTGGAGGTAGGTGGAGACTTCTCACAGCTGAGCAGGAGACTGTCCTGGTGAATATGGTGATTGCCAATAATGCCATCCGTTTGAAGGAAATTCAAACCCAAATAGTTGAAGACCAGGTAGTCTTCCAAGGAATTGGCGGCATCAGCATTTCCACCATTGACCTGATCGTTCAGAAGAACCATATAAGGACAAAACAGCTGTACCGTGTGCCTTTTGAAGGGAATTCAAACAGAGTTAAGGAGCAACGATTCCAATATGTGCAGGTAATTGCTATACTGTATATAACTTTTACAGTATGTAGAGTATGGCCCATCTCTCCAGCATATCAATACAGTACTGTATAGTAATGTGTTACAGTAACTGCAGTACACAATCTTTCATTCCAGTACAGTAGTACAGTACAGTTCTGTATTTGAAGTACAGTGTGTGTTTGTTTTTTTTACTTCTGTAGAGAATCTTTGAGCTGGATGCCATGGCTGACCCACAGGAATATATCTTCATCGACGAGGCAGGGTTTAATCTAGCAAAAATGCTCAATAGGGGCGGGGGGGGGGGTGGAACATCATTGGTCACTGTGCCATCATACAGGTTCCTGGCCAGAGGGGAGGAAACGTCACCCTATGTGCAGCCATCAGCAATCGTGGCGTCCTCCACCGCCATGTCAAAGTACAACACGGCACAACTCCTTCAATTTCTAGATCAGCTGCACAATAACATTCTTCAACAGGAAGGGGAGCCAGGGCAACCAGAGCAAGCCCAATGTGTTGTCATTTGGGTTAACGTGAGTTTCCATCGGACTGCTCTGGTTCGCGCCTGGTTCAATGACCACCCCAGGTTCACCATTCTTTTTTTGCCAACATATTCCCCATTTCTGAATCCGATTGAGGAATTTTCTCAACATGGCGGTGGAGAGTGTATGACAGCAACCCACAACAACACACAGCAAAACCTCCTGGAGGCAATGGTGGACGCCTGTGCTGATGTGTCTGTGGAGTCTATCCAGAGTTTTCTAAGGCACAAAAGGGCATTTTTTCCCACACTGCCTGACAAGGGCAAACATAATGTGTGACGTTGATGAGACATTATGGCCTGACCCAGACCTGAGACGATGAGAACGCTGATGCTGAGTAACCTGTACATTTGCTGCATTTGGAAATAAATCTTTTGGGAATTGGGTATTTTACTGTGCATGGACTCTTCCTTACATGTTTTGTCAGTGTGACATTTCAAAGGTCAGGTTTTTGACCAAAACAGCATATCCAGTAGTATTACCTT
The DNA here is from genome assembly GCF_029448725.1 of Salvelinus fontinalis. Classification (NCBI taxonomy): domain Eukaryota; kingdom Metazoa; phylum Chordata; class Actinopteri; order Salmoniformes; family Salmonidae; genus Salvelinus; species Salvelinus fontinalis. The sequence continues at coordinate 11,249,694 of NC_074697.1, read as the reverse complement.
ATCCACTCATGTAAGAGATATGTATTACAGTAGTGTTACCTTATCCACGCATGTAAGAGATATTTATTACACTAGTATTACCTTATCCACTAATGTAAGAGATATTTGTTACAGTAGTATTACCTTACCCACTAATGTTAGAGGTATTTGTTACAGTAGTATTACCTTATCCACTAATGTAAGAGGTATTTGTTACACTAGTATTACCTTATCCACTAATGTAAGAGGTATTTGTTACAGTAGTATTACCTTATCCACTAATGTAAGAGGTATTTGTTACAGTAGTATTACCTTACCCACTAATGTAAGAGGTATTTATTACAGTAGTATTACCTTACCCACTAATGTAAGAGGTATTTATTACAGTAGTATTACCTTACCCACTAATGTAAGAGGTATTTATTACAGTAGTATTACCTTATCCACTAATGTAAGAGGTATTTGTTACACTAGTATTACCTTATCCACTAATGTAAGAGGTATTTGTTACAGTAGTATTACCTTATCCACTAATGTAAGAGGTATTTATTACAGTAGTATTACCTTATCCACTAATGTAAGAGGTATTTGTTACAGTAGTACTACCTTATCCACTAATGTAAGAGGTATTTGTTACAGTAGTATTACCTTATCCACTAATGTAAGAGGTATTTGTTACAGTAGTATTACCTTATCCACTAATGTAAGAGGTATTTATTACAGTAGTATTACCTTATCCACTAATGTAAGAGGTATTTGTTACAGTACTGTTTTGAAGTTTTCTCCAGGGTGTTGCTGAAAGGGTCATCTGGATAGTCAGTGCTGTGATTTTACAAAGTTCCAATGATTTCTCTGAAAACCTTTTCTAAACATTTTGGTAGCAGTGTTTTGAATGAATCCCTCCAGTGTGTAACAAACAGTCATGTAGGCTGTATTTTTGACAGCTTGTGTGTGTTGTCTGAGGGAAAAGTTTGAATTGGGACCCAGAAGTTACATTTTTGTGTGAGTTTTTTAAATTGTGTGTGACGATTTGAGAAAACTTGTGAGTTGTTCCAGGAATTGTGGTCTAAGCAATTGAGAAAAACTGTAAGAGCGTTGGGCAAGTAACCAAAAGGTTGCTGGTTTGAATCCCTGAGCTGGCATGGTTGAAAAATCTGCCGTTCTGCCCTTGTTGAGGTGGATGTCTATTAAGGCAGCCCCCCACACAGCTCAGATTCAGAGGGGTTGATTAAGTGCGGAAGACACATTTCAGTTGAATGCGTTCAGTTGTACAACTGACTAGGTATCTCCCCTTTCCCTCATCTCTCTCAGCACACACCGGTTGCCATGACCTGAATGTCCCTACAGACATCCACATTTTCGATCAAACATTTCAATATTCACTCCTCTGATTAGAAATGACATCAAATCAAATTGTATTTGTCACATGCGCCGAATCCGACAGGTGTAGACCTTACAGTGAAATGCTTACTTACAAGCCCTTAACCAACAATGTAGTTTTAAGAAAATATGTGTTAAGTAAAAAATAGATAAGTAAGAAATAAGAATAACAAATAATTCAAGAGCAGCAGTAAAATAACATTAGCGAGGTTATATAGAGGGGGTAGAGAGTCAATGTGCGGGGGCACCGGTTAGTTGAGGTAATTGAGGTAATATGTACATGTAGGTAGAGTTAAAGTGACTATGCATAGATAATAAACAGAGTCGCATAAAAGAGGGGGGTGGGGGGCAATGCAAATAGTCTGGGTAGCCATTTGATTAGATGTTCAGGAGTCTTATGGCTTGGGGTTAGAAGCTGTTGAGAAGGATTTTGGGCCTAGAATTGGCTACCGCTTGCCGTGCGGTAGCAGAGAGTCTTTGACAATTTTTAGAGGACCTTCCTCTGACACCACCTGGTATAGAGGTCCTGGATGGCAGGAAGCTTGACCCCAGTGATATACTGGGCTGTACGCACTACCCTCTGTAGTGCCTTGCGGTCGGAGGCCGAGCAGTTGCCGTACCAGGCAGTGATGCAACCAGTCAGGATGCCAGTCATAAACGCTGCAGTCGGTCGCAAGTTGTACAGTATTTCCTCCAACACATTGGTGCGGCTGGCTTCCGGGTTAAATGACCAGTGTGTCAAGAAGCAGTGCGGCTTGGAAGGGTCATGTTTCGGAGGACTCATGGCTCTCCCCTTCGCCTCTCCCGAGTCCGTACGGGGCTTGCAGTGATGGGACAAGAATGTAACTACCAATTTGATATCACGAAATTGAGTAGAAAAAGTAAAAACAGTTAATAAAAAAAAATACATTATGAAGACAAAGTCCCCCAATTCTCTATCGATCACTTAAGTTTCAAGTTTCATTTTTTTATGTCACATGCACAAGTACAGTTAAATGTCTTTCTCGCAAACCCCAACAATGGAAAGCCCAACAACGCAATAATCAATTACAATGTATTACTTAAAATTAAAAACATTTTAAACACAATAAATATATATAAAGTCAGCATACTATATACAGGAAATATTTAAAAAGTCAGTTCCAATACCATATTTACATGTGCAGGGATACTGGAGTGATGGAGGTAGATTCGATGCCGCAGGTTGCCTGGTGGGGGCAGCAGGTTGCCTAGTGGGGGCAGCAGGTTGCCTAGTGGGGGCAGCAGGTTGCCTAGTGGGGGCAGCAGGTTGCCTAGTGGGGTCAGCAGGTTGCCTAATGGGGGCAGCAGGTTGCCTAGTGGGGGCAGCAGGTAGCCTAGTGGGGGCAGCAGGTAGCCTAGTGGGGTCAGCAGGTAGCCTACTGGGGGCAGCAGGTTGCCTAGTGGGGGAAGCAGGTTGCCTAGTGGGGGCAGCAGGTTGCCTAGTGGGGGCAGCAGGTTGCCTAGTGGGGGCAGCAGGTTGCCTAGTGGGGGCAGCAGGTTTTCTAGTGGGGTCAGCATGTTTTCTAGTGGGGGCAGCAGGTTGCCTAGTGGGGGCAGCAGGTTGCCTAGTGGGGGCAGCAGGTTGCCTAGTGGGGGCAGCAGGTTGCCTAGTGGGGTCAGCATGTTTTCTAGTGGGGGCAGCAGGTTGCCTAGTGGGGTCAGCAGGTAGCCTACTGGTTAGGGCGTTGGGCCAGTAACCGAAAGGTTGCAAGATCGAATCCCAGAGCTGACAAGGTAAAAATCTGTCATTCTGCTCCTGAAAAAGGCAGTTAACCTGTTAAAGCTGGGGGCGCTGTTGTCACTATTTATGGTAATCGTGTAATTTTTGAAACGGCTTCCTACAAAATTCTTGATCGTACAATATGCATATTATTATTATTATTGGATAGAAAACAGTCTATAGTTTCTATAGGAGTTGAAATTTTGTCTCTAAGTGGAACAGAACCCATTCTACAGCAATTTCCCTGACATGGAGTCAGATTTCAGAAATTTTGGCCACTGTTCTGGAGTCAGTTTTAAGGCCAATGTTATTCCTATGAGTATACGGACACTGCTTACGTCTTCCCCTGGATGCCTTTACGTGATGACGATTTGAATGGGGTCGATTGCGCAATCACAGGCACTACAAATTAAAAAACCCTGTAGCTAGGAACTCTTTTCCAGCTGCGTCATGCGCGTGGAGGACACCGACCCGCACTTGTTCCAAGCATTAGTGTTGGGAGTAATCTTTCTCCGGTCATGTTAAGACTCGTTATAGGAGTTAAAAACATCATAAGGTAGTTAATTTAAAGCGTTTTATAGCAATTTATATCCGTTTAGTGCGATTTTGGGACATTTATTTCTGAGACGCTGTGAATCTCTGGGCACGCTTCCAGTTCATCCCGAACGCAGTTGGCATTTCCACATGGCAAGAGGACAGCTTTCCACCAAAAGACGATTAGACCCAAGAAAGGATCCTTTGCCCAAGATACTGATGGAAGAACAGCTCAAAGTAGGACATTTTTATTATGATAAATCGTGTTTCTGTCGAAAAATGTTAGTGGCTTAGGACGGCATTTTTTTTTACTTAGCTTCGCTTGGCGCAAACTGTATTGAAAAGTAAGGATAATTTAAAAAATGTAATTCCGCGATTGTATTAAGAATTAAATTGTCTATCAATCGCTGTCCACCCTATATTTTTTAGTCACGTTTATGAGTATTTATGTATACGAGTAGATCACTGTCTAATATGGCGCACGGACATTTTCTCACCAGCTGGGCTACATTTCCCATTGTCTAACCATGATTTTGGTGGCTAAATATGCACATTTTCGAACAAACTGTATATGTATGTTGTAATGTGATGTTACAGGGGTGTCATCTGAAGAATTCTGAGAAGGTTAGTGAAAAAAATAATACATTTTGGCGATGTTTACGTTATCGCTCTCTTTGGCTAGAATCAATGCTGGGGTAATGTTTGCACATGTGCTATGCTAATATAACGATTTATTGTGTTTTCGCTGTAAGACACTTAGAAAATCTGAAATATTGTCTGTATTCACAGGATCTGTGTCTTTCGATTAGTGTATGCTGTGTATTTTTACGAAATGTTTGATGATTAGTAGTTAGGTAAACACGTTGCTCATTGTAATTATTCTAGTCCATTTGTGACGGTGGGTGCAATTGTAAACTATGCCATCTACCTGAAATATGCACATTTTTCTAACAAAACCTATCCCATACCATAAATATGTTATCAGACTGTCATCTGATGAGTTTTTTTCTTGGTTAGGGGCTATAAATATCTTAATTTAGCCGAATTGGTGATAGCTACTGGTGTTGGTGGACAAATAAAAGATGGTGGATTATGCTAATGTGTTTTTAGGGAATAGATTTACATCTTTACATATTGTGTCTTCCCTGTAAAACATTTTAAAAATCGGACATGTTGGCTGGATTCACAAGATCTGTGTCTTTCATTAGCTGTATTGGACATTAATGTGTGAAAGTTAAATATTTAAAAAAATATTTTTTTTTTGAATTTCGCGGCTCTGCCTTTTCAGTGGGGGTGGGGGGGGTGTGCCGCTAGCGGCACCCTAGTCCTAGACAGGTTAACCCACTGTTCCCCGGTAGGCCGTCATTGTAAAAAATAATTTGTTCTTTATTTTTTTTACAAGCATTTCGCTACACTCACATTAACATCTGCTAACCATGTGTATGTGACAAATAAAATTTCATTTGATTTAGATGTTCAGGAGTCAGAAGCGGCGCTCCTAGTGGCCGGAGACTTTAGTGCAGGCAAACATAAATCAGTTTTACCAAATATTTACCAGCATGTCACGTGCAATCAGGGGGAAAAAAATCCTAGACCACCTTTACTCCACACACAGAGATGCATACAAAGCTCTCCCCCGCCCTCCATTTGGCAAATCTGACCACAATTCTATCCTCCTGATTCCTGCCTACAAGAAAAACTAAAGCAGGAAGTACCAGTGACTCACTCAATACGGAAGTGGTCAGATGACGTGAAAGCTACATTACAGGACTGTTTTGCTAGCACAGACTGGAATATGTTCCGGGATTCATCTAATGGCATTGAGGAATACACCACCTCAGTCATCGGCTTCATCAATAAGTGCATCGATGACGTTGTCCCCACAGTGACTGTGCGTATATATATCCCAACCAGAAGCCATGGATTACAGGCATCTGCATCGAGCTAAAGGCTAGAGCTGCCGCTTTCAAGGAGCGGGAGACTAATCCGGAAGCTCATAAGAAATCCTGCTATGCCCTCAGATGAACCATCAAACAAGCAAAGCGTCAATACAGGATTAAGATTGAATCCTACGACACCGGCTCTGACGCTCGTCGGATGTGGCAAGGCTTGAAAACTAGTACGGACTACAAAGGGAAACCCAGACGCAAGCTGTCTAGTGACGCGAGCCTACCGGACGAGCTAAATGCCATTTAAGCTCGCTTCGAGGCAAGCAACACTGAAACATGCATGAGAGCACCAGCTGTTCTGGATGACTGTGTGATAACGTTATCGGTAGCTGATGTGAACAAAGCAGGTCAACATTCACAAAGCCGTTTGGCTAGACGGATTACCAGGACGTGTACTCAAAGCATGCGTGGACCAACTGTCAAGTGTCTTCACTGACCTTTTCAACCTCTCCCTGACCGAGTCTGTAATACCTAAATATTTCAAGCAGACCACCATAGTCCCTGTACCCAAGGAAGCAAAGGTAACCTGCCTAAATGATTACCTCCCCGTGGCACTCACGTCGATAACCAGGAAGTGCTTTGAAAGGCTGGTCATGGCTCACATCACCAGCATCCTCCCAGACATCCTAGACCCACTCCAATTTGCATACCGCCCAAACAGATCCACAGATGACGCAATCTCAATCGCACTCCACACCGCCCTTTCTCATCTGGACAAAAGGAACACCTATGTGAGAATGCTGTGAATCAACTACAGCTCAGCGTTCAACACCATAGTGCCCACGAAGCTCATCACTAAGCTAAGGACTCTTAGACTAAACACCTCCCTCTGCAACTGGATCCTGGACTTCCTGACGGGCCACCCCCAGGTGGTAAGAGTGGGCAACAACACGTCTGCCACGCTGATCCTTAACACAGGGGCCCCTCAGGGGTGTGTTCTTAGTCCCCTCCCGTATTCCCTGTTCACCCACGACTGCGTGGCCAAACGCGACTCCAACACCATCATTAAGTTTGGTGATCACGGACAACAATGAGACAGCCTATAGGGAGAAGGTCAGAGAACTGGCAATGTGCTGCCAGGACAACAACCTCTCCCTCAATGTGAGCAAGACAAAGGAGTTGATCATGGACTACAGGAAAAGGCGGACCAAACAGGCCCCCATTAACATCGACGGGGCTGTAGTGGAGCGGGAGGGCCCTGTACAGGAGGGTCCTGTACAGGGGGGCCCTGTGGTGAGGGTCAGCGTGGTGGAAGTGATGTTGCCTACCCACATCACCTTGGTTCTGCCCGTCAGAAAGTCCAGGATCCAGTTGAGGATGCGAGGGAGGAGTCCTAAGCTTGGTGATGAGCTTGGAGGGGATAATGGTGTTGAACGCTGAGCTGTAGTCAATGAACAGCATTCTCATATAGGTATTCCTCTTATCTAGGTGTGTGAGGGCAGTGTTGAGAGAAATTGAGATGACGTCGTCTATGGATCTATTTGGGCAGCATGCAAATTGTAGTGGGTCTAGGGTGTCTGGGATGGAGGAGTTAATGTGTGCCATAACCAGCTTCTCAAAGCACTTCATGATTACAGAAGTGAGTGTTACAGGGGGGTAGTTATTGTGGCATGAAGCCTTAGAGTTTTTCGGAACAGGGATAATTATGGTCATCTTAAAACATGTGGGGATTACAGACTGGGACCAGGAGAGGTTGAAAATTACAGTGAATATGCCTGACAGTGGTTCTGCGCATGCTCTGAGAACGCACCCTGGAATATAGTCGGGGCCCGCAGCCTTGCGGGTGTTGACCTGAATAAAGACCCTCGTTGGCCTCGGAGAGTGAGATCACCCAGTCCTCTGGGTCGGTGACGGCCCTCACACCCGGCTTGATGTTGCTGTTGTCAAAGAGTGCATAAAATGCATTGAGTTTGTCTGGTAGAGAGGCATCGTCGGGCAGATCACGGTTGGGTCTTCCTTTGTAATCCGTAATGAACTGTAGCCTCTCCCACATGCGGTGGGTGTCGGAGCCTGTGTAGTATGATTCCACCTTATTCCTATATTGTCCTTTTGCTCGTTTGATGACTCTGTGGAGGTCATAGCAGGACTCCTTGTACTTATTCCCGCCTCCTGCCGTAGCAACAGCGTTGTCTATGATAGCTCTGTGTGACCAGGTAGCCCTGGTCTTTAGTTTAACGCCAACCTCAGTGTTAATCCAGGGCTTTTGATTGGTGAAGCAGCAAATCCTCACTGTGGATACAACTTGGCCAATGCATTTTTTTATGTAGCCGGTGACGGGGGTGGTTCCAGAGTTTACACTTTGTGGGTAATTTAACAGTGAGATTCCCTCACCCCAGAGAGAGGCTTCTTTGACTTCAATGTTCCTCTCTCAGATATGAGACAGAGCTTGTGAGACCACACACACACCCACGCAAGCTCACACACACATACACCCAGGGTCTACCCGCTCATTTGTAGTAATTGGTTGTGAATTGTAGCACTGCTATGTGAGAGTGTGTGCAAGAGAGACAGAGAGAGAGAGAGAGAGAGAGAGAGAGAGAGAGAGAGAGAGAGAGAGAGAGAGAGAGAGAGAGAGAGAGAGAGAGAGAGAGAGAGAGAGAGAGAGAGAGAGAGAGAGAGAGAGAGAGAATAATGCATGCAGAGCAGAACCCACTAATTATCAAAATCCAGAAAAGAGTCGTTAAATTCTACAGCCACCTAAAAGGAAGCGATTCCCAAACCTTCTATAACAAAGCCAACACCTACAGAGGGATTAGTGGCACAGCTGTCTAAGGCACTGCATCTCAGATTCCACCTCATTTTGTGGGCATTGTGCACATAGTGTCAGAATACCTGACCACTGTGACTGACCTAAACTTAAGGAAAGCTTTGACCTTGTACAGACTCAGTGAGCATAGCCTTGCTGCTGTAGGCAGACCTGGCTCTCAAGAGAAGACAGGTTATGTGCACAGTGCCCACAAAATGAGATGGAAACTGAGCTACACTTCCTAATCTCCTGCTAAATGTATGATGATATTAGAGACACATATTTCCCTCAGATTACACAGACCCACAAAGAATTTGAAGAAAAATCTAATTTTGATAAACTCCCACATCTACTGAGTGAAATACCAGTGTGTCATCACAGCAGCAAGATGTGTGACCTGTTGCCACAAGAAAAGGGCAACCAGTGAAGAACAAACACCATTGTTGTCACAAACTTCTATGGGAGAGAGAGGACCAAGGCACAGCGTGTGAAAAATACATCTTCTCTTTATTAGAAGAAGAACAACGAAACAAAAGTGACGCTATCAAAGACTAAGTGCAAACATGCAACATAGACACAGCCAATTACCCACAAAACCCCAATGCCTATGACTGCCTTAAATATGGCTCTCAATCAGAGACAATGAATCACAGCTGCCTCTAATTGAGAACCAATCTAGGCAGCCATAGACATAACTAGACAACTACAAAAACACATACATTCCCCATGTCACACCCTGACCTAACTAAAAAACATAAAGAAAACAAAGAACACTAAGGCCAGGGCGTGACAATTGTAAATACAACCCATATTTATGTTTATTTATTTTCCCTTTTTTACTTTATCCATTTGCACATCGTTGCCACACTGTATATCGACATAATATGACATTTGTAATGTCTTAATTCTTTTGGAACTTCTGTGAGTGTAATGTTTACTGTTCATTTTTATTGTTTATTTCTGTCACGCTCTGACCTTAGATATCTCTCCGGCGATGATCCACGGTCCGGTTCTACAAAGGCGGAGGGATCAGCGTAAGGAGAGGGAGCCACCGAGGATAGATTCCCACCCGGACCGTCCCCTATAGGTTCAGGTTTGCGGCCGGGAGTCCGCACCTTTGGCGGGGGGGGGGGGGGGGGGGGGGGGGGGGGTACTGTCACGCTCTGACCTATGTTTTCTTTATATTTTGGTTAGGGCAGGGTGTGACGAGGGTGGGTATGATAGTATTTGTATTGTCTAGGGTTTTTGTAGTTCTAGGGGTTTTGTAGGTCTAGGTATTTGTATGTCTATGGTGGCCTGATATGGTTCCCAATCAGAGGCAGCTGTTTATCGTTGTCTCTGATTGGGGATCATATTTAGATAGCCATTTTCCCATTTGTGTTCGTGGGTTATTGTCTATGTGTAGTTGCCTGTCAGCACTCGTTTGTATAGCTTCACGGTTCATTTTGTTGTTTTGGTTCGTTTGTTCTGTGTTCATTCTTATTATATTAAAGAATGTACGCATACCACGCTGCACCTTGTTTCGATTCATATGGCGAACGTGACAATTTCACTTTTGTATATTATCTACTTCACTTGCTTTGGAAATGTTAACATATGTTTCCCATGCCAAAAAAGCCCTTTGAATTGAATTGAATGGAGAGATTCTTCCACTCTCTACTTTCAAGAACTTTCCCTCTACCTCCTCTTTCTCCCTCTCCCCTGTGACTTCTAAAAGAAGGAGGGAGAGAGATAGAGAGAGAGAGAGATAGAGAGAGAGATAGAGATATCTAAAGGAGGTTTGATCATGGGGTCCTTCTGTCACTGAGAGATGAAGTAAATCAGCTCCACGTGATCAAACTAACTTCACCACACACACACACACACACACACAACGCACGCAGGCACCCACGCACGCACGCACGCATGCACGCACGCACGCACGCACACACACACACACACACAGTGGAGCAAACCTCATGGTCGGACAACGGCTTGGTTACTGTACTAGAGTAACATCAATAAGACTCTTACAGCAGATGTGTTTGATTCTGAGGCGAGAAGGCTTACTCTGAATGTGAATAAAAGTCAAGTAGAATCAATAGTCTGTCCCAGGGGAAGGCTGTGAATGAAATAGTATGAGCGCCCCGTAGTCTGATCGATATATGTGTGAGTAGCTACTACTATCTCAAATATAGAGCACATTTTCAAAGGAGATCCCAGAATATCAACCTCCCATATAGAATCAGTTTGAATGAGTCATCATACAGACTGGAGCAGGACTAAAGAGGTACTCAGAATATGAGTCACTCTCTGAGGGTAGAGCCAGGGCCATGGGTACTCAGAAATCCCAACCCGCTCCTTCTGCACACAGTAAGGTCTAGATGAGGGGCCTAGGAGATTAGGTGCTAGGGGAATAGGGGCTAGATGTATGGGCTAGGGTGCTAGGGGAAGGGGCTAGACGTATGGGCTAGGATGCTAGGGGAAGGGGCTAGACGTATGGGCTAGGATGCTAGGGGAAGGGGCTAGAAATATGGGCTAGAGTGCTAGGGGAAGGAGCTAGACGTATGGGTTAGGATGCTAGGGGAAGGGGCTAGACGTATGGGCTAGGATGCTAGAGGAAGGGGCTAGACATATGGGCTAGGATGCTAGGGGAAGGAGCTAGACATATGGGCTAGGATGCTAGGGGAGGAGCTAAACGTATGGGCTAGGATGCTAGGGGAAGGAGCTAGACATATGGGCTAGGATGCTAAGGGAAGGGGTTAGACGTATGGGCTAGGATGCTAGGGGAAGGGGGTAGATGTATGGGCTAGGGTGCTAAGGGAAGGGGTTAGACATATGGGCTAGGATGCTAGGGGAGGAGCTAGACGTATGGGCTAGGATGCTAGGGGAAGGGGCTAGACGTATGGGCTAGGGTGCTAAGGGAAGGGGTTAGACGTATGGGCTAGGATGCTAGGGGAAGGGGCTAGATGTATGGGCTAGGGTGCTAAGGGAAGGGGTTAGACGTATGGGCTAGGATGCTAGGGGAAGGAGCTAGACGTATCGGTTAGAGTGCTAGAGGAAGGAGCTAGATGTATGGGTTAGGGTGCTAGGGGAAGGGGCTAGTGAGTTAGGGGAATAGGTCCTAGGGGAAGGGGCTAAACTATAATCCTTAGTTGTCTCGTCCATTTTTGGATTTATATTCTGAACAAAAATATAAACGCAATATACAACAATTTCATTGATTTTACTGAGTTACAGATCATTTAAGGAAATACGTTAATTGAAATAAACGAATTAGTCCCTAATCTATGGATTTCACATGACTGGGAATATAGATATGCTATGTTGGTCACAGATACCTTAAGAAAAAGGGCCTCACAATGGGCCTCAGGATCTCATCACGGTATTTTTGTACATTCAAATTGCCATCGATAAAATGCAATTGTGTTTGTTGTCCGTAACTTATGCCTGGCTATACCATAACCCGGGCGGCATTTAGTCTAGTGTTTAGAGAGGTGGACTAGTAACCGAATGGTTGCAAGATTGAATCCCCGAGCTGACAAGGTAAAAATCTGTCGTTCTGCACCTGAACAAGGCAGTTAACCCACTGTTCCTAGGCTGTCATTGAAAATAAGAATTTGTTCTTAACTGACTTGCTTAGGTAAAGGTAAAATAAAAAAATAAAACCCCACTCCCAACATGGGGCACTCTGTTCACAAAATTGACATCAGCAAACCGCTCGCCAACACAAGCTGTTTGTGAGGCCGGTTGGACATTCTGCCAAATTCTCTAAAACGACATTGGAGGCGGCTTATGGTAGTGAAATGAACATTGAATTCTCTGGCAACTGCTCTGGTAGACATTCCTGCAGTCAGCATGCCAATTGTACGCTCCCTCAAAACTTTAGACATCTGTGGCATTGTGCTGTGTGACAAACTGCACATTTTAGAGTGTCCTTTTATTGTCCACAGCACAAGGTGCACCTGTGTAATTATCATTCTGTTTAATCAACTTCTTGATATGCCACACCTGTCAGGTGGATGGATTATCTTGGCAAAGAAGAAATTCTCACTAACAGGGATGTAAACAAATTTGTGCACAAAGTTTGAGAGAAATAAGCTTTTTGTGCATATGGAACATTTCTGGGATCTTTTATTTCAGCTCATGAAACATGGGACCTACACTTTACTTGTTGCGTTTATATTTTTGTTCAGTGTGTATTTATGATATACACTGATTGTACAAAACATTAGGAACACCTACTCTTTCAATGACATAAACTGCGCAGGTGAATCCAGGTAAAAGCGATGTCACCTGTTAAATCCACTTCAATCAGTGTAGATGAAGGGGAGGTGACAAGTTAAAGAAGGATTTTTAAGCCTTGAGACAATTGAGACATGGATTGTGTATGTGTGCCATTCACAGGGTGAAGGGGCAAGACAAAATATTTAAGTGCCTTTGAACGGGGTATGGTAGTAGGTTCCAGGCACACCGGTTTGAGTGTGTCAAGACTGGAAACGCTGGTGGGTTTTTCATGCTCAACAGTTTCCCGTGCGTATCAAGAATGGTCCACCACATAAAAGGACATCCAACCAACTTGACATTAGCGTGGGAAACATTGGAGTCAACAGTATCCCTGTGGAACACTTTCAACACCATGTAGAGTCCATGTCCCGACTAATCTGAGGGCAAAATGGGGAGCTGCTACTCAATATTAGTAAGGTGTTCTTAATATTTGGCATAGTCAGTGTATACCCGTTGATTCTTAAAGAATATAACTAATACATGCCTCATGAGCTTAGTTCAAATGTTGTATCCTATCAGAACCAAAGATAAAAACATTGGAGTGAAACAAGCTTATAAGGGGGGTTGTTTATGAACCAGGCCTACTCTGAGAATGCCCTTAGAAGCAATCTTAGTAGTCTTGGTTCAGAATGCAGCCGCAGTAAAGCTCTCAGGATGTGTGTTTATTTGCTTTTGAGAGAGAGAGAGAGAGAGAGAGAGAGAGAGAGAGAGAGAGAGAGAGAGAGAGAGAGAGACAGAGAGAGAGAGACAGAGAGAGACAGAGAGAGAGACATAGAGAGAGAGAGAGACAGAGAGAGAGACACATGAGAGAGAGAGAGAGAGAGAGAGAGAGAGACAGAGAGAGAGAGAGAGAGAGAGAGAGAGAGAGAGAGAGAGAGAGAGAGTGTGTGTTTATGGCTCAAATGGTCTTGGCAGAGAGGAGGGAACGGAGAGTATCGGTCAGCATGCCCTTCCCCTCTGAGCCAACGGACTCTCTTCTGGCATCACAAACACACGCACACACACAACAGTATGTTGTATGTGAGTGTGTGTCCTATCCGTGCCCTTAGTTTTACTGGTAATTGGATTAGAAGTAGGCTGAGTGCCAGTATGTGCGTGAGCCCACAAGTGCCTGTTCCAGGAAGAGAGATCTGTCCAGCAGCTGGTTCCAACTCTGAGTACCTTGTCACCCTCTTACGGCCCGCTCCCCAAACAACCTCCCACTCCCTCACACACCTGATCCCAATATGGTAGGAACTGGCTTCACGTAGATGACCAGATGGAGCCATCCCTATATTACTGGCAGTAGAAGGCCAGCTGGAGCCATCCCTATATTACTGGTAGTAGAAGGCCAGCTGGAGCCATCCCTATATTACTGGTAGTAGAAGGCCAGCTGGAGCCATCCCTATATTACTGGTAGTAGAAGGCCAGCTGGAGCCATCCCTATATTACTGGTAGTAGAAGGCCAGCTGGAGCCATCCCTATATTACTGGTAGTAGAAGGCCAGCTGGAGCCATCCCTATATTACTGGTAGTAGAAGGCCAGCTGGAGCCATCCCTATATTACTGGCAGTAGAAGGCCAGCTGGAGCCATCCCTATATTACTGGTAGTAGAAGGCCAGCTGGAGCCATCCCTATATTACTGGTAGTAGAAGGCCAGCTGGAGCCATCCCTATATTACTGGTAGTAGAAGGCCAGCTGGAGCCATCCCTATATTACTGGTAGTAGAAGGCCAGCTGGAGCCATCCCTATATTACTGGCAGTAGAAGGCCAGCTGGAGCCATCCCTATATTACTGGTAGTAGAAGGCCAGCTGGAGCCATCCCTATATTACTGGTAGTAGAAGGCCAGCTGGAGCCATCCCTATATTACTGGTAGTAGAAGGCCAGCTGGAGCCATCCCTATATTACTGGCAGTAGAAGGCCAGCTGGAACCATCCCCATATTACTTTACATCTGTAGCACTTCCTGTGCGCCTTATCAGGCGTGGGGTGGTGTAAGACAGGAAGGGAGCATGCATGCAGGCGAGCATGGAGCTGTTTGATTGGTCACGTGGAAGCAGTAGTTGTTATGGCATCAGAGCATTCTGAAGCATTCCGAGCCCCCACAGAATCCCAACCATCCTCTCTCTTTCTCCCCCTAAATCTCTCTCCCTCGCTCTTCCTCACTCCCTCCCTCTCCCTCCCTCAATCGGTGAGTTACAGATATAAATAGTTTGACATGTGAGTTAAAGGCCAGGGAGGTGTATGTTGTTCAGAGTTCTCTGACTGCTGACCTGCTCTTAATGCCGTCTCCATAGACTGTACTGGCCAGGGAGTTCCTCCGCGGCGGTTCAAGTCTTCTACCAGGAAAACCTTTATGTTTAGTTCACCTCTGACCCACTGGCTTCATTCATCCAAGTTCTGGTGTTTTCAGCATGTGTGGTATGAATCTCCCTCATGGGAAAACCACACCCTTTCCCCCAAAACAGAGTGTATTACAACCAACATCCAAGTACTCTGGCGCATTATGTGACCAATCCTTCTGTCCTCTCTCAGAAACGCTGATTGGTCACATCATGGCCCAGAGTACATTGTGATTGGTTGTAAATACACTCTGAGTGGGGTTAGAGTAAAGTTCTTAACGTCAACACTATGCGTTAGCTTACAGGAGGAAAAGCACATGGCCAAAGACCTAAACTCACCCCATTCCGTACAAATGTGCACAACCGCAACATTCAAACGAGGCTACAAAGAAAACTAATGGGACTGTAGCGACTGTGTTGACTTCAACATCTGGGGGTGTGAACTACGTTTCTATTCAAGCGTTGATCGACATGGTAATGGCTCTATAGTATTGGAGAAAAGTAGAGAAAACTGACCCTTCGTTACATTGTGACGTGTCATGTCGTAACGTACAGCACGCGTAAAGCAACTATTTTTCTGTCTTACAATCTCTCTCCGCCAGGTGTAGCACTTCTCTCATCTTTTAAAAACAAGAAATGGACAGTGACGGGGGTAATGGGGGGATACCTAGTCATTTTTTGCGTCATCATTGCATGAGATCATCATTCTCAAAGCCGCTGTTTACTTCTAAGATCACTTTAGCACCGCCCTAAAAACCCGATTCAAATTCGACACAAACCTTCAAACAGGTATGTAATGACACATTATATAAACTCTTTACATTTTAGAGGCGATACGGTGATAAGTTGGACAGATCGAGTGAAAAAAAGCCATTTTCCCACACGACATCTCTCCTTCTCACTATCACGCATTAGTTTCGCTTCCCCACCCGCCATTTTTAAAAAGACCCGACGGGGCTCATTGCCTGCTTGAATTATGCAGAAACGGGCAGAGTTTAGGTCATGTAATTGATTCTGTTGGAAAGGGGAGAAATTGTGCTTTACAATGGTATTGACATTACAGTTGATCTGGAAGTATTACGTTTTTGGGGCGCTAAAATAAGGACAATTGTACGGCTCAAGGCATGTACAAAAGTGAGTGAGTTTACGTTACACCAAATCACAAGGAAAACATGGAATGTGCTTTAAATGACAGAAGCTGGTGTTGGTCTCTCTCTTTTAGAATTCCTCTCCCAAACCTCAGCCACCCTCACCCCTCATACTCACCCCTCATACTCACCCTCATACTCACCCAGCGACTCACCCTCACCCCTCATACTCACACTCACCCCTCATACTCACCCTCATACTCACCCTCATACTCACCCCTCATACTCACCCAGCGACTCACCCTCACCCCTCATACTCACACTCACCCCTCATACTCACCACTCACTCCTCACACTTAGCACTCATACTCACCCTCACCCCTCATACTCACCCTTCATACTCACTCCTCATACTAACACCGCACCCCTCATACTCACCCTCGCACCTCATACTCACCCCTCATACTAATCACTCAAACTCACTCCTCATACTCACCCTCACCCCTCATACTCACCCTTCATACTCACTCCTCATACTCACCCCACCCCTCATATTCACCCTCACCCCTCACACTCACCACGCACACTCATACTCACCCTCACCCCTCATGCCCACCCCACCTTCACCCCTCATATTCAACCCTCATACTCACCCTAACACCTCATACTCACCCCTCATACCCACCCCATCGTCACCCATCATACTCACCCCACCCCTCATATTCACCCTCACCCCTCACACTTACCCCTCATACTCACCCTCAACCCTCATACTCATTTCACCCCTCAAACTCACCCCTCATACTCATCAATCATACTCACCCCTCATTCTCACCCTCAATCCTAATACTCACCATCACCCCTTATACTCACCCATCATACTCATCAATCATACTCACCCCTCATACTCACCCGTCATACTCATCCTCACCTCTCATACTCTCCTACTCATCCTTACCTCTCATACTCACCCGCTTTCCTAATACTCACCCCTCATACTCATACTCACCCCTCATATTCACCCCTCAAACCCACCCTCACCCCTCATATTCACCCCTCAAACTCACCCTCACCAATCATACGCACCCCTCATACTCACACCTCTCATACTCACCCCTCATCCTCACCCTCACCCCTCATCCTCACCCATTGACTCACCCTCCCCCCTCATACTCACCCTCACCCCTCATACTCATCACTCATACTCACACCTCATACTCACCCTCAACCCAAATACTCACCCCTCACATCATACTCATATTCACCCATCATACTCACACCCACCCCTCACACTCACCCCTCATACTCATCATTCATACCCACCCCTCATACTCACCCTCACCCTCAAACTCACCCCTCATACTCACCCTCACCCCTCACACCCCCTCACCACTCATATTCACCCTCACCCCTCAAACTCACCCTCATACTCACCCTCATCCCTCATATTCACCTTAATACTCATCCCTCATACTCACCATCAACCTCATCCTTCATACTCACTCTCAACCCTCATACTCACCACTCATACTCACCCACACCCCTCACATCCATTCTCACCCTTCATACCTACCCTTACCCTTCATACTCACCCTCATCCATTCTCACATCCATTCTCACCCCTCAAACTCACCCCTCATACTCATCAATCATACTCACCCCTCACTCTCACCCTCAATCCTAATACTCACCATCACCCCTCATACTCATACTCACCCCTCATATTCACCCCTCAAACCCACCCTCACCCCTCATATTCACCCCTCAAACTCACCCTCACCAATCATACGCACCCCTCACCCTCATCCATTATACACACACCTGTCATACTCACCCCTCATCCTCACACTCACCCTCACCCCTCATACTCATCACTCATACGCACCCCTCATACTCACCCTCACCCCTCACCCTCAAACTCACCCCTCATACTCACCCTCACCCCTCACACCCCCTCACCACTCATATTCACCCTCACCCCTCACACTCACCCTCATACTCACCCTCACCCCTAATATTCACCCTAATACTCACCCTTCATACTCACTCTCAACCCTCATACTTACCACTCATACTCACCCTCACCCCTCACATCCATTCTCACCCTTCATACTCACCATCACCCTTCATACTCACCCTCGTCCCATATACTCACCAATCATACTCACCATGCATGCTCACCCTCACCCCTCATATTCACCCTCATCCCTCATACTCACCCCTCATACTCACCCTCATCCCCCATACTCACCCTTAATGCTCACCCATCATACTCACCCTCACCCTTCATTCTCACCCTCACCCCTCATACTCACCACACATACTCACCCTCAACCCTAATACTCACCCTCACCCTCACCCCTCATAATCATCCTCATCCCCAATACTCACCCTTACTACTCACACTTACCCCTCA
>NC_074697.1:11223775-11226275 GCF_029448725.1 Salvelinus fontinalis | reverse complement strand
GTGTTTGTGTTTGTATGCACGTGTGCATGCATTCATGTGTTTGTGTTGGTATGCACGCGTGCATGGGTTCATATGTTTGTGTTTGTATGCACGCGTGCATGCATTCATGTGTTTGTGTTTGCATGCACGCGTGCATGCGTTCACCTGTTTATGTTTGTATGCGCACGTGCATGCATGCATTCATGTGTTTGTGTTTGTATGCACGCGTGCATGCATTCATGTGTTTGTGTTTGTGTGCATGCATTCATGTGTTTGTGTTTGTATGCACGTGTGCATGCGTTCATGTGTTTGTCTTGTGTCCCATGTGAGCTCATCCAGTTCCTTATAAGGAGATATTCAGCTAGAAGAGATTCAGCTTCAACCAGCGTCAGCCCTGCAGAGTAGAAAGACTGTTTACAGCTGAGTGGCACATCTCTGGCTTGTTACTTTGAGATAGATGCTGTTTGTGAAGCTCCCAGTAAGAAGTAGATATATAGATAGATGCTGTTTGTGAAGCTCCCAGTAAGAAGTAGATATATAGATAGATGCTGTTTGTGAAGCTCCCAGTAAGAAGTAGATATATAGATAGAAGCTGTTGTGATGCTCCCAGTAAGAAGTAGATATATAGATAGAAGCTGTTGTGATGCTCCCAGTAAGAAGTAGATATATAGATAGAAGCTGTTGTGATGCTCCCAGTAAGAAGTAGATATATAGATAGAAGCTGTTGTGATGCTCCCAGTAAGAAGTAGATATATAGATAGAAGCTGTTATGATGCTCCCAGTAAGAAGTAGATATATAGATAGAAGCTGTTGTGATGCTCCCAGTAAGAAGTAGATATATAGATAGAAGCTGTTGTGATGCTCCAGTAAGAAGTAGATATATAGATAGAAGCTGTTATGATGCTCCCAGTAAGAAGTAGATATATAGATAGAAGCTGTTGTGATGCTCCCAGTAAGAAGTAGATATATAGATAGAAGCTGTTGTGATGCTCCCAGTAAGAAGTAGATATATAGATAGAAGCTGTTGTGATGCTCCCAGTAAGAAGGGAATAAATAACAGGTCATTAGGATGCTCAGCCGGTGTGACCAGGTAGAGCTACGTTGCCCAGATGTCTAGCCTGATTACCCTGTGCCGGTTAACGGAGCGGGGGATGAGGGCGGGCGGGCCGTGCAGCAGGGCTCCCGGTAAATCCCTCTTGGCAGCCCGTTAAATGACTAGCCAGACGAGCCGACCACAAACTAATGAGAAGAGATTTAAAACATCAGATAACGGAGAGAAAGAGATAAGGGGTGAAAGAGAGAGAGAGAGAAAGAGATAGGGGGTGAAAGAGAGAGAGGAAGACAGGGGGTGAAAGAGAGAGAGAAAGAGATAGGGGTGAAAGAGAGAGAGAAAGAGATAGGGGGTGAAAGAGAGAGAGGAAGACAGCGGGTGAAAGAGAGAGAGAACGAGATAGGGGTGAAAGAGAGAGAGAACGAGATAGGGGTGAAAGAGAGAGAGAAAGAGATAGGGGTGAAAGAGAAAGAGAAAGAGATAGGGGGTGAAAGAGAGAGAATAAGAGAGGGGGTGAAAGAGAGAGAGAAAGAGATAGGGGTGAAAGAGAGAGAGAAAGAGATAGGGGTGAAAGAGAGAGAGAAAGAGATATGAGTGAAAGAGAGAGAGAACGAGATAGGGGTGAAAGGAGAGAGAAATAGATATGAGTGAAAGAGAGAGAGAAAGAAAAGACAAATAAACTGGAAGCCTTTGGAAAAAGGTGATATGTTTTATTGGGGCACTGAGCAAGTGTTTGGTCTTGTGAGCGGGAACTTGAACATTGTGAGGATTTTGTGCAACTTCTGGCGTGCGTTTGAAGTTCAAACTGAGGCTGTACCTTTACAGTTTTAGACAGTAGCCAATAGGCTTTTGTGGCTATTGGAGCGAAATGTAGGACTACCAACAAAACCAATGGAGCAAATCACTTAACATTTTCACTTGGAGATAGCCTTTGATTTCTATGATATAACCTACATATAGTGTTCAATACAGGACTACAGTAACCTACATATAGTGTTCAATACAGGACTACAGTAACCTACATATAGTGTTCAATACAGGACTACAGTAACCTACATATAGTGTTCAATACAGGACTTACAGTAACCTACATATAGTGTTCAATACAGGACTACAGTAACCTACATATAGTGTTCAATACAGGACTACAGTAACCTACATATAGTGTTCAATACAGGACTACAGTAACCTACATATAGTGTTCAATACAGGACTACAGTAACCTACATATAGTGTTCAATACAGGACTACAGTAACCTACATATAGTGTTCAATACAGGACTACAGTAACCTACATATAGTGTTCAATACAGGACTACAGTAACCTACATATAGTGTTCAATACAGGACTACAGTAACCTACATATAGTGTTCAATACAGGACTACAGTAACCTACATATAGTGTTCAATACAGGACTACAGTAACCTACATATAGTGCTCAATACAGGACTACAGTAAACTACATATA
>NC_074697.1:11138775-11218775 GCF_029448725.1 Salvelinus fontinalis | reverse complement strand
GGGTTAGGGTTAGGGTTAGGGTTAGGGTTAGGGTTAGGGTTAGGGTTAGGGTTAGGGTTAGGGTTAGGGTTAGGGTTAGGGTTAGGGTTAGGGTTAGGGTTAGGGTTAGGGTTAGGGTTAGGGTTAGGGTTAGGGTTAGGGTTAGGGTTAGGGTTAGGGTTAGGGTTAGGGTTAGGGTTAGGGTTAGGGTTAGGGTTAGGGTTAGGGTTAGGGTTAGGGTTAGGGTTAGGGTTAGGGTTAGGGTTAGGGTTAGGGTTAGGGTTAGGGTTAGGGTTAGGGTTAGGGTTAGGGATAGGGTTAGGGTTAGGGTTAGGGTTAGGGTTAGGGTTAGGGTTAGGGTTAGGGTTAGGGTTAGGGTTAGGGTTAGGGTTAGGGTTAGGGTTAGGGTTAGGGTTAGGGTTAGGGTTAGGTTAGGGTTAGGGTTAGGGTTAGGGTTAGGGTTAGGGTTAGGGTTAGGGTTAGGGTTAGGGTTAGGGTTAGGGTTAGGGTTAGGGTTAGGGTTAGGGTTAGGGTTAGGGTTAGGGTTAGGGTTAGGGTTAGGGTTAGGGTTAGGGTTAGGGTTAGGATTAGGGTTAGGGTTAGGGTTAGGGTTAGGGTTAGGGTTAGGGTTAGGGTTAGGGTTTTGGTTAGGGTTAGGGTTAGGGTTAGGGTTAGGGTTAGGGTTAGGGTTAGGGTTAGGGTAAGGGTTAAGGTGGGTTAAGATAATGGTTAAGGTAAGGGTTAAGGTAAGGGTTAAGATAATGGTTAAGGTAAGGGTTAAGGTAAGGTTAAGGTAAGGGTTAAGGTAAGGGTTAAGATAATGGTTAAGGTAAGGGTTAAGGTAAGGGTTAAGATAATGGTTAAGGTAAGGGTTAAGGTAAGGTTAAGGTAAGGGTTAAGGTAAGGGTTAAGATAATGGTTAAGGTAAGGGTTAAGGTAAGCGTTAAGGTTTGGGCTGGGTGTAAACAATCATCTTCCACAGGGATTGAACATGCGACCTTCAGATCTGGAATCATGCCCATCCACCACCCCCATTCACCACCACCACCCCCATCCACCACCCCCCCCCCCCCCCCCACCACCACCACCACCACCACCACCACCACCACCACCACCCCCACCACCACCACCACCACCACCCCCCCACCCCCACCACCACCACCACCACCACCACCACCACCCCCCCACCCCCACCACCACCACCCCCCCACCCCCACCACCACCACCACCACCACCACCACCACCACCACCACCACCCCCACCACCACCACCACCACCACCACCACCACCACCACCACCACCACCACCACCACCACCACCACCACCACCACCACCACCCCAGTCCACAATGCTTTAGCAAAAGCCAAGCCTTCTTGATGGTAATAGTTATCTCACTGTTGTCCCTGGTGGTTTTAAAGGCATTTCCCGACGTCTAATTTCAAAGTCAATCCTGTTCTTTCTCCATACATTGTCAGAACTCAACGGCCAGGGATTACCGGTGACTGATGTCGTCAGTAGTTTAAGTGTTGTGAGGTAAACACACAGTATACCAGAGAGTTCTGTGGTAGTAACGACCCTGGGGTACAATACATGTATTTACCCCTGAGCAGTTAAATATTAGGCCCACACACACACACACACACACACACACACACACACACACACACACACACACACACACACACACACACACACACACACACACACACACACACACACACACACACAGAGTCAAAGTGGCTAATCTCGTCTGAAAGGCGTCCTAATTGCTGATGACTCATCGCTTGTCGTCCAGCTGGCCCTCTGACGGCAACAATAAAAGAGACCTGACTGAAAACACACACACACACACACACACACACACACACACACACACACACACACACACACACACACACACACACACACACACACACACACACACATACACACACACACACACACACACACACACACACACACACACACACACACAAGGCATACACACACATGCCCATGTACATTAATGCTTCTATACAAACGCACACACCCACACCCACACACACACCCATGGCACACTGATCCGATGGCATCGTATGGGATGTCATCGGTGGGTATGATCAATTCACAGAGTAACTGAAGGAGAAGGATGTGAGGGAAAGAGGTGATTATGAAAATCAAAATGGCGTCACACACATGCCCACAAACTAAACAGAGACAAATAGGGGATAATATGTGTCTCATAGGCTGCGTTGACACAGGCAGCCCAATTATAATAGTTTTCCACTAATTGCTCTTTTGACCAATCACATCAGATCTTTTCACATCAGATCTTCTTAGAGCTGATATAATTGGTCAAAAGATCAGAATTGGGCTGCCTGTGTAAACGCAGCCATTAAGTGTAGTATATCTAATCTGGATCAGTGATGGAGACTGATAGGCTGTTTATTATCTCTCTTTTTTCTTTTTTTCTCTTTTTCTGCCTTTCTCTTTCCACAAACCCATACATTCACACACATCCCGTCTTCTGTCACACTTCTCAGACCTCCATATTGTAAATGAGCCGCTGGATGAAAATAATTGGCTACAGGGGTGGCCTATATTACAGACAGATAGTTTGGGCTCTGGGGAGGTATCAACTCTTCTGTGTCTCACATGAGATTTAACCACGTGGGTATAGTAACACTAACTGACTGGGCCTGCTTCAGAGAATGAAGTAGATATCTGGGTCATTCCACGAAAACAGTACCTTTTGCGTCCCTTTGATATTTTAAGAAGAAATTGCGCATATAAATATAAAAACCTGTTATATTAAATTAAGTGCCCTTTAATATAGATCACATGGATAATTCAATATATCTTGTATAAGTGCCAAAATTCAGCATTTTGACATGTCCCTGTGTCAACCCTGTGTCACTTCTAGGAAGATTTTAATCCCAGAATGTCTCCAAGTTTCACCATCATTGTAAAGCCCTCGTTATGTTGTTGCTTTGACAAAGTCTGGAGATTATTATTTATTCAATGTAATTAGTGACTAATTTACATCTGTCACTTATTTTAAGGTGAACCCTGTTACGTGAAACTTAAACTCTCGTTTTAATGTGGTGAAAACCATTCCTTTCTAAATATTTATTTCAAAATAAACAGTCAATAGTCAAATCATAAGGGGCGGCAGGGTAGCCTAGTGGTTAGAGCGTTGGACTAGTAACCGAAAGGTTGCAAGTTCAAATCCCCAAGCTGACAAGGTACAAATCTGTCGTTCTGCCCCTGAACAGGCAGTTAACCCACTGTTCCTAGGCCGTCATTGAAAATAAGAATTTGTTCTTAACTGACTTGCCTAGTTAAATAAAGGTAAAATAAAAATAAATAAAAAAATAAGCGTAAAAGTAGGTGACATTTCTGTGGTGGAAAACTGAGCGTGTGGAGTATAGTGCCTCAACCCTCTTCCTGATAGATTGACTGGCTCTAAATGTTTTACCAATAAATCAATACATTGCGAAGCATTCAATTGCCCCTTCCTGTTGCACACAACAAACGTCCATTCCCCCTGTCACAAGATTTAAGAATAAATCGTCAACCCTGTTACGGGCAACCCTGTTACGGTCAACCCGGTTACGGTCAACCCTGTTACGGTCAACCCGGTTACGGGCAACCCTGTTACGGTCAACCCTGTTACGGGCAACCCTGTTACGGTCAACCCCGTTACGGGCAACCCCGTTACGGGCAACCCCGTTACGGGCAACCCTGTTACAGTCAACCCTGTTACGGGCAACCCTATTACGGTCAACCCTGTTACGGTCAACCCTATTATGGGCAAACCTGTTACGGTCAACCCTGTTACGGTCAAACCTGTTACGGGCAACTTTATTTGGTACTTAATAGGCACTTACTACAGTAATTTTATTTCTTTAACCTCTTGAGATGGGAAAACGTGTTTTTTTATGAGGTGAACATGTGCTCTTCATGACAGAATGTTAAAATGAGGTGAAATCAAAAGTTTTTACACTCGAAAGGCACCGAATTGGTGGAATGACCCATCTCTTCTTTAAGGGGCTTGGCTGGACAGAACAAAATGCTGGAAAATATGAATGAATGAATTATTGGGCAGGGGATGGTAGGGCATGAGGGAAGTGGATGGTGGATGGGACAGGACCTCTGTGTCTGCAGTCTCTAATCAGACGTGTGTGTGTGTGTGTGTGTGTGTGTGTGTGCGTGTGTGTGTGTGTGTGTGTGTGTGTGTGTGTGTGTGTGTGTGTGTGTGTGTGTGTGTGTGTGTGTGTGTGTGTGTGTGTGTGTGTGTGTGTGTGTGTGTGTGTGTGTGTGTGTGTGTGTGTGTGTGTGCGTGTGTGCGTTTGTGCGTGCGTGCGTGCGTGTCTTCTTAATAGTGTAGCTGTAAACCTTTAAACCCAGCCGGTGGCTAAATGTCACTGGATCTTCCTCAGCTGGAACCAGCTGCTCTTAAAAAACACACCGATATGCTCCACTTGAGCCAACTGTGTGTATGTTTATGACCACACATCCTTTCATTTGAGTGTGTGTGTGTGTGTGTGTGCGCATTTTGTTTTCATGGAACACTGACTATACAAACAGTTTGATTGCTGACCAGAATGGCAATGAGACAGTTCCCAATAACCCCTGTCATCCCATGCCTTCACTGTTTCCATCTTATTAGCCCAGGACAAACTCACAGATGTAAATACAGCTATGTTTATTGTCCTAATTCAGTGGTGTGTGTGTGTGTGTGTCTGGATTGTCCTCTTCGTCCTCATTACCATCCAGGGAAGTGGGATTTCAGTTTGGAATCCAACCATTGGTTACTCGCTTGAATCACCCCAGCTAACAGCTCTCTGTTTCACTACAGAATTCGACGTTCATCCACGTTCTCCAAACGTCAACAATCGTTAGGGAGAAGTTAGGGGTTGAGTTTAGGCACTCATTTCGAATGGTTCAAGTAAGGATTATGGTTTGGATTAATTAAAACATTAAAGGAGAAATCCAAAAACATTCCTATAATTGAGTGAGAACAACATTTATTGTGAACAGATGTTATATTTTGTCGTTATAACAAGGTTGGTAGCAGTGGAGGATTCTGAAGGCTCGTATTAATGGCTGCAATGGAGTCAATGGAATGGAATCAATCACATGGAAACCATGGAAACCATGTGTTTGATACGAATTCCACAGTGGTGGTTGGTTTGCTATTGAGGTAGCTAGCTAGTAAACGTAGCTACACACAATAATACTAAAATCAATATCACCATGTGAAGTTGCTAGTTTGCTGTAAAATCGTCTTAACAAACTGCACTATCAACTTAGGAGTCTACAATCTCACCATGTTCAACATGCAGATTGATGTGCCTCACAGAATGGAGTCTGACATTCGCAATGGCACCATGCAATGCACCCTGGACTGAAGAGGCAGACAGACAGGAGAAATGTGTTAGACCCTCGGTTAAATGAAACATTTCTCTAGGAATATTTCTAAAATATGATCAATGCCTCAGTCGAGAGAAAATAAACCTCCCACTTTAAGACATCGGCCAGTATTGAAATCTGACATGTATGATAGACGTTTTCGTGATCTAAAAGTCGTACTCCTATTAACTTCCAGTGTAGTGAGAGAGACTTTACCACAGTGCTACGTCATACCGGACAAATGTCTGCCTGCTTGAATGGCAATAACTCAGATACACATGAAAACATGAACTGACCCATGGAATCGATAGAACATCACTCAGATGCACAAAAACAATATAACATTCAAAATGGGTTCATCCTTACTTTAGGCTCTCATTCCAAATGGTTAAGGGTTAAGGTTTGGGATAAAACCAGTGTCCACAACTGGGATCAAACACACAACCTTCTGATTCAGTGTCATGGGATTACGCCCTCCACCGCCCTCGTCTACAACACTCTAGCACAGCGCTTCCCAAACTAGGGATCACGCCTGATATGAAAATGGGGTTGTGGGAGAATTTCCAAAAGCCTGGTAAAAAAATATATGTATACACATCGTACCAGTCAAAAGTTATGACACGCCTACTCATTCATACTAACTCACTCACTCACTCACTCATTCTACATTGTAGAATAGTAGTGAAGACATCAAAACTATGAAATAACACATATGGAATCATGTAGTAACAAAAAAAGTGTTAAACAAATCTAAATATATTTTATATTTGAGATTCTTCAAAGTAGCCACCCTTAGCCTTGAGGACAGCTTTGCACACTCTTGGAATTCAAATCAAATCAAATCAAGTTTATTTTATATAGCCCTTCATACATCAGCTAATATCTCGAAGTGCTGTACAGAAACCCAGCCTAAAACCCCAAACAGCAAGCAATGCAGGTGTAGAAACACGGTGGCTGGGAAAAACTCCCTAGAAAGGCCAAAACCTAGGAAGAAACCTAGAGAGGAACCAGGCTATGAGGGGTGACCAGTCCTCTTCTGGCTGTGCCGGGTGGAGATTATAACAGAACATGGCCAAGATGTTCAAAATGTTCATAAATGACCAGCATGGTCAAATAATAATCAGGAATAAATGTCAGTTGGCTTTTCATAGCTGATCATTAAGAGTTGAAAACAGGTGGTCTGGGACAGGTAGCACGTCCAGTGGACAGGTCAGGGTTCCATAACCGCAGGCAGAACATTTGAAACTGGAACAGCAGCAAGGCCAGGTGGACTGGGGACTGCAAGGAGTCATCATGCCCGGTCGTCCTGACGCATGGTCCTAGGGCTCAGGTCCTCCGAGAGAGAGAAAGAAAGAGAGAAGGAGAGAATTAGAGAGAGCATACTTAAATTCACACAGGACACTGGATAAGACAGGAGAAGTACTCCAGATATAACCAACTGACCCTAGCCCCCCGACACATAAACTACTGCAGCATAAATACTGGAGGCTGAGACAGGAGGAGACAGGAGGAATTCTCTCCAGCTTCATGAGGAATGCTTTTCTAACAGTCTTGCAGGAGTTCCCACATATGCTGAGCACTTGTTGGCTGATTTTTCTTCACTCTACGGTCTAACACATCCCAAACCATCTCAATTGGGTTGAGGTCAGTGGTTTTGGAGGCGAGGTTATCTGACACATCACTCTTCTTGGTCAAATAGCCCTTATACAGCCTGGAGATGGGATGGCCAGATGGGATGGCGTATCGCTGCAGCATGCTGTTGTAGCCATGCTGGTTAAGTGTGCCTTGAACTCTAAATAAATCACTGACAGTGTCACCAGCAAAACACCATCACACCTCCTCCTACGTGCTTCATGGTGGGAACCACACCCTGAGATCATTCGTTCACCTACTCCGCGTTTCACAAAGACACGGCGGCTGGAACCAAAATTCTCAGATTTGGGCTCATCAGACCAAAAGACAGATTTCCACCTGTCTAATGTCCATTGCTCATGTTTCTTGGTCCAAGTAAGTCTCTTCTTCTTATTGGTGTCCTTTAGTAGTGGTTTCTTTGCAGCAATTCAACCACGAAGGCCTGATTCACACAGTCTCCTCTGAACAGCTGATGTTGAGATGTGTCTGTTACTTGAACTCTGTGAGGCATTTATTTGGGTTGCAACTTCTGAGGCTGGTAACTCTAATGAACTTATCCTCTGCAGCAGAGGTAACTATGGGTCTTCCTTTCCTGTGGCGGTTGTAAGGATGTACGCTGAGAGTCGGGAAGCAAGTTCAGGGAGTGAATACATTTAATTAATAAATGAACAAAACAAGAAACACGAACAGAGCACCGACATGAAACAGAAACAGGAACAATGACGACTGGGGAAGAAACCAAGGGGAGTGACATAGGCAGGTAATCAAGGAGGTGATGGAGTCCAGGTGAGTGTCATT
This sequence comes from Salvelinus fontinalis, assembly GCF_029448725.1. Lineage (NCBI taxonomy): Eukaryota > Metazoa > Chordata > Actinopteri > Salmoniformes > Salmonidae > Salvelinus > Salvelinus fontinalis. The sequence goes on along the minus strand of NC_074697.1, from coordinate 11,210,972 downwards.
ATGCGCGTAACGCTGGTGACAGGTGTGCGCCATAACGAGCAGCCTGGTGACCTAAAGGCCGAAGAAGGACACGTGACAGCGGTCCTCATGAGAGTCAGTTTCATCATAGCGCTTGATGGTTTTTGCGACTGCACTTAAAGGAACTTTCAAAGTTCTTGAAATTTCCGCATTGACTGATCTTCATGTCTTAAAGTAACAATGGCCTGTCATTTCTCTTTGCTTATTTGAGCTGTTCTTGCCATAATATAGACTTGGTCTTTTACCAAAAAGGGCTATCTCCTGTATACCAAGAACGAAAGAACTTCAACAAATCAACTTTTAACAAGGCACACCTGTTAATTGAAATGCATTCCAGGTGATTACCACATGAAGCTGGTTGAGAGAATTCCAAGAGTGTGCAAAGCTGTCCTCAAGGCTAAGGGTGGCTACGTTGAAGAAACTCAAAAATAAAATATATTTTGATTTGTTTAACACTTTTTTGATTACTACATGATTGCATATGTGTTATTTCATAGTTTTGATGTCTTCACTATTATTCTATAATGTAGAAAATAGTACAAATAAAGAAAAACCCTTGAATGAGTAGGTGTTATCAAACTTTTGACCGGTAGTGTAATGTTATATATATTATAATATTGTCTTTGCGTCTCAAAAGCGTTGTAATGTGGTTACCCTTAAAAATCTAAATGAAAATGATTCAAATCCAAAAGTTAGATCGTGGGAAAAAGCCACACTTGACTGTTGCATTTGAATCATTCCCACGGTGAATGGCTTACCCCACTATACTATGAAACCACACACTAATGCAGACCCTTTGATATTCCCCGACTCAATACGGTGAAAACAATGTGTGGTGAGGCAGAGGCACAGAAATTCACATCAATACCTTTGTCAGATAACACTGTGAAACTAAGAATTGATGCTATAGCTAGCAATCAAGAGGAAACTGATTGAACGATTCAAAAACTCCCCACCTTATGCTCTCCAAATAATCGTTAGCTGTGAGGGCCGAGATGCATTGACTTTTGTTTGCAACATGTCGGGGGATGCTATTCATGCTATTGATGCGCTGTCTCACAATTCCCATGCATGAAACGGAACAGGAGATGTTCAGTGTGCTGAAACGGAACAGGAGATGTTCAGTGTGCTGAAACGGAACAGGAGATGTTCATTGTGCTGAAACGGAACAGGAGATGTTCATTGTGCTGAAACGGAACAGGAGATGTTCAGTGTGCATGAAATGGAACAGGAGATGTTCAGTGTGCTGAAACGGAACAGGAGATGTTCAGTGTGCTGAAACGGAACAGGAGATGTTCAGTGTGCATGAAACGGAACAGGAGATGTTCAGTGTGCTGAAACGGAACAGGAGATGTTCAGTGTGCATGAAACGGAACAGGAGATGTTCATTGTGCTGAAACGGAACAGGAGATGTTCAGTGTGCATGAAACGGAACAGGAGATGTTCAGTGTGCATGAAACGGAACAGGAGATGTTCATTGTGCATGAAACGGAACAGGAGATGTTCAGTGTGCTGAAACGGAACAGGAGATGTTCAGTGTGTATGAAACGGAACAGGAGATGTTCATTTTGCTGAAACGGAACAGGAGATGTCCATTGTGCTGAAACGGAACAGGAGATGTTCAGTGTGCATGAAACGGAACAGGAGATGTTCAGTGTGCTGAAACGGAACAGGAGATGTTCAGTGTGCTGAAACGGAACAGGAGATGTTCATTGTGCTGAAACGGAACAGGAGATGTTCAGTGTGCTGAAACGGAACAGGAGATGTCCATTGTGCTGAAACGGAACAGGAGATGTTCAGTGTGCTGAAACGGAACAGGAGATGTTCAGTGTGCTGAAACGGAACAGGAGATGTTCAGTGTGCTGAAACGGAACAGGAGATGTTCAGTGTGCTGAAACGGAACAGGAGATGTTCAGTGTGCTGAAACGGAACAGGAGATGTTCAGTGTGCTGAAACGGAACAGGAGATGTTCAGTGTGCTGAAACGGAACAGGAGATGTTCAGTGTGCTGAAACGGAACAGGAGATGTTCATTGTGCTGAAACGGAACAGGAGATGTTCATTGTGCTGAAACGGAACAGGAGATGTTCAATGTGCTGAAACGGAACAGGAGATGTTCAGTGTGCTGAAACGGAACAGGAGATGTTCAGTGTGCTGAAACGGAACAGGAGATGTTCAGTGTGCTGAAACGGAACAGGAGATGTTCAGTGTGCTGAAACGGAACAGGAGATGTTCAGTGTGCTGAAACGGAACAGGAGATGTTCATTGTGCTGAAACGGAACAGGAGATGTTCATTGTGCTGAAACGGAACAGGAGATGTTCAGTGTGCTGAAACGGAACAGGAGATGTTCAGTGTGCTGAAACGGAACAGGAGATGTTCAGTGTGCTGAAACGGAACAGGAGATGTTCAGTGTGCTGAAACGGAACAGGAGATGTTCAGTGTGCTGAAACGGAACAGGAGATGTTCAGTGTGCTGAAACGGAACAGGAGATGTTCAGTGTGCTGAAACGGAACAGGAGATGTTCAGTGTGCTGTGTGGAAATATTGACCAAAAAAAACAGGCCTCTGCACTCTAGTTATAAATGTGTCTTCCTCTGCCATATGGGCGCATTGTATGATACACAGAGAGCAGCTGGCGGCAAAAGATCTGAGCGCAGAACTCGGAGATATGCAGCAGGTGAGATCAGAGAAGGACAATGTTCTATTTCACACCGAGGCTTGGTGGTTATCAAGGGGGTTGGAAAGAGTTTTCACATTGAGAGAGGAACTGTTGTTATTCACAATGGTTGTAAGAAACAGACTTTGTTGACTTTCTGTGTAATGAAAAGAAAATGTGTCTCCTTGCCTATGTAACAGACATATTGGGGAAACTGAACCAACTGAACGTAGGCATGAAGGGGAGAACACCCCAAAATTCTACAGATGAGTGACCGAATTAGCTAAATGAGTTTGACTGTGATCCTGGCTCAGTTGACATGCTGGTAAGGGAAATCGAACAGCTGATTGAGCTGTCAAAGCATTGACAGATCACTATGGAGGAGTTTTGGTTCCTGACTCAAAGGGAATACTGTACCGTCTCCCTCCGAGCATTAATCCTCATTGTACGCTGATTCAGTGCTCTCGTCTGCATTAAAAATGATTATCGATCCAGGTTGGACGTGACAGGAGAGATGAGGTGTGCACTGTCGACCACGCCCCGTGACTTTGAGAATGTCCTACCGCGACATGCATCAAGACACACCCATCTCATTAGTGGTGGTGAGATAAGATACATTATGTCAGACTAATTTGCGATTGACTGTCATAGCCCCACATTAACAAAATATGATGACGAGTAGAGAATACAATCAGAAATACTGTTAGAATTTTGAGATATCAAAATGGGGTCGTGGGTCAAACTAGGTTGGGAACCCAAAACCCAAGTCTACTTGATGGCATTAGTGCTCACTGTTGCTCCTAGTGTCTGGTTTTGAAAGCATATCCTGACATCCTCAGGATATGGATAAATGTCCAATTTCTACATCAATCTTGAACGACCTGGCTGGTTTTAACAGGACAATACATCTCACTGTGATAGACATGCATGCCTGCACACACAGCCAGAGAAGCAGGTTCTGAAATTGAGAATGTTATGGTTTAGTACTTTAACATTTGACAGATATCTACTATCCTATCTCTTCCATGCTCCATCTGACCAACTGACTGAATTACAGAGAGTGAGAGAGAGAATCTGAAGTCAAATGTCTACTGTGTGCTGATGATCTGGTGTTTCTGTCCCCAACCAGAAGGGCCTACAGCAGCACCTAGATCTTCTGCACAGATTCTGTTAAACCTGGGCCCTGACAGACCTGGGCCCTGACAGACCTGGGCCCTGACAGATCTGGGCCCTGACAGTAAATCTCTGTAACACAAAAATAATGGTGTTTCAAAAAAGGTCCAGTTGCCAGGATCACAAATTCCCTCTAGACTGTTGCCCTAGAGCACACAAACTATACATACCTCGGCCTAAACATCAGCGCCACAGGTAACTTCCACAAAGCTGTGAACGATCTGAGAGACAAGGCAAGAAGGGCCTTCAATGCCATCAAAAGTAATATAAAATTAGACATACCAATTAGGATCTGGCTAAAAATACTTGAATCACTTATAGAACCCATTGCCCTTAATGGTTGTGAGGACTGGCATCCACTCACCAACCATAAATTCACAAAATGACAACACCAAATTGAGACTCTGTATGCAGAACTCTGCAAAAATATCCTCAGTGTACAACGTAGAACACCAAATAATGCATGCAGAGCAGAATTAGGCCGATACCCACTAATTATCAAAATCCAAAAAAGAGCCGATTCCCAAACCTTCCATAACAAAGCCATCACCTACAGAGAGATGAACCTGGAGAAGAGCCCCCTAAGCAAGCTGGTCCTGGGGTTCTGTTCACAAACACAAACAGACCCCACAGAACCCCAGGACAGCAAAACAATTAGACTCAACCAAATCATGAGAAAACAAAAATATATTTATTACTTGACACATTGAAAATAATAAAAAAAAAAAAAAAACTGAGCAAACTAGAATTCTCCATTTCAGAACCTGCTTCTCTGGCTGTGTGTGCAGGCATATATGTCCGTCGCAGTGAGATGTGGCCCTAAACAGAGAGTACACAGTAGCAGAATACCTGACCACTGTGACTGATCCAAACTTAAGGAAAGCTTTGACTATGTACAGACTCAGTGAGTATAGCCTTGCTATTGAGAAAGGCCGCTGAAACCAGACCTGGCTCTCAAGAGAAGACAGACTATGTGCTGATTGCCGACAAAATTAGGTGGAAACTGAGCTGCACTTCCTAACCTCCTGCCAAATGTATGACCATATTAGAGACACATATTTCCCTCAGATTACACAGACCCACAAAGCATTTGAAAACAAACCCAATTTTGATAGACCCCCATATCTACTGGGTGAAATACCAGTGTGCCATCACAGCAGCAAGATTTGTGACCTGTTGCCACAAGAAAAGGGCAACCAGTGAAGAACAAACACCATTGTAAATACGACTCAAATGTATGTTTATTTATTTTACCTTTTGTACTTCAACTATTTATACATAATATGACATTTGAAATGTCTTTATTCTTTTGGAACCATTGTGAGTGATGTTTACTGTTCATTTTTTAAATTGTTTATTTCACCTTCGTTTATTATCTATTTCACTTGCTTTGGCAATGTAAACATATGTTTCCCATGACAATAAAGACCTTAAATTGATTTGTTTACTGAATTGAGAGTGAGTGAGAGAGAGGAGAGAGAGGGAGGGGGTTACATAGAAGTCACAAAGGTATTTTCTGACATCAGCCTGGCATCTAGTGGTGATAAAGTAGTATTGCATTCATCAGGATTAGGACCTGATAGATCATTGGTAATACACACACTGTGTGTATAGTGACCTGAACACTCATCAACAAAACAATAGACTGAACGACGGATTAAATTAGCTGTAGCTGTTCATTGAATGAATTGATTTTGATTTTGGTTTGGTTGATTGTAGACAATTTGACCATTGGGAAAGACACTGACCCCTACATCACACATTCCTCTGTCTCATACAACCCTGATCAAATTCTTACACACAGACATGAACAACGTCCCCCCACCACCACAGCACCTCTTCCTCCCTGTTATCTACTTGCATTTGTCGGGAGGCAACACAGTTATTAATGAACGAGTATTAATAAGATCAGGCAGAGTAATGTAAAGTGCGTGCGTGTGTGTGTGTGTGTGTGTGTGTGTGTGTGTGTGTGTGTGTGTGTGTGTGTGTGTGTGTGTGTGTGTGTGCGTGTGTGTGTGTGTGTGTGTGTGTGTGTGTGTGTGTGTGTGTGTGTGTGTGTGTGTGTGTGTGTGTGTGTGTGTGTGTGTGTGTGTGTGTGTGTGTGTGTGTGTGTGTGTGTGTGTGTGTGTGTGTGCGCGCGTGCGTGCGCGCGAAGAAACCTGCTCTTTTTACTCTCTGTTCCGGATGTCCTAGACGACCAATTCTCATAGCTTTTAGCCGTACCCTTATCCTACTCCTCCTCTGTTCCTCTGGTGATGTAGAGGTGAATCCAGGCCCTGCAGTGCCTAGCTCCACTCCTATTCCCCAGGCGCTCTCTTTTGTTCACTTCTGTAACCGTAATAGCCTTGGTTTCATGCATGTTAACATTAGAAGCCTCCTCCCTAAGTTTGTTTTATTCACTGCTTTAGCACACTCTGCCAACCCGGATATCCTAGCCGTGTCTGAATCCTGGCTTAGGAAGACCACCAAAAACTCTGAAATCTCCATTCCTAACTACAACATTTTCAGACAAGATAGAACGGCCAAAGGGGGCGGTGTTGCAATCTACTGCAGAGATATCATGCAGAGTTCTGTCATACTATCCAGGTCTGTACCCAAACAATTTGAACTTCTACTTTTAAAAATCCACCTCTCTAAAAACAAGTCTCAGACCGTTGCCGCCTGCTATAGACCACCCTCTGCCCCCAGCTGTGCTCTGGACACCATATGTGAACTGATTGCCCCCCATCCCATCTATCTTCAGAGCTCGTGCTGCTAGGTGACCTAAACTGGGACATGCTTAACACCCCAGCCATCCTACAATCTAAGCTTGATGCCCTCAATCTCACACAAATGATCAATGAACTTACCAGGAACCACCCCAAAGCCGTAAACATGGGCACCCTAATAGATATCATCCTAACCAACTTGTCCTCTAAAAACACCTCTGATGTTTTCTACCAAGAACACAGCGATCACTGCCTCATTGCCGTCATCCATAATGGGCTAGCGGTCAAACGACCACCCCTCATCACTGTCAAACGCTCCCTGAAACACTTCAGCGAGCAGGCCTTTCTAATCGACCTGGCCCGGGTTTCCTGGAAGGATATTGACCTCATCCCGTCAGTAGATGATGCCTGGCTATTCTTTAAAAGTGCCTTCCTCACCATCTTAAATAAGCATGCCCCATTCAAGAAATTTAGAACCAGGAACAAATATAGCCCTTGGTTCTCTCCAGACCTGACTGCCCTTAACCAACACAAAAACATACTGTGGCATTCTACATTAGCATCGAACAGCCCCCGTGATATGCAACTATCAGGAAAGTTAGAAACCAATATACACAGGCAGTTAGAAAAGCCAAGGCTAGCTTTTTCAAGCAGAAATTTGCTTCCTGCAACACAAACTCAAAAAAGTTCTGGGACACTGTAAAGTCCATGGAGAATAAGAGCACCTCCTCCCAGCTGCCCAGTGCACTGATGATAGGAAACTCTGTCACCACCGATAAATCCACTATAATTGAGAATTTCAATAAGCATTTTTCAATGGCTGGCCATGCTTTCCACCTGGCTACCCCTCTCCCAGTCAACAGCACTGCACCCCCCACAGAAAACTCGCCCAAGCCTTCCCCATTTCTCCTTCTCCCAAATCCAGTCAGCTGTTGTTCTGAAAGAGCTGCAAAATCTGGACCCCTACAAAACAGCCAGGCTAGACAATCTGGACCCTTTCTTTCTAAAATTATCTGCCGAAATTGTTGCAACCCCTATTACTAGCCTGTTCAACCTCTCTTTTGTGTCGTCTGAAATTCCCAAAGATTGGAAAGCAGCTGCGGTCATCCCCCTCTTGACTCAAACTGCTACAGACCTACATCTATTCTACCCTGCCTTTCTAAGGTCTTCGGAAGCCAAGTCAACAAACAGATTACCGACCATTTCGAATCCCACCGCACCTTCTCCGCTATGCAATCTGGTTTCAGAGCTGGTCATGGGTGCACCTCAGCCACGCTCAAGTCCTAAACGATATCTTAACCGCCATCGATAAGAAACAATACTGTGCAGCCGTATTCATTGACCTGGCCAAGGCTTTCGACTCTGTCAATCACCACATCCTCATCAGCAGACTCAATAGCCTTGGTTTCTCAAATGATTGCCTCGCCTGGTTTACCAACTACTTCTCTGATAGAGTTCAGTGTGTCAAATCGGAGGGCCTGTTGTCCGGGCCTCTGGCAGTCTCTATGGGGGTGCCACAGGGTTCAATTCTTGGGCTGACTCTCTTCTCTGTATACATCAATGATGTCGCTCTTTCTGCTGGTGAGTCTCTGATCCACCTCTACACAGACGACACCATTCTGTATACTTCTGGCCCTTCTTTGGACACTGTGTTAACTTATTTGGGGTAGGGGGCACTATTTTCACGGCCGGATGAAAAGCATGCCCAGAGTAAACGGCCTGCTACAAAGCCATAAAAGCTAGAATATGCATATTATTAGTAGATCTGGATAGAAAACACTTTGAAGTTTCTAAAACTGTTTGAATGATGTCTGTGAGTATAACAGAACTCATATGGCAGGCAAAACCCGGAGAAAATATCCAACCAGGAAGTGGGAAATCTGAGGTTGGTCGATTTTCAACTCCGCTCCTATTGAAGGTACAGTGGGATGTTGGTAATGTTGCACTTCCTAAGGCTTCCACTAGATGTCAACAGTCTTTAGAACCTTGTCTGATGCTTCTACTGTGTAGTGGGGCTGAAGGAGAAGGGAATGAGTAAGGTCTGCCATGAGCTGACCATGCTCTGACCATGCGCGTTCACATGAGAGGGAGCTCTGTTCCATCGCACTTCTGAAGACAATGGAATTCTCCGGTTGGAACATTATTGAAGATTTATGTTAAAAACATCCTAAAGATTGATTCAATACATCGTTTGACATGTTTCTACTGACTGTTACGGAACTTTTTGACATTTCGTCTGCTTTTAGTGTACGCGCGTTGTGACTTTAGATTTGTTTACCAAACGCGCTAACAAAAGTAACTATTTGGACATAAATGATGGACATTACCGAACAAAACGAACATTTCTTGTGGAAGTGGGAGTCCTGGGAGTGCATTCCGACGAAGATCAGCAAAGGTAAGTGAAGATTTATGAAGCTATTTATGACTTTTGTTGACTGCATAATATGACGGATATATTTGTGTCTTGTTTGGGCTCTGAGCGCCGACTCAGATTATTGCATGGTTTGCTTTTTCCGTAAAGCTTTTTTGAAATCTGACACAGCGGTTGCATTAAGGAGAAGTGCATCTAAAATTCCATGCATAACAGTTGTATCTTTAAGCAATGTTTATTATGAGTATTCCTGAAAATTGATGTGGCTCTCTGCAAAATCAAAGGATGTTTTGGAGCTTTTGAACGTAAGGCGCCAATGTAAACTCAGATTTTTGGAAATAAATATGAACTTTACCGAACAAAACATACATGCATTGTGTAACATGTAGTCCTATGAGTGTCATCTGATGAAGATCATCAAAGGTTAGTGATTAATTGTATCTATATTTCAGCTTTTTGTGAATCCTCTCTTTGGCTGGAGAAATGGCTGTGTTATTCTGTGAATAGGCACTCACCTAACATAATCGTTTGGTTTGCTTTCGTCGTAAAGCCTTTTTGAAATCGGACACTGTGGCAAGTGTATCTTTAAAATGGTGTAAAATACATGTATGTTTGAGGAATTTTAATTATGGGATTTCTGTTGTTTTGAATTTGGCGCCCTGCAGTTTCACTGGCTGTTGAAGAGGTGGGACGCTACCGTCTCACGTACCCTAGAGAGGTTTTAACAACCCTCCAGACGAGCTTCAATGCCATACAACTCTCCTTCCGTGGCCTCCAACTGCTCTTAAATACAAGTAAAACTAAATGCATGCTCTTCAACCGATCGCTGCCTGCACCTGCCCGGCCAGAATAATTGTGGAGAGAACAATTTATTTCAGCTTTTATATCTGTCATCACATTCCCAGTGGGTCAGAAGATTACATACACTGAATTAGTATTTGGTAACATTGCCTTTAAAATGTTTAACTTGGGTCAAACGTTTTGGGTAGCCTTCCACAAGTGTCTCACAATAAGTTGGGTGAATTTTGTCCCATTCCTCCTGACAGAGCTGGTGTAACTGAGTCAGGTTTGTAGGCCTCCTTGGTGGCACATGCTTTTTCAGTTCTGCCCACAAATGTTCTATAGGATTGAGGGGCTTTGTGATGGCCACTCCAATACCTTGACTTCGTTGTCCTTAAGCCATTTTGCCACAACTTTGGAAGTATGCTTGGGGCCATTGTGTCACGCCCTGACCTTAGAGATCCTTGTTATTCTCTATGTTTGGTTAGGTCAGGGTGTGATTTTGGTGGGCATTCTACGTTCTCTATTTCTTTGTGTTTGGCCGAGTGTGGTTCCCAACCAGAGGCAGCTGTCTTTCATTGTCTCTGATTGGGGATCATACTTAGGCAGCCATTTTTCCCTCCTTCAGTGTGGGATCTTGTCTTTGTTTGAGTGCATGTTGTTTGCACGACAAAGCTTTTCGTTTGTTGTATTGTTTATTGTTTTTCTTGGTGGAACATTTAAATAAAAGAATGTACACCTACCACGCTGCACCTTGGTCTCCTTCCGAAGACAAACGTTACACATTGTATATTTGGAAGACCCATTTGCGACCAAGCTTTAACTTCCTGACTGATATCTTGAGATGTTGCTTCAATATATCCACATAATGTTTCTTCCTCATGATGCCATCTATTTTGTGAAGCGCACCAGTCCCTCCTGCAGCAAAGCACCCCCAGAACATGATGCTGCCACCCCCGTGCTTCACTGTTGGGATGGTGTTCTTCAGCTTGCAAGCCTCCCCCTTTTTCCTCCAAACAAAACAATGGTCATTATGGCCAAACAGTTCTATTTTTGTTTCATCAGAGCAGATGCCATTTCTCCAAAAAGTACAATCTTTGTCCCCATGTGCCATTGCAAACTGTAGTCTGGCTTTTCTATGGCAGTTTTGGAGCAGTGGCTTCTTCCTTGCTGAGCGGCCTTTCAGGTTATGTCGATATAGGACTCGATTTACTGTGGACATAGATTTTGTACCTGTGTCCTCCAGCATCTTCACAAGGTCCTTTGCTGTTGTTCTGGGATTGATTTGCACTTTTCGCACCAAAGTATGTTCATCTCTAGGAGACAGAGCGCGTCTCCTTCCTGAGCGTTATGACGGCTGCGTTGTCCCATGGTGTTAATACTTGCGTACTGTTGTTTGTACCAAGGATGAACCAGACTTGTGGAGGCCTACAATTTTTTTATGAGGTCTTGGCTGATTTCTTTTGATCTTCCCATGATGTCAAGCAAAGAGGCACTGAGTTTGAAGGTAGGCCTTGAAATACATCCACAGGTACACCTCCAAATGGCTCAAATTATGTCAATTAGCCTGTCAGAAGCTTCTCAAAGCCATGACATCATTTTCTGAAATTTTCCAAGCTGTTTAAAGGCACAGTCAATTTAGTGTATGTAAACTTCTGACCCACTGGAATTGTGATGCAGTGAATTATAAGTGAAATAATCTGTCTGTAAACAATTGTTGGAAAAATGACTTGTGTCATGCACAAAGTAGATGTCCTAACCACCTTGCCAAAACTATAGTTTGTTAACAAGAAATTTGTGGAGTGGTTGAAAAACAAGTTTTAATGACTCCAACTTAAGTTTATGTAAACTTCTGACCTCAACTCTATGTACCGACTTTTGTTGTTTCTCTATTTATCCAAATGTCCCCACTTAACAGAGATGGGAAAGGGGCGGGGCCCAGGTAAAGTTAGAATGGACTGGACCAAAAGTAATTGGCTGGGAGAGAGAGGCTGACAGATATAATACCCAACCACAGTGGCGGTGGGCTGGCAGCCCACTCGCCTGGGCCAGTCAGACACACAGCACTTGGTTATTTTTATTTAAGCGGGGGCATCGGCCCCAATTGTCAAGCGGCCACCGGGAAAACACCAGGTGCTCCAGATGGCCAGTCCGTCATTGATGTGGGATGTTCCACCACTGTAAATAATGTGAATAACATGTATAAATTAATGCCCATGTGCTCTCCATTAGAAATGCCTGTAGCAGTATCCCCACCAAATCCTGCTGCTGAGGATGAACCACTGTCTACAGACCCTGCAGCTGAGGATGAACCACTGTCTACAGACCCTACTGCTGAGGATGAACCACTGTCTACAGACCCTACTGCTGAGGATGAACCACTGTCTACAGACCCTACTGCTGAGGATGAACCACTGTCTACAGACCCTACTGCTGAGGATGAACCACTGTCTACAGACCCTGCTGCTGAGGATGAACCACTGTCTACAGACCCTACTGCTGAGGATGAACCACTGTCTACAGACCCTGCTGCTGAGGATGAACCACTGTCTACAGACCCTGCAACTGAGGATGAACCACTGTCTACAGACCCTACTGCTGAGGATGAACCACTGTCTACAGACCCTACTGCTGAGGATGAACCACTGTCTACAGACCCTGCTGCTGAGGATGAACCACTGTCTACAGACCCTACTGCTGAGGATGAACCACTGTCTACAGACCCTGCTGCTGAGGATGAACCACTGTCTACAGACCCTGCAACTGAGGATGAACCACTGTCTACAGACCCTACTGCTGAGGATGAACCACTGTCTACAGACCCTGCTGCTGAGGATGAACCACTGTCTACAGACCCTGCTGCTGAGGATGAACCACTGTCTACAGACCCTACTGCTGAGGATGAACCACTGTCTACAGACCCTACTGCTGAGGATGAACCACTGTCTACAGACCCTACTGCTGAGGATGAACCACTGTCTACAGACCCTGCTGCTGAGGATGAACCACTGTCTACAGACCCTGCTGCTGAGGATGAACCACTGTCTACAGACCCTACTGCTGAGGATGAACCACTGTCTACAGACCCTGCTGACAGGCCTTCAGTTCTGACTGACAGAATTCAGACACAACTAGTTTGCAGAGGACCAAGTGAGGTACCACCTGACTTTGTTTTCCCAAGGAAGGAGAGTGAAAACAATGAGAGTGAAAACAATGAGAGTGAAAACAATGAGAGTGAAAACAATGAGAGTGAAAACAATGAGAGTGAAAACAATGAGAGTGAAAACAATGAGAGTGAAAACAATGAGAGTGAAAACAATGAGAGTGAAAACAATGAGAGTGAAAACAATGAGAGTGAAAACAATGAGAGTGCCACCACCAGTATTTCAGGAAGACCTTGGTGAGTGGTGAAAACATCCCTAGAAGTTGGTTGGTGTATTCTGAAAGAAACAGCCTCTTCTGCTTCTGCTGCAAACTCTTTTCTAAGAAGAAAATGTATTTAGCAAACGCAGGACTGACAGACTGGAAACATGCAAGTTCTTTGCTGACTTCACACGACAGCAGTCCAGAACACCAAAACTGCATGAAAACATGGAAAGAACTAGCAATGAGGATCAAAAAATGGGAAACAATTGATAAGCATGTGTCACGCCCTGGCCTTAGTATTCTTTGTTTTCTTAATTATTGTAGTTAGGTCAGGATGTGACAGCATGAGATGGTACTTATGGAGGCTGAGAGGACAAGATGGACAGAGGTGTTGACACGTCTGACTGCTATTGTGCCGTCTCTGGCAATTAGAAATCTGGCACTAAGGGGACACACAGAAACACTGTACTCTCCATCAAATGGACATTTCCTCAAAGAGGTTAAACTGATGGTACAATTTGATCCAGTCATGAAAGAGCACTTTAACCGTGTCCAAAAAGGGACCTCGAGTCACACCACCAGCTACCTTGGCCACCAAATACAGAATAAACTCATTGATTTGTTGACTTCCTTCTGTACATCAAGCTGGCAAAATTCTTCTCTATCATTCTAGATTGAGCCTCAGGTGTCAGCCACACTGAACAGTTGTCAGTTGTGATTAGAATTGTGTCACTGAAGGAGGAGCCCCACATAAAGGAACATTTTATGGGGTTTTTGGAGGCAGTTGAGTCCACAGGCCAACATTTGGCATCCCTGATTCTCAACAGACTAGAGGAGCTTAGTAACATTCCATTTCAGGACTGCAGAGGACAGTCTTATAATAATGGGGCCAACATGAGAGGCAAAAACAAAGGTGTCCAAGCCAGACTCCTGGAAACGAATCCAAGAACTCTGCTTGTGCCATGTGGGGCTCACACATTGAACCTGGTTGTGCCATGTGGGGCTCACACATTGAACCTGGTTGTGGCATGTGGGGCTCACACATTGAACCTGGTTGTGCCATGTGGGGCTCACACATTGAACCTGGTTGTGGCATGTGGGGCTCACACATTGAACCTGGTTGTGGCATGTGGGGCTCACACATTGAACCTGGTTGTGCCATGTGGGGCTCACACATTGAACCTGGTTGTGGCATGTGGGGCTCACACATTGAACCTGGTTGTGGCATGTGGGGCTCACACATTGAACCTGGTTGTGCCATGTGGGGCTCACACATTGAACCTGGTTGTGCCATGTGGGGCTCACACATTGAACCTGGTTGTGCCATGTGGGGCTCACACATTGAACCTGGTTGTGGCATGTGGGGCTCACACATTGAACCTGGTTGTGCCATGTGGGGCTCACACATTGAACCTGGTTGTGGCATGTGGGGCTCACACATTGAACCTGGTTGTGCCATGTGGGGCTCACACATTGAACCTGGTTGTGGCATGTGGGGCTCACACATTGAACCTGGTTGTGCCATGTGGGGCTCACACATTGAACCTGGTTGTGGCATGTGGGGCTCACACATTGAACCTGGTTGTGGCATGTGGGGCTCACACATTGAACCTGGTTGTGGCATGTGGGGCTCACACATTGAACCTGGTTGTGCCATGTGGGGCTCACACATTGAACCTGGTTGTGGCATGTGGGGCTCACACATTGAACCTGGTTGTGGCATGTGGGGCTCACACATTGAACCTGGTTGTGGCATGTGGGGCTCACACATTGAACCTGGTTGTGGCATGTGGGGCTCACACATTGAACCTGGTTGTGCCATGTGGGGCTCACACATTGAACCTGGTTGTGCCATGTGGGGCTCACACATTGAACCTGGTTGTGGCATGTGGGGCTCACACATTGAACCTGGTTGTGGCATGTGGGGCTCACACATTGAACCTGGTTGTGGCATGTGGGGCTCACACATTGAACCTGGTTGTGGCATGTGGGGCTCACACATTGAACCTGGTTGTGCCATGTGGGGCTCACACATTGAACCTGGTTGTGGCATGTGGGGCTCACACATTGAACCTGGTTGTGCCATGTGGGGCTCACACATTCAACCTGGTTGTGGCATGTGGGGCTCACACATTGAACCTGGTTGTGCCATGTGGGGCTCACACATTCAACCTGGTTGTGGCATGTGGGGCTCACACATTGAACCTGGTTGTGCCATGTGGGGCTCACACATTGAACCTGGTTGTGGCTGATGCTGCTAAAAGTTCTGTCGATGCCACAGGTTACTTTGTCATCTTACACAAACTGTACACCTTGTTCTCAGCCTCCACACAGCGATGGACCATCCTGAGAAAACATGTGGACGTCACTGTGAAGATGTGAACTGAGACGAGGTGGGAGAGGTAAGTTAAGAGTGTCGAGCCACTGAGGTATCAGGCAGCAGCGGTGAGAGAGGCACTGATTGAGGTGAGGGATCAAACCAAAGACCCTGTGATAAAGATTGAGGACCAGTCCTTGTCAGAGGAGGTGGGATCATACCACTTCAGCATCTGTACGGTGGTGTGGTATGACATCTTAAGCCAGATCCAACATGTGAGCAAGCTGATGCAGTCTCCCAGTATGCATGTGGATGTTGCAGTCAGTCTTCTCTCAGAAAGACAGCGAGACGGCTCAGCAACTACAGGGCAACAGGCTTTATGACTGCACAAACGTCAGCCAAGGATATTTGTGAGGGTATGAATGTAGAGACTGTTCTACAACAAAAAAGGCTGAGGTCCACATAGCGGCACTTTTCATAAGAATCATTTGATGAGCCTTTGAGTGATGCCCTGAAGATGCTGGAGGTGACATTTATCAATGTCGTTGTTGATGCTGCAACCTCAGCCCTTCAGGAAAGATTTTCCGCTTTGGAAAATGTGGGAGAGAAGTTTGGAGCGCTGACAACCTTCCAAAGTCTCTTAAATGAGGAGCTGACAGAACAATGTGAGGCCCCTTAGTATGACACTGCACTATAACGAACACTCAGACTTGGATGGCAGAGAGCTTGCACAGGAACTGAAGAACTTGCCTGACTTGCCATCGAAGACCATGACCCTGCTTGAGATGCTGATATTTATACACGAAAGGGAGCTCTCAGAAATGTATCCACATGTGTGGACTGCTCTCAGAATTTGTCTTACTCTTCCAGTGGCCGTAGCTGAAGCAGAGAGGAGCTTGTCAAAGCTGAAGCTCATCAAATCCTACCTGACGTCCACCATGTCACAGGAACGCCTTACTGGCCTTGCTGTCATCAATATTAACCATGCAAATGCTGGGCAGATTTCTTATGATGATTTACAGTAATTGATGACTTTGCATCAAGGAAGGCGAGAAAGGTCAGGGTTTAGATGGCAGTTGTGCAATTTAGTTTGTGTGTTTCCTGTTTGAAGTGCAATAGTGTAATAATCAGGTTCTCTTCTTTATACGTGTGTTATTCTGTTTGTGTATTTTTGTGATTATAGGATTTGTGCAATTTTGTTTTATTTGTGTGTTTTTTGTTAGCAATAGGGTAATAATGTAAATATTCAATTCTCTTTTTTATTTTTATTTATATACTACAATTTGTTTCTATTTGTCTTGGCTATTTGTCTATATTTTTATATTTATATACTTTTAAATGTTATGATTATTTATTTGTGTTGTTCCAAATGTCTGAATATAAATTACAGTTAGTGCAGAATGGTGCTTTTGTTCATAAATCCTTCATCTGAGAGAGAGAGAGAGAGAGAGAGAGAGAGCAAGAGAGCGAGAGAGCGAGAGAGAGAGAGAGAGAGAGAGAAAGAGAGAGAGAGAGAGAGAGAGAGAGAGAGAGAGAGAGAGAGAGAGAGAGAGAGAGAGAGAGAGAGAGAGCGAGTGAGAGAGTGAGAGAGACAGAGAGAGAGAGAGAGAGAGAGAGAGACAGAGAGAGAACGAGAGAGAGAGAGAGAGAGAGAGAGAGAGAGAGAGAGAGAGAGAGCTCTCACTACCAGAATCACTGAAGCTACAAATCACTACTGAGGCTACACAAGATATATGGTGGAGACTCACTCAAACCATGCTTCCATTAATCTAATGCTTTTATATCCATGAAGGTGGGCCCCATGTGGCTATTCAGCTCATCTGTCCAAACAGGAGAGGGACTGAGCATTGTGGGAAAATCATTTAAACCTAATCCAGCCAGGAGTTAACAGCTGCAGGATTCTGGCTAAGGGGGGCAAAAAGGAATCTGAACAGGAACGCAGGTGCACACACACACACACACACACACACACACACACACACACACACACACACACACACACACACACACACACACACACACACACACACACACACACACACACACACACACACACACACACACACACACACACACACCCAGACACACACACACCCAGACACACACACACACCTGAGCTTCACTCCAGTCACTGGCTCAGTTTGCCTGTCAGTCCGTGTCCACCTGAGCTACACTCCAGTCCGGTTGCAGAGATCATTGAGGTCCGGCCAGTCTGACCAGACTCCAAAGCCTGCAGCACGATTGTCCAATTTTCCATTGGCCTTCCTCCTGAAGCCCAGGAAGTTATGATCACGGGGTCCTTCTGTCACTGAGAGATGGAGTAAATCAGCTCCACGTGATCAAACTAACTTCACCACACACACACACACACACACACACACACACACACACACACACACACACACACACACACACACACACAAACATCACACACACACACACACACACACACACACACACACACACACACACACACACACACACACACACACACACACACACACACACACACACACACACACACACACACACACACACACACACACACACACACACATAAAACAGAGAGCAGGTCTCTGAGCTCTGTGGTATTCGGGGTGGACATGGGAGTACTGCTCTGATAATCACATTCCCAGGAATATCAGACAGGAATTTTATTGGAGGTAAAAACAATCCTCCCAGTGGGATGAACATAGCTGTGCCTCCCCGATGACGACTTCCTGCCCCAGACACACACTCTGACTACCATTACATAACTGTTCCTCCCCGATGAAGACCTCCTGCCCCAGACACACAACACACACTCTGACTACCATTACGTAACTGTTCCTCCCCGATGAAGACCTCCTGCCCCAGACACACAACACACACTCTGACTACCATTACATAGCTGTTCCTCCCCGATGAAGACCTCCTGCCCCAGACACACAACACACACTCTCACTACCATTACATAGCTGTGCCTCCCCGATGAAGACCTCCTGCCCCAGACACACAACACACACTCTCACTACCATTACATAGCTGTGCCTCCCCGATGAAGACCTCCTGCCCCAGACACACAACACACACTCTGACTACCATTACATAACTGTTCCTCCCCGATGAAGACCTCCTGCCCCAGACACACAACACACACTCTCACTACCATTACATAGCTGTGCCTCCTCGATGAAGACCTCCTGCCCCAGACCCACAACACACACTCTCACTACCATTACATAGCTGTGCCTCCCCGATGAAGACCTCCTGCCCCAGACCCACAACACACACTCTCACTACCATTACATAGATATGGATGTGGACATCTGGGAGCGATAGAGACGCTGTCACTTTCAGCTCCCTCAGGCTTTTGACTGAGCTCTTCAACAAACACTCAGCTCAGCAGACATTATATTACAGGAAGGTAATCTAACCTACACATTTAGATCATGCCTGTTCAGACACACACACACACACACAGACACACTCACAGACACACTCACAGACACACACACACACACACACACACACACACACACACACACACACACACACACACACACACACACACACACACACACACACACACACACACACACACACACACACACACACACAAACACACACACACGCACAAGATGCACATACAAACACACACAGCCGTACATGGGGCCTACAGGTTAACCAGGCAGTGATTCGCTGAATCATGGTTCAGACACACAGCTTTAACGTTGTTATTTTTGTAACTGACTTCCTGTTAAAGGATAGGGGGTAATTTTAGAAATTACCTACATCCTCTGGAAAAGAGAGAGAGCGAGAGGGAGGGGAGAGAGAGAGAGAGAGAGAGGAACGGAGAGAGTGAGAGAGATAATCAGGTCTCTTAAAGTAGGCCTATTTTTGTTCCATCCCAGCTGGCACATAATGTTCTGAGAACCATATGATTCTTAGAGCTTGGTGAGAGAGTGGTTGTCCTATTGTTATTTTGCATAAACCTTCCCGTAACATTTCTTACAGGTTTCTTCATGGTTCTATTTAAAGTCATGTTCTCAAATTGCTCAGACAATTCCAGTACATCAGCATAATGTTTTCTGCAGGTTTCCTCATGGTTCTATTGAAAGTCATGTTCTCTGAATATTAAACTTTTTTTTTCTCCATAAAAACCACAAGAAAACATAAGTAATGTTTAAAGAATGTTATTTAAAAACATATAGCCTAGTGTTCAGAGCATTGGACTAGCAACCGCAAGGTTGCAAGATCAAATCCTCTGCACTGACGAGGTAAAAATCTGTCGTTCTGCCCCTGAACAAGGCAGTTAACCCACTGTTCATAGGCCGTCTTTGTAAATAAGAATTTGTTCTTAACTGACTTGCCTAGTTAAATAAAGGTTAAAAAAAACATATACATTCTGTTCTCAGCATCAACAAAACTCTCTCCCCCCTCTGTCTTGTTCAGGTGTGTCGGCTGCATACAATATTGACGGTCTGTTTGAATAAACTAAAATGGACGTTCGTTTTTGTTTATTTAAATAGCACGCCTGCTCCATCGTGGTGGCACAGTAGACTCATTTCATGGGCAGAAGATCATAGGTTTGAATCTGACTGACACCGTGCCACAATAAAAAAAAAAGGAAACGTGTTTTAATGATTAATGCCCAAGCAGAAGAATGTCCATGTGTCATGTGTTTGCTGTTCCAAACAGGTAAACTAAGCTAGCAGTGTTATTAAGAGTCTTATTGAAACATGTTCTCAGAACATTGTTTAATTACTTTCAAATAACCTAGATTTTCCATTCACAGAATGTTAATTAAACCTCCTAGGAAAACTTTCAGGGAACCATAGAAACATGGAATCAGAACCAGCAAACTAATAATGAACAATCCCAGAAATGTTCACTTCCATTCTCAAAATGTCAACAACAACAAAAAGTCAGGAAATGTATGGCTTGGTTCCCAGAACCAATGGGAAACCAAACATGTATGTTCCCACAACTTACAAGGAACCAAATGTGCTAGCTGGGATGTATGTTGCTGCACCTGAAATACTTCATCATCGTGCAGGTTTGTTGTTGATGCATGTGTGAGTAAACTATAAGCTATAATTAAAAATAAATTTTTTAAAGATACGGCTTAGACGTGCCTAAAATGGCTCAGTACTGCTTCTGACCTGATCATAATCCACTAAACATCAGTTGCAAGGACGTGACAAAGTTTTACTTAGGTGATGTTTTGGCCAACAGTGTTTTTTGTTGTCAATCTAGCGAACCGTAGCCAAACAGACGAAGTTCGGCTGTCATGCAGCGTTCAAAAAAATATTGTGTTTTACTCTCGTGGATTTCTATTTCTTTGCTACAATTGGTATGTAATTTACATTTGGCACTAGTTGCAGGTGGAAATGTTACATGTTTTAGTTTAGAGTCAGTGAATGTGATTGTCGCCAAATTGTGTTTCTTTCAGGCCAGTTGCGTTTGAAGTTGGTCTCACAGAGGACAGACTTTAGGGTGTAGTTACAGCACTGAAGCGCTAGAGAGCAGCAGTGGACAGTTCATTACAGTAACAAACCATGACGTTCATAGCAGTGGATGGGGCATCAGGTCATGCACGCATTGTCCATTTTATCCTGTAAATCTGAATTTTGAGTTTATTTTAAATCCAGATTCAAGTTTGACTTGATGTAGTACTGATGAAATCCAGATATAATATATTACAAAGGTTATAATCTGTGTATTAATTGGACAACATTAATTCACACATGCAATAAATACAAGTAGAGCACATTGTAAAACCAAAACGTTTTTATTTTTCCTTCTTCTGATACAAAAGTATATATTTTTAATAAACATGTTTTTAGATTTTAGACTTCTTTTTTTTTTTACAAAGATAAATTAGCATTTCTTATAATACATTAAAAGACATCAAACACCTGTTTCTCTTTACAAAATAGTTCATTTTCTAAAAGTACTTCACGGAGTTGTGGGGTTGGCAGTACCCAAAGGTCTTAGGTACTAACAGGTTAAAATCACACTTCAAAAGGCACTTCCTAAACCACACCCTATTCCTCATAGTGTTTGGCTTGGTCACTATATGGGGAAGGATAAGGTTGCATTTGAAACCTATTAACCAGAGTGTTATACATTCAGACTCATGGAAACAGAGGACATGTCCGGTATAGACTGGCAACACAGTAGAGAGACAGGCTGCAGTAACACAGTAGAGAGACAGGCTGCAGTAACAGAGTAGAGAGACAGGCTGCAGTAACAGAGAAGAGAGACAGGCTGCAGTAACTGAGTAGAGAGACAGGCTGCAGTAACAGAGTAGAGAGACAGGCTGCAGTAACAGAGTAGAGAGACAGGCTGCAGTAACAGAGTAGAGAGACAGGCTGCAGTAACTGAGTAGAGAGACAGGCTGCAGTAACTGAGTAGAGAGACAGGCTGCAGTAACAGAGTAGAGAGACAGGCTGCAGTAACAGAGTAGAGAGACAGGCTGCAGTAACAGAGTAGAGAGACAGGCTGCAGTAACAGAGTAGAGAGACAGGCTGCAGTAACAGAGTAGAGAGACAGGCTGCAGTAACACAGTAGAGAGACAGGCTGCAGTAACACAGTAGAGAGACAGGCTGCAGTAACAGAGTAGAGAGACAGGCTGCAGTAACAGAGTAGAGAGACAGGCTGCAGTAACAGAGTAGAGAGACAGGCTGCAGTAACTGAGTAGAGAGACAGGCTGCAGTAACAGAGTAGAGAGACAGGCTGCAGTAACAGAGTAGAGAGACAGGCTGCAGTAACTGAGTAGAGAGACAGGCTGCAGTAACAGAGTAGAGAGACAGGCTGCAGTAACAGAGTAGAGAGACAGGCTGCAGTAACAGAGTAGAGAGACAGGCTGCAGTAACAGAGTAGAGAGACAGGCTGCAGTAACAGAGTAGAGAGACATGCTGCAGTAACAGAGTAGAGAGACAGGCTGCAGTAACAGAGTAGAGAGACAGGCTGCAGTAACAGAGTAGAGAGACAGGCTGCAGTAACAGAGTAGAGAGACAGGCTGCAGTAACAGAGTAGAGAGACAGGCTGCAGTAACAGAGTAGAGAGACAGGCTGCAGTAACTGCAGTAACAGAGTAGAGAGACAGGCTGCAGTAACAGAGTAGAGAGACAGGCTGCAGTAACAGAGTAGAGAGACAGGCTGCAGTAACAGAGTAGAGAGACAGGCTGCAGTAACAGAGTAGAGAGACAGGCTGCAGTAACAGAGTAGAGAGACAGGCTGCAGTAACAGAGTAGAGAGACAGGCTGCAGTAACAGAGTAGAGAGACAGGCTGCAGTAACAGAGTAGAGAGACAGGCTGCAGTAACAGAGTAGAGAGACAGGCTGCAGTAACAGAGTAGAGAGACAGGCTGCAGTAACAGAGTAGAGAGACAGGCTGCAGTAACAGAGTAGAGAGACAGGCTGCAGTAACAGAGTAGAGAGACAGGCTGCAGTAACAGAGTAGAGAGACAGGCTGCAGTAACAGAGTAGAGAGACAGGCTGCAGTAACAGAGTAGAGAGACAGGCTGCAGTAACAGAGTAGAGAGACAGGCTGCAGTAACAGAGTAGAGAGACAGGCTGCAGTAACTGAGTAGAGAGACAGGCTGCAGTAACAGAGTAGAGAGACAGGCTGCAGTAACAGAGTAGAGAGACAGGCTGCAGTAACAGAGTAGAGAGACAGGCTGCAGTAACAGAGTAGAGAGACAGGCTGCAGTAACAGAGTAGAGAGACAGGCTGCAGTAACAGAGTAGAGAGACAGGCTGCAGTAACAGAGTAGAGAGACATGCTGCAGTAACAGAGTAGAGAGACAGGCTGCAGTAACAGAGTAGAGAGACAGGCTGCAGTAACAGAGTAGAGAGACAGGCTGCAGTAACAGAGTAGAGAGACAGGCTGCAGTAACTGCAGTAACAGAGTAGAGAGACAGGCTGCAGTAGCAGAGTAGAGAGACAGGCTGCAGTAACAGAGTAGAGAGACAGGCTGCAGTAACAGAGTAGAGAGTCAGGCTGCAGTAACAGAGTAGAGAGACAGGCTGCAGTAACTGAGTAGAGAGACAGGCTGCAGTAACAGAGTAGAGAGACAGGCTGCAGTAACAGAGTAGAGAGACAGGCTGCAGTAACAGAGTAGAGAGACAGGCTGCAGTAACAGAGTAGAGAGACAGGCTGCAGTAACAGAGTAGAGAGACAGGCTGCAGTAACAGAGTAGAGAGACAGGCTGCAGTAACAGAGAAGAGAGACAGGCTGCAGTAACAGAGTAGAGAGACAGGCTGCAGTAACAGAGTAGAGAGACAGGCTGCAGTAACAGAGTAGAGAGACAGGCTGCAGTAACAGAGTAGAGAGACAGGCTGCAGTAACAGAGTAGAGAGACAGGCTGCAGTAACAGAGTAGAGAGACAGGCTGCAGTAACTGCAGTAACAGAGTAGAGAGACAGGCTGCAGTAGCAGAGTAGAGAGACAGGCTGCAGTAACAGAGTAGAGAGACAGGCTGCAGTAACAGAGTAGAGAGACAGGCTGCAGTAACAGAGTAGAGAGACAGGCTGCAGTAATTTGACTGTCTCTCATGCTGTCTCTGTGTTTGACTGTTTCTCTGCTGTGTGTGTTGTGTTTGACTGTCTCTCTGCTGTCTCTGTGTTTGACTGTCTCTCTGCTGTGTCTGTGTTTGACTGTCTCTCTGCAGTCTCTGTGTTTGACTGTCTTTCTGCTGTGTGTGTTGTGTTTGACTGTCTCTGCTGTCTGTGTTTGACTGTCTTTCTGCTGTGTGTGTTGTGTTTGACTGTCTCTCTGCTGTCTCTGTGTTTGACTGTCTCTCTGCTGTCTCTGTGTTTGACTGTCTCTCTGCTGTCTCTGTGTTTGACTGTCTTTCTGCTGTGTGTGTTGTGTTGACGGTCTATTGATGGTTGCAGCTTAATGCAATAATAACTCAGCTGATGCAGCAGATTTGATGGCAGTGGATTGCACAAGGGTGCAACTGTACAGACTGTATGAGTTTGGCTCCGTGTGTGTGTGTGTGTGTGTGTGTGTGTGTGTGTGTGTGTGTGTGTGTGTGTGTGTGTGTGTGTGTGTGTGTGTGTGTGTGTGTGTGTGTGTGTGTGTGTGTGTGTGTGTGTGTGTGTGTATTTTGGGGGTTGATTGTCTAACATCAGTCATAATAACCCTTCATTTACTTCTAAAATACAGGAAGAACCTTACGCCGGTTCATTACTGATCGCCATTCCTAAGGGTTCCATGAGTGACTGGAGAAGGTCAAGGGTTAAAGTTCAGAGTTCATAGTTGAGTGTCTGTTTCCTCGTTAAGACTGTGTGGAGGTCAGCTGTGCTGCTCACTGAGGACTGAGGTAAAGGACACAGGCCTACGTTTCCCAAGTGCCTTAGCTGCAACACCATAGAGTCTAGTCACTACAAATTCCAGGTGCCTTTGCAGTAGCATAGCTTTATAGCGTCCAGAGTGTGGCTGGCTGGGCAGCCCAGCCTCCCGTTCCTCATAAGGCATGTTAACCCAGATACATCAGCTAGTCATAGTGCATTTCAGTGTGGCTGTAGTTTAGTTCTGTACATCATCTGGACCATGACTCTCCAGTGTAGATTCAACCTTTAAAACAACTCTCTGAAGTCAGAAGGTTCTATAGATCAGAGTCTGCTGTAGGCTGCAGGGTCAGTCTCTTCTCTGGCAGCGGGTTAGTCTGCTAGTAGGGAGAGAACCACAGACAAAGTGGGCATAGGAAACCACTGTCTGCTTAGTGGGGCTATTTATCTGTTTGTTCTTCTCTTTCATTCTCTCCAGCAGCTAGTGGATCTAGTAGTGGGTTTGGGGGCAGGTTTGCTTTATAAAGCCACCCGGTTAATATCTTCCCCTCTCCCTCTTTCTCTCCCTCTCTCCTCACACCACTGTCTCATTGCCCTTGCCAGGTTTTATCCAGCTGTCCCCCGGTGCCCGCTTGCCCCTCCCTGCCCGGCCGTCCCTCCACAGCCGGGCAGAGCACCGTTTCCAGGTGTGGAGGGTTTTGGCCGACCAGATCCACATGCCCGACGTGATGCCCACCAGCAGAGACATAAAAATCCTCAGCATCTCTGCTGCCACGTATGAGTCCATGGCACTGGCCCTGAAGTCCCCCCAGTGGGACAGCTGGTAGAGGTAGCAGCCTATCACGGTGGACGCAGGTACCATGTACAGCACAGAGAACACCCCGATCTTCACCATCAGACGCTCCAGCTTGTCCGTCTTGGCCCCGTCCTTCTGCAGGTTGGAGCGGATCTTAAACAGGGCCACCAGGCCGGCGCAGATGAACAGTGTCCCGATGAGGAGGTAGGTGGCGAGCGGGGCGACCACGAAGCCCGTCAGGGCCTCTTGCTGTAGGTTACCCACGTAGCAAAGCCCCGTGAGGTCATCAGCGTCTACTAGTCGCATGATGAGGATGACGATGGTCTTGACGGCGGGGATGGCCCAGGCTGCTATGTGGAAGTAGGAGCTGTGCATCTCGATGGCCTCGTGACCCCACTTTAACCCTGCAGCCAGGAACCAGGTCAGAGTCAGAATCACCCACCTGGGAGGAGGCAGAGAGACGGGTTAGAGAGCTGGGAGTCCACTGTTCTAACGGTTTCATTCAAATCTATTCCTTAGAGTGTAATACTTTTGGCCTGTGTGTGTGTGTGTGTGTGTGTGTGTGTGTGTGTGTGTGTGTGTGTGTGTGTGTGTGTGTGTGTGTGTGTGTGTGTGTGTGTGTGTGTGTGTGTGTGTGTGTGTGTGTGTGTGTGTGTGTGTGTGTGTGTGTGTGTGTGTGTGTGTGTGTGTGTGTGTGTGTGCCCACCACAGTGAGGAGGCCATGCCAAAGAAGTAGAGCAGGAGGAAGACGATGGCACAGCCGGTACTCTTTAACCCCTCCTGTACCAGAACAGGTACCGCTGCCTCCTCCAGGTCACAGGATACACGCTCCCGACCCAGAGTCAGGCGCACCTACAGGGAGACAGACAGACACAGGGGTCATCCAGGAGACCAGGGGTCATCCAGGAGAGACCAGGGGTCATCCAGGAGACCAGGGGTCATCCAGGAGACCAGGGGTGATCCAGGAGACATCGGGTCATCCAGGAGACCAGGGGTCATCCAGGAGACATCGGGTCATCCAGGAGACCAGGGGTGATCCAGGAGACATCGGGTCATCCAGGAGACCAGGGGTCATCCAGGAGACCAGGGGTCATCCAGGAGACCAGGGGTCATCCAGGAGACCAGGGGTGATCCAGGAGACATCGGGTCATTCAGGAGACCAGGGGTCATCCAGGAGACATCGGGTCATCCAGGAGACATCGGGTCCCCCAGGAGACCAGGGGTCATCCAGGAGACCAGGGGTCATCCTGGAGACATCAGGCCCCCAGGAGACCAGGGCTGGGTCTACATACTCTAGCATGTTGCACCCGCGACAACCACTGTGATTATTATTATCTGACCCTGCTGGTCATTTATGAACATTTGAACATCTTAGCCAAGTTCTGTTATAATCTCCAACCCGGCACAGCCAGAAGAGGACTGGCCACCTCTCAGAGCCTGGTTCCTCTCTAGGTTTCTTCCTAGGTTCCTGCCTTTCTAAGGAGTTTTTCCTAGCCACCGTGCTTCTACACCTGCATTGCTTGCTGTTTGGGGGTTTAGGCTGGGTTTCTGTATAGCACTTTGTGACATCGGCTGATGTAAAAAGGGCTTTAGAAATACATTTGATTGATTATCTTCATTCCTCATCTCTACTGGTAGCTGAAAGGACTGGACAGTTTTACAACAAACTGCTTCCACCTCTCATATTAGTGATCATGGAGGAGGCTAGTTTAAATTATTGAGAAACAGCCAGAGGGCTTTTAAACTGATTTTAATCATGTCAGTCAGGGGTCGGCAACCCTGTTCCTGGAGTCCTTCAGGTACTGCTGGATTTTGTTCAAACTAGGCACCACACCGGACCAACAGAACTAACTGATCAGTTCAGTGGTTGCCTAAATTCAGCACACCTGCAACACTCCAGGACCAGTGTTGCCTACCCCCTCTAAGTCCTATGTCCTCACCAGGTAGGCCACGCTGTAGAGGTTGGAGCACATGGAGAGGAAGATGATGGGTCTCTCGGGGTAGGAGAAACGTGTTGAGTCCAGGAGGAAGGTGAGGACGGTCAGGGTGGTAGAGAGGAAACACAACACTGCCCATACTGCCATCCACACGTCTGTAAACACCTTGGCCCCGCGCCGGTACAGCCCCGCGTCATACCCACACTGCAGTGCACAGCTGTGGCTCCGCCTCACCCAGGCATACTGGTCTGGCCCGGCCCCCAGGGCCTGGCACTCCTCCTCCTGGGGGGGCAGGGGTCGGACGGGGTGGAAAGGGGCGTCCTCGTCCCCCGGACCCTCCATACACATGTGGTTGTGGTCGTTCTGAGGGGGGAACAGGCTGCAGTTGAGCAGCTCTGGCCAGACGAAGCCAAACTCTATTAGGACTGGCAGACACTTCCTCTTGACAGACAGACACATGCTGCCACACGGCCCGATGGGGATGGGAACCTTGTCTGTACACATGGGCACGTACACCGCACACAGGAAGAACTGGAGAGAGAGACAGAGAGGGGTGTTATCTTTGCATATGTACACTTAATGAATTTCTAAAATGTTATGATGATTCTGTGTGCATTGCTCTGTCTGCTTTCCCTGTGTTACATCATGGTCCTTAGTCTGCTTCCTATTCTACTTTCAGACTACAACTGGAAATGTCGGGAAAACCAGGCAACGAGCACAAAAGTTTGTGGTGAAAACTTTAGTGAATTTTTAAATCATTATTAAAGCCACTACAACAAAAACAGTTCATTTAATAGTCATACAGATAATGTGATGGAGACATTTATTTTTATATAACTAAGCAAGTCAGTTAAAAACAAAATTCTGATTTACAATGACGGCCTACCGAAAGGCAAAATGCTACTGCGTGAAGGTCTGGGGTACTTTAACCGAGGGGGACAAACGTCTGAGGTACTTTAACCGAGGGGGACAAATGTCTGGGGTACTTTAACCGAGGGGGACAAACGTCTGGGGTACTTTAACTGAGGGGGACAAACGTCTGAGGTACTTTAACCGAGGGGAACAAACGTCTGGGGTACTTTAACCGAGGGGGACAAACGTCTGGGGTACTTTAACCGAGGGGGACAAACGTCTGGGGTACTTTAACCGAGGGGGACAAGCGTCTGGGGTACTTTAACCGAGGGGGACAAACGTCTGGGGTACTTTAACCGAGGGGGACAAACTCTACTTTCACTCTCCGGTCAGCATAGTTCAGTAAAGATAATTGTCTAGCCATAAACACACCATCTATACAAGTTAATGTATAGGGGCTAAGTGTGTGTGTATGGGGGGGGCTACCGTGTGGCGTGGGAAGCGCAGGGCAGCACTGTGAGAGTGTGAGAGATGATATCAGTGATGTTTCTCTCTGTTGAAGCTGTGATACTGTTCTCTAGCTGGACTGGAGAAGGCTTGTTTTCCTCCCCCAGGTAACCTGAGTGCTGTTCACAGCTGTGTGTGTGTGTGTGTGTGTGTGTGTGTGTGTGTGTGTGTGTGTGTGTGTGTGTGTGTGTGTGTGTGTGTGTGTGTGTGTGTGTGTGTGTGTGTGTGTGTGTGTGTGTGTGTGTGTGTGTAAGAAAGAGCCTAATCTGTTGGGTGGTGACTTCTCACGGCCGTCAGTCCAGACCTCTCACACTGAACCACAAGAGACAGACAACCACAACACAACCTACACAAACTACACAACTCCATCATCACTCCAATAACCTATAGCATCCAGACTACTACAGACCCATCATCACTCCAATAACCTATAGCATCCAGACTACTACAGACCCATCATCACTCCAATAACCTATAGCATCCAGACTACTACAACCCCATCATCACTCCAATAACCTATAGCATCCAGACTACTACAACCCCATCATCACTCCAATAACCTATAGCATCCAGACTACTACAACCCCATCATCACTCCAATAACCTATAGCATCCAGACTACTACAACCCCATCATCACTCCAATAACCTATAGCATCCAGACTACTACAGCCCCATCATCACTCCAATAACCTATAGCATCCAGACTACTACAGCCCCATCATCACTCCAATAACCTATAGCATCCAGACTACTACAACCCCATCATCACTCCAATAACCTATAGCATCCAGACTACTACAACCCCATCATCACTCCAATAACCTATAGCATCCAGACTACTACAGCCCCATCATCACTCCAATAACCTATAGCATCCAGACTACTACAACCCCATCATCACTCCAATAACCTATAGCATCCAGACTACTACAGTCTACACCACCCCATCATCACTCCAATAACCTATAGCATCCAGACTACTACAACCCCATCATCACTCCAATAACCTATAGCATCCAGTCTACTACAGTCTACACAACCCCATCATCACTCCAATAACCTATAGCATCCAGACTACTACAGCCCCATCATCACTCCAATAACCTATAGCATCCAGACTACTACAACCCCATCATCACTCCAATAACCTATAGCATCCAGTCTACTACAGCCCCATCATCACTCCAATAACCTATAGCATCCAGACTACTACAGCCCCATCATCACTCCAATAACCTATAGCATCCAGACTACTACAACCCCATCATCACTCCAATAACCTATAGCATCCAGTCTACTACAGACCCATCATCACTCCAATAACCTATAGCATCCAGACTACTACAGCCCCATCATCACTCCAATAACCTATAGCATCCAGACTACTACAACCCCATCATCACTCCAATAACCTATAGCATCCAGACTACTACAACCCCATCATCACTCCAATAACCTATAGCATCCAGACTACTACAGCCCCATCATCACTCCAATAACCTATAGCATCCAGACTACTACAACCCCATCATCACTCCAATAACCTATAGCATCCAGACTACTACAGTCTACACCACCCCATCATCACTCCAATAACCTATAGCATCCAGACTACTACAACCCCATCATCACTCCAATAACCTATAGCATCCAGACTACTACAGTCTACACAACCCCATCATCACTCCAATAACCTATAGCATCCAGACTACTACAGCCCCATCATCACTCCAATAACCTATAGCATCCAGACTACTACAACCCCATCATCACTCCAATAACCTATAGCATCCAGACTACTACAACCCCATCATCACTCCAATAACCTATATCATCCAGACTACTACAACCCCATCATCACTCCAATAACCTATAGCATCCAGTCTACTACAGACCCATCATCACTCCAATAACCTATAGCATCCAGACTACTACAGCCCCATCATCACTCCAATAACCTATAGCATCCAGACTACTACAACCCCATCATCACTCCAATAACATATAGCATCCAGACTACTACAGCCCCATCATCACTCCAATAACCTATAGCATCCAGACTACTACAACCCCATCATCACTCCAATAACCTATAGCATCCAGACTACTACAACCCCATCATCACTCCAATAACCTATAGCATCCAGACTACTACAACCCCATCATCACTCCAATAACCTATAGCATCCAGACTACTACAGCCCCATCATCACTCCAATAACCTATAGCATCCAGACTACTACAGCCCCATCATCACTCCAATAACCTATAGCATCCAGACTACTACAACCCCATCATCACTCCAATAACCTATAGCATCCAGACTACTACAACCCCATCATCACTCCAATAACCTATAGCATCCAGACTACTACAACCCCATCATCACTCCAATAACCTATAGCATCCAGTCTACTACAACCCCATCATCACTCCAATAACCTATAGCATCCAGACTACTACAACCCCATCATCACTCCAATAACCTATAGCATCCAGACTACTACAGCCCCATCATCACTCCAATAACCTATAGCATCCAGACTACTACAGCCCCATCATCACTCCAATAACCTATAGCATCCAGACTACTACAACCCCATCATCACTCCAATAACCTATAGCATCCAGACTACTACAGTCTACACCACCCCATCATCACTCCAATAACCTATAGCATCCAGACTACTACAACCCCATCATCACTCCAATAACCTATAGCATCCAGACTACTACAGCCCCATCATCACTCCAATAACCTATAGCATCCAGACTACTACAGCCCCATCATCACTCCAATAACCTATAGCATCCAGACTACTACAGCCCCATCATCACTCCAATAACCTATAGCATCCAGTCTACTACAGCCCCATCATCACTCCAATAACCTATAGCATCCAGACTACTACAACCCCATCATCACTCCAATAACCTATAGCATCCAGACTACTACAGCCCCATCATCACTCCAATAACCTATAGCATCCAGTCTACTACAACCCCATCATCACTCCAATAACCTATAGCATCCAGACTACTACAACCCCATCATCACTCCAATAACCTATAGCATCCAGTCTACTACAACCCCATCATCACTCCAATAACCTATAGCATCCAGACTACTACAGCCCCATCATCACTCCAATAACCTATAGCATCCAGACTACTTCAACCCCATCATCACTCCAATAACCTATAGCATCCAGGCTACTACAGCCCCATCATCACTCCAATAACCTATAGCATCCAGACTACTACAACCTACACCACCCCATCATCACTCCAATAACCTATAGCATCCAGACTACTACAGCCCCATCATCACTCCAATAACCTATAGCATCCAGACTACTACAGCCCCATCATCACTCCAATAACCTATAGCATCCAGACTACTACAGCCCCATCATCACTCCAATAACCTATAGCATCCAGACTACTACAACACCACAATAATACCACAAAAGCCCTTAAATACATTAGAATTGGAGTAATGGACTGAATATATGTTAATATATGTCCACGGTCAGGGACGCTCTTAGAGAAAGAGGAGCCAGTTTGTTGTTGTGTCTACAGACTATGGAGTGGTAAACCACAGGAAATGATCAACTGGATCCATTTATGCCATCGCCATCGAACCACACAAATAACTACTCATTGGGCATTTCGGTCAGGACAATAAAAACCTTTTGAGAAGGACAAAATGGGATGGATTTAATTTCCAGCTTCATGGCGGTTCAGGCAGACAAGTGGCCTTACAGAGACTGGTACTGAGGGCAGTATTGTTGTTACTCTATAGAGCTTGCCTGGCCCTCTCCTCGGATATATATTATATCACTGCCCCGTGCTGCTGAACCAAGACTGGATGGTCTCCCTGTGACTCTGTCATGTGCTCTCTGTCTCCCTCTCTCCACTGCCTGCTCCAACACACAGCCCAGCCGGAGAACCAACATGTCTTTAGTCGGCTGGAGCAGCTAGAGAGACATGCTTCATTTCACTTTTGTATATTATCTACTTCACTTGCTTTGGCAATGTTAACATATGTTTGTTTCCCATGCCAATAAATCCCCTTGAATTGAGAGAGTGTGTGTGTCTGGGGAGGGGGTCTTGTATTACTATCCTTGTGGGTACCAGAAATCCCTCAAAGTCACAGTTCTCATGACAAAGGTTATTTTAGGCTTAGGGCTAGGTTTGAAGTTACAATTAGGGGTTAGGAGTTAGGATGGCAGGTAACCTAGTGGTTAAGAGTATTAGGCCAGTAACTGAAGTGTTGCTGATTTGAATCCCTGAGCTGACTCGGGTGAAACAATCTGTTGATGTGCCCTTGAGCAAGGCACTTAACCCTAACTGTAAGTCGCTCTGGATGAGAGTGTTTGCTAAATGACTGAAATGTAAAATAAGGTTTGTTAGGTTTAGGGATAGGTGTGTGTGTGTGTGTGTGTGTGTGTGTGTGTGTGTGTGTGTGTGTGTGTGTGTGTGTGTGTGTGTGTGTGTGTGTGTGTGTGCGTGCGTGCGTGCGTGCGTTTGTACCTTCAGTTGGCTGGAGCAGCCATACTGTATGAGTGGTGTGAAGGTGGTGAGTTGGAGCTCCGCGTCTGACTGCAGGACGTTGCCCACCAGGTTGGGCATCTTGGTGACATTGTAGCCCAGGTCCTGGCACATGGCGATGCGTATCGGGTCGCACGTCATCTCCTCTGTCTCTTCGCCGAACGCACGCACCAGACCAAGGTGTCCTGGAACGCACAGCAGCGCGAGGGAGAGCGCTACCGCCGCAAGAGCGTCCACAGCCCGACTCATTGTCACGAGGAGGAAAAGTTCCAAAGTTATCAATTGATCGGGTTCCGGGCGTTGCCTGGTAGGGTAGTCCACCGGGTACTGGGGAAACTTTAGTCCACTTCAGAGTGCGCGGTCGCCAATATGAAATCCTCCACTGGAAGCACAGTTGGTAACCTACTCCAACCCGTCAAGCGAAGTTGGAAACAACTTATCCAAAAGCAATAATAAAATGAACTGTTATATCCAGATTTTCCTTGCAATCAAACTCCTGCCTCGCTTTGCAGTATCTGTTTCGATAGTTCCTTCTGTGGTTTTTCACGCACGAGACCTCGGAGACATCCTGGAGCCCTGTCCGTTCTAGTTCCCCGGTATAGTAGCTCCGTTAGGTCTTGCGCTGTGGTAAGAGGCTGCTGGTCTGTCTTTGTGGGTTCTGCCCGCGCGCCTCCGCCCCACTCTGTAAAGAGCGAATTCTCCAGCTCTCTCGCCAGGGACAGCCAACCAGCGGCCAGGAGAGATCTCAGAAGCCAATCAGCAAGCGGAAGAGCGCTCAGAAGGGCGGGGTTTCAGGTGAGGAAAGTTGCCTGTGGCCCTCTTCTCATGAGCGGACTCCACAGCATTTATTCCGGCTGTGGGTCATATTTTTACTGGCCATATTTTTAGAAATACAAGGCAGTCTCGCCACTGAAACACGATAGTTTTATTTGTATTTTTAAATCACAAATGGTCTTTAAAACATGCTGCATCTCCACCACAGGCGCACATCCCAATCAGACGACTCTTCAGCTAAAGGGTTTATGACATTAAAATGGATGTAATGTACAGTAATACTGATGTAATGTACAGTAATACTGCTGCATTGGATACCTCTAGGCTATTGGACATCCAGACTAAAGGCTGTGTTTGTCCATCCCGCTCAAGAGAAAAGTTGTTGTCTTTTCTGTTTGTTCTGGAATGCCTAGTCTCTCTATCGTTGTGTGCGTTTACTTCTGTGTGATGACGCCCCGGGGACGCCCCGGATGCTGGTTGAAATGTCGACGGGTTATGCCCTACCATCCTAAACACAGGGGTGGGGAGCGGTAGTTTATTGAAGAGCTGCATGTCTTCTACTGGTCATTTATTCATATATCCAACCAAGAGAGAAAGCAAATAGAATACAAGAACAACATGATTCAGCGCGCTGCTTTTGTCTGTGCGCCCAAATTCAAGGCCACTTGGTTTTCCGTAAAGCGATTCCGTCCAGGGTTATTTAACGTGACAATTGACTGGTTGCAATAAAAACGACCTCCACCCGCTGCCATACATGATGGATCGCTCCCCCTGCCCGCCAGTGCGCTCGTGGTCAACTCATGAGTAATTAGCGTGAGGGTGAAACAATGGCGTGAGCGCCCTGGAGCTGATGGTTATCAGGGTGGTGGAGATGGAGGGTGCTGTGTGTGTCTGAATGGTGGCTGGTGGGAAAAGCTGAGGTGATTGTGCAGAAGGGAGATAATGTCTACACACACGCACACATATTTTTTTATAAACTGTCAATTGGAGTCATACAACTGCATTTCTCAAAGCCAACAGTAGAGTCAACCACGACTATTAAAAATAATAATAATACAAATAATAATAATAAGCCATCTGATGCATTTATTGTTCCCAGTTGACAAAACATAAACGTTTAAAACACAATACCTATATTTACCTAACATTACACAGACTCTATTACTATGGGACTGTTGTATTGACCAGGACACAAACACATGTTGTAAAAGGGGTTGTTTTTCTATCCAGTACACCCTGCAGACAGAAGGAGGGACACTAGTGTGTATCGGTCACCCGATAGCATCTCATGGATCATTGCCCAATCCCTTAGTCCTTGAAGTAGGGTATTAATAGGGATGTGAACTCCTTGGAATGGCAAGTGTGTGTGTGTGTGTGTGTGTGTGTGTGTGTGTGTGTGTGTGTGTGTGTGTGTGTGTGTGTGTGTGTGTGTGTGTGTGTGTGTTGGAATGGCTGCTCAGAGAGACTTGGGTCCACAGATGATGGGGCCCCGTGTGGGGCCCCGTGTGGCTCAGTTGGTAGAGCATGGCGCTTGCAACGCCAGGGTTGTGGGTTCGATTCCCACGGGGGGCCAGTACAAAAAAGTATGAATGTATGTACTTGTAAGTCGCTCTGGATAAGAGCGTCTGCTAAATGACTTAAATGTAAATGTAAATGTAGATGATGGTTCCCTTCTTGTGCAGTTAGCTAGTTCACATTATGTTGCTGCAGCGTAAGAAGGGCCTCAGGGGGCTGTCAACAGTCTTCTCTTTCTACCCTCTCCCCATCCATCCCTCTACCCTCACCCGTCCATCCCTCTACCCTCACCCATCCATCCCTCTACTCTCACCCATCCATCCCTCTACCCTCACCCATCCATCCCTCTACCCTCACCCATCCATCCCTCTACCCTCACCCATCCATCCCTCTACCCTCACCCATCCATCCCTCTACCCTCACCCATCCATCCCTCTACCCTCACCCATCCATCCCTCTACCCTCACCCGTCCATCCCTCTACCCTCACCCATCCATCCCTCTACCCTCACCCGTCCATCCCTCTACCCTCACCCGTCCATCCCTCTACCCTCACCCATCCATCCCTCTACCCTCACCCATCCATCCCTCTACCCTCACCCGTCCATCCCTCTACCCTCACCCATCCATCCCTCTACCCTCACCCATCCATCCCTCACCCATCCATCCCTCTACCCTCACCCATCCATCCCTCTACCCTCACCCATCCATCCCTCTACCCTCACCCGTCCCTCTCTCTACCCTCACCCATCCATCCCTCTACCCTCACCCATCCATCCCTCTACCCTCACCCGTCCCTCTCTCTACCCTCACCCATCCATCCCTCTACCCTCACCCGTCCATCCCTCTACCCTCACCCATCCATCCCTCTACCCTCACCCGTCCCTCTCTCTACCCACACCCATCCATCCCTCTACCCTCACCCGTCCATCCCTCTACCCTCACCCATCCAAGAAGGCGTAGCAGTCGGACGTGTGTTTGTCTTGTCTTGTCCCGTCTTGTCCCGCGTAAATAGTCCTCGTATTTTTTGTATACATTTCGTATATATTTTAATTTCACTTTCCATCTTGGAACTGAATATACATTCCCGCAACCCGCCTCACCAAATGTGGTACGGATCTGCTATTTTTTATACTTTAGAACCGTAACCCCAATCAGAAGCTAGCCAGATAACTAGCTACTAGCTAGTAGTCAGTTAGCCACTGCTGCGGTCTTCGCCCTTAACTCGGACACCAGCCAGCTTCAGCTCGGGCAAATACCTGCCAGTCTGCAGGCGCGATATCAACCCAGAGAATATAGGACTGCTTTTTCTCTACCACATCAGCGGATTCCTGACGCAAGCTCTGGACAATTACACCGGATCATCGTCGCTAGCTAGCTGCAACCAGGTGGCTACTACTGGCTAATACCTCTGTCCCGAAACAAGCACCAGTTAGCTTTGAGCTAGCCTCGAGCTAGGCCCATCTGCCGGCTAGCCGAAGAGGCCTACCAGCGAATTATTGGGCTACAATACCTCTTTTGCCAATTGGACTGGACCCTTTATTGCCGACACGGAGCCCCGCCGATCCATCACGACTGGTCTGCCGACGTAATTGTCCGAGGTGGTTTCAACAGGCTTTTCCATTGCGACGTTTCTGAATACCCATCTGCTAATTATTAGCTGTCTTATCGGCTGCTATCTAAATAAATATACCGGACAATTTTTTTTTTCTTTTTCCTGGGTCACTATATCTATTTTGCCAATTGGATCGATCCCCTCTACCACACGGAACCCCACTAATCTACCGACGGAAACGAACGAGGTGACAAAAAAAAATTAAAAAAAATAAAAACAGACCTCTTTCCTATGTTATCTTGCTACCGATAGCCAGCTACCCGGCCAGCTGTCTGGATCGCCGTGCCCCCAACCAACCTCTACTCACTGGACCCTTATGATCACTCGATTAAGCATGCCTCTCCTTAATGTAAATAGGCCTTGTCCATTGCTGTTCTGGTTAGTGTTTATTGGCTTATTTCACTGTAGAGCCTCTAGCCCTGCTCACTATATATCCAACCTCTCAGTTCCACCACCCACATATGCGATGACATCACCTGGTTTCAATGATGTTTCTAGAGACTATATCTCTCTCATCATCACCCATTACCTAGGTTTACCTCCACTGTATTCACATCCTACCATACGTTTGTCTGTACATTATTCCTTGAAGCTATTTTATCGCCCCCAGAAACTTCCTTTTACTCTCTGTTCTAGACGTTCCAAACGACCAATTCTCATAGCTTTTAGCCGTACCCTTATCCTACTCCTCCTCTGTTCCTCTGGTGATGTAGAGGTGAATCCAGGCCCTGCAGTACCTAGCTCCACTCCTATTCCCCAGGCGCTCTCTTTTGATGACTTCTGTAACCATAATAGCCTTGGATTCATGCATGTTAACATTAGAAGCCTCCTCCCTAAGTTTGTTTTGTTCACTGCTTTAGCACACTCTGCCAACCCAGATGTTTTAGCCGTGTCTGAATCCTGGCTTAGGAAGACCACCAAAAATTCTGACATTTTCATCCCTAACTACAAGATTTTCAGACAAGATAGAACGGCCAAAGGGGGCGGTGTTGCAATCTACTGCAAGGATTGCCTGCAGAGTTCTGTTTTACTATCCAGGTCTGTTCCGAAACAATTTGAACTCCTACTTTTAAAAATCCACCTCTCTAAAAACAAGTCTCTCACTGTTGCCGCCTGCTATAGACCACCCTCTGCCCCCAGCTGTGCTCTGGACACCATATGTGAACTGATTGCCCCCCATCTATCTTCAGAGCTTGTGCTGCTAGGCGACCTAAATTGGAACATGCTTAACACCCCAGCCATCCTACAATCTAAGCTTGATGCCCTCAATCTCACACAAATTATCAATGAACCTACCAGGTATCACCCCAATTCCGTAAACACGGGTACCCTCATAGACATCATCCTAACCAACTTGCCCTCCAAATACACCTCTGCTGTTTTCAACCAAGATCTCAGCGATCACTGCCTCATTGCCTGTATCCGTAATGGGTCAGCGATCAAACGACCTCCACTCATCACTGTCAAACGCTCCCTGAAACACTTCAGCGAGCAGGCCTTTCTAATCGACCTGGCCGAGGTATCCTGGAAGGATATTGATCTCATCCCGTCAGTAGAGGATGCCTGGATATTTTTTTAAAAGTGCCTTCCTCACCATCTTGAATAAGCATGCCCCATTCAAGAAATTTAGAACCAGGAACAGATATAGCCCTTGGTTCTCTCCTGACCTGACTGCCCTTAACCAACAGAAAAACATCCTATGGCGTTCTGCATTAGCATCGAACAGCCCCCGTGATATGCAACTTTTCAGGGAAGCTAGAAACCAGTATACACAGGCAGTTAGAAAAGCCAAGGCTAGCTTTTTCAAGCAGAAATTTGCTTCCTGCAACACAAACTCAAAAAAGTTCTGGGACACTGTTAAAGTCCATGGAGAATAAGAACACCTCCTCCCAGCTTCCAACTGCACTGAAGATAGGAAATACTGTCACCACCGACAAATCCATTATAATTGAGAATTTCAATAAGCATTTTTCTACGGCTGGCCATGCTTTCCACCTGGCTACCCCTACCCCGGTCAACAGCACTGCCCTCCCCTCTGCTACTCGCCCAAGCCTTCCCCATTTCTCTTTCTCCCAAATACAGTCAGCTGATGTTCTGAAAGAGCTGCAAAATCTGGACCCTTACAAATCAGCCGGGCTAGATAATCTGGACCTTTTCTTTCTAAAACTATCTGCTGAAATTGTTGCCACCCCTATTACCAGCCTTTTCAACCTCTCTTTCGTGTCGTCTGAGTTTCCCAAAGATTGGAAAGCAGCTGCGGTTATCCCCCTCTTCAAAGGGGGAGACACTCTAGACCCAAACTGCTACAGACCTACATCTATCCTACCCTGCCTTTCTAAGGTCTTCGAAAGCCAAGTCAACAAACAGATTACCGACCATCTCGAATCCCACCATACCTTCTCCGCTATGCAATCTGGTTTCAGAGCTGGTCATGGGTGCACCTCAGCCACGCGCAAGGTCATAAACGATATCTTAACCGCTATCGATAGGAAACAGTACTGTGCAGCCATATTCATTGACCTGGCCAAGGCTTTTGACTCTGTCAATCACCACATCCTCATCGGCAGACTCGACAGCCTTGGTTTCTCTAATGATTGCCTCGCCTGGTTCACCAACTACTTCTCTGATCGAGTTCAGTGTGTCAAATCGGAGGGTCTGTTGTCCGGACCTCTGGCAGTCTCTATGGGGGTGCCACAGGGTTCAATTCTTGGACCGACTCTCTTCTCTGTATACATCAATGATGTCGCTCTTGCTGCTGGTGAGTCTCTGATCCACCTCTACGCAGACGACACTATTCTGTATACTTCTGGCCCTTCTCTTGACACTGTGTTAACAACCCTCCAGGCGAGCTTCAATGCCATACAACTCTCCTTCCGTGTCCTCCAATTGCTCTTAAATACAAGTAAAACTAAATGCATGCTCTTCAACCGATCGCTGCCTGCACCTGCCCGCCTGTCCAGCATCACTACTCTGGACGGCTCTGACTTAGAATATGTGGACAACTACAAATACCTAGGTGTCTGGTTAGACTGTAAACTCTCCTTCCAGACTCACATCAAGCATCTCCAATCCAAAGTTAAATCTAGAATCGGCTTCCTATTCCGCAACAAAGCATCCTTCACTCATGCTGCCAAACATACCCTTGTAAAACTGACCATCCTACCAATCCTCGACTTCGGTGATGTCATTTACAAAATAGCCTCCAAAACCCTACTCAATAAATTGGATGCAGTCTATCACAGTGCCATCCGTTTTGTCACCAAAGCCCCATATACTACCCACCACTGCGACCTGTACGCTCTCGTTGGCTGGCCCTCGCTTCACACTCGTCGCCAAACCCACTGGCTCCAGGTCATCTACAAGACCCTGCTAGGTAAAGTCCCCCCTTATCTCAGCTCGCTGGTCACCATAGCAACGCCCACCCGTAGCACGCGCTCCAGCAGGTATATCTCTCTGGTCACCCCCAAAACCAATTCTTCCTTTGGCCGCCTCTCCTTCCAGTTCTCTGCTGCCAATGACTGGAACGAACTACAAAAATCTCTGAAACTGGAAACACTTATCTCCCTCACTAGCTTTAAGCACCAGCTGTCAGAGCAGCTCATAGATTACTGCACCTGTACATAGCCCATCTATAATTTAGCCCAAACAACTACCTCTTTACCTACTGTATTTATTTATTTTGCTCCTTTGCACCCCATTATTTCTATCTCTACTTTGCACCTTCTTCCACTGCAAACCAACCATTCCAGTGTTATTTGTTTTACTTGCTATATTGTATTTACTTCGCCACCATGGCCTTTTTATATATTTATTTATTTATTTATATATATATTTTGTTTGCCTTCACCTCCCTTATCTCACCTCACTTGCTCATATTGTATATAGACTTATTTTCACTGTATTATTGACTGTATGTTTGTTTTACTCCATGTGTAACTATGTGTTGTGGTATGTGTCGAACTGCTTTGCTTTATCTTGGCCAGGTCGCAATTGTAAATGAGAACGTGTTCTCAATTTGCCTACCTGGTTAAATAAAGGTGAAATAAAATAAATAAAATAAATCCATCCCTCAACCCTCACCCATCCATCCCTCTACCCTCACCCATCCATCCCTCTACCCTCAACCGTCCCTCTCTCTACCCTCACCCATCCATCCCTCTACCCTCACCCATCCATCCCTCTACCCTCACCCGTCCATCCCTCTACCCTCACCCATCCATCCCTCTACCCGCACCCATCCATCCCTCTACCCTCACCCGTCCATCCCTCTACCCTCACCCATCCATCCCTCTACCCTCACCCGTCCATCCCTCTACCCTCACCCATCCATCCCTCTACCCTCACCCATCCATCCCTCTACCCTCACCCATCCATCCCTCTACCCTCACCCATCCATCCCTCTACCCTCACCCGTCCCTCTCTCTACCCTCACCCATCCATCCCTCTACCCTCACCTGTCCATCCCTCTACCCTCACCCATCCATCCCTCTACCCTCACCCGTCCATCCCTCTACCCTCACCCATCCATCCCTCTACTCTCACCCGTCCATCCCTCTACCCTCACCCATCCATCCCTCTACCCTCACCCATCCATCCCTCTACCCTCACCTGTCCATCCCTCTACCCTCACCCATCCATCCCTCTACCCTCACCCGTCCCTCTCTCTACCCTCACCCATCCATCCCTCTACCCTCACCCATCCATCCCTCTACCCTCACCCGTCCATCCCTCTACCCTCACCCATCCATCCCTCTACCCTCACCCATCCATACCTCTACCCTCACCCGTCCATCCCTCTACCCTCACCCATCCATCCCTCTACCCTCGCCCATCCATCCCTCTACCCTCACCCGTCCATCCCTCTACCCTCACCCGTCCATCCCTCTACCCTCACCCATCCATCCCTCTACCCTCACCCATCCATCCGTCTACCCTCACCCATCCATCCCTATACCCTCACCCGTCCATCCCTCTACCCTCACCCATCCATCCCTCTACCCTCACCCGTCCCTCTCTCTACCCTCACCCATCCATCCCTCTACCCTCACCCATCCATCCCTCTACCCTCACCCGTCCATCCCTCTACCCTCACCCATCCATCCCTCTACCCTCACCCGTCCCTCTCTCTACCCTCACCCATCCATCCCTCTACCCTCACCCATCCATCCCTCTACCCTCACCCATCCATCCCTCTACCCTCACCCATCCATCCCTCTACCCTCACCCATCCATCCCTCTACCCTCACCCATCCATCCCTCTACCCTCACCCATCCATCCCTATACCCTCACCCGTCCATCCCTCTACCCTCACCCATCCATCCCTCTACCCTCACCCGTCCCTCTCTCTACCCTCACCCATCCATCCCTCTACCCTCACCCATCCATCCCTCTACCCTCACCCATCCATCCCTCTACCCTCACCCATCCATACCTCTACCCTCACCCATCCATCCCTCTACCCTCACCCATTCATCCCTCTACCCTCACCCATCCATCCCTCTACCCGCACCCATCCATCCCTCTACCCTCACCTGTCCATCCCTCTACCCTCACCCATCCATCCCTCTACCCTCACCCGTCCATCCCTCTACCCTCACCCATCCATCCCTCTACTCTCACCCGTCCATCCCTCTACCCTCACCCATCCATCCCTCTACCCTCACCCATCCATCCCTCTACCCTCACCCGTCCATCCCTCTACCCTCACCCATCCATCCCTCTACCCTCACCCGTCCCTCTCTCTACCCTCACCCATCCATCCCTCTACCCTCACCCATCCATCCCTCTACCCTCACCCGTCCATCCCTCTACCCTCACCCATCCATCCCTCTACCCTCACCCATCCATACCTCTACCCTCACCCGTCCATCCCTCTACCCTCACCCATCCATCCCTCTACCCTCACCCATCCATCCCTCTACCCTCACCCATCCATCCCTCTACCCTCACCCATCCATCCCTCTACCCTCACCCATCCATCCCTCAACGCTCACCCGTCCCTCTCTCTACCCTCACCACTCCATCCCTCTACCCTCACCCATCCATCCCTCTACCCTCACCCGTCCCTCTCTCTACCCTCACCCATCCAACCCTCTACCCTCACCCATCCATCCCTCTACCCTCACCCATCCATCCCTCTACCCTCACCCATCCATCCCTCTACCCTCACCCGTCCATCCCTCTACCCTCACCCATCCATCCCTCTACCCTCACCCATCCATCCCTCTACCCTCACCCATCCATCCCTCTACCCTCACCCATCCATCCCTCTACCCTCACCCATCCATCCCTCTACCCTCACCCATCCATCTCTCTACCCTCACCCATCCATCCCTCTACCCTCACCCATCCATCCCTCTACCCTCACCCATCCATCCCTCTACCCTCTCCTCATCCATCCCTCTACCCTCACCCATCCATCCCTCTACCCTCACCCTTCCATCCCTCTACCCTCTCCCCATCCATCCCTCTACCCTCACCCATCCATCCCTCTACCCTCACCCGTCCATCCCTCTACCCTCACCCATCCATCCCTCTACCCTCACCCATCCATCCCTCTACCCTCACCCGTCCATCCCTCTATCCTCACCCATCCATCCCTCTATCCTCACCCATCCATCCCTCTACCCTCACCCGTCCATCCCTCTACCCTCACCCGTCCATCCCTCTACCCTCACCCGTCCATCCCTCTACCCTCACCCATCCATCCCTCTACCCTCACCCGTCCATCCCTCACCCATCCATCCCTCTACCCTAACCCATCCATCCCTCTACCCTCACCCATCCATCCCTCTACCCTCAC
Organism: Salvelinus fontinalis; assembly: GCF_029448725.1. Taxonomy (NCBI): domain Eukaryota; kingdom Metazoa; phylum Chordata; class Actinopteri; order Salmoniformes; family Salmonidae; genus Salvelinus; species Salvelinus fontinalis. The sequence continues at coordinate 11,166,951 of NC_074697.1, read as the reverse complement.
CCATCCATCCCTCTACCCTCACCCGTCCATCCCTCTACCCTCACCCATCCATCCCTCTACCCTCACCCGTCCATCCCTCTACCCTCACCCATCCATCCCTCTACCCTCACCCATCCATCCCTCTACCCTCACCTCTTCCCTCTCTCTACCCTCACCCACCCATCCCTCTACCCTCACCCATCCATCCCTCTACCCTCACCCATCCATCCCTCTACCCTCACCCATCCATCCCTCTACCCTCACCCGTCCATCCCTCTACCCTCACCCATCCATCCCTCTACCCTCACCCATCCATCCCTCTACCCTCACCCGTCCATCCCTCTACCCTCACCCATCCATCCCTCTACCCTCACCCATCCATCCCTCTACCCTCACCCGTCCATCCCTCTACCCTCACCCATCCATCCCTCTACCCTCACCCGTCCATCCCTCTATCCTCACCCATCCATCCCTCTACCCTCACCCGTCCCTCTCTCTACCCTCACCCATCCATCCCTCTACCCTCACCCATCCATCCCTCTACCCTCACCCGTCCATCCCTCTACCCTCACCCATCCATCCCTCTACCCTCACCCATCCATCCCTCTACCCTCACCCGTCCATCCCTCTACCCTCACCCATCCATCCCTCTACCCTCACCCGTCCATCCCTCTACCCTCACCCATCCATCCCTCTACCCTCACCCATCCATCCCTCACCCATCCATCCCTCTACCCTCACCCATCCATCCCTCTACCCTCACCCGTCCATCCCTCACCCATCCATCCCTCTACCCTAACCCATCCATCCCTCTACCCTCACCCATCCATCCCTCTACCCTCACCCATCCATCCCTCTACCCTCACCCGTCCATCCCTCTACCCTCACCCATCCATCCCTCTACCCTCACCCGTCCATCCCTCTACCCTCACCCATCCATCCCTCTACCCTCACCCATCCATCCCTCTACCCTCACCTCTTCCCTCTCTCTACCCTCACCCACCCATCCCTCTACCCTCACCCATCCATCCCTCTACCCTCACCCATCCATCCCTCTACCCTCACCCATCCATCCCTCTACCCTCACCCGTCCATCCCTCTACCCTCACCCATCCATCCCTCTACCCTCACCCATCCATCCCTCTACCCTCAACCGTCCATCCCTCTACCCTCACCCATCCATCCCTCTACCCTCACCCATCCATCCCTCTACCCTCACCCGTCCATCCCTCTACCCTCACCCATCCATCCCTCTACCCTCACCCGTCCATCCCTCTATCCTCACCCATCCATCCCTCTACCCTCACCCGTCCCTCTCTCTACCCTCACCCATCCATCCCTCTACCCTCACCCATCCATCCCTCTACCCTCACCCGTCCATCCCTCTACCCTCACCCATCCATCCCTCTACCCTCACCCATCCATCCCTCTACCCTCACCCGTCCATCCCTCTACCCTCACCCATCCATCCCTCTACCCTCACCCGTCCATCCCTCTACCCTCACCCATCCATCCCTCTACCCTCACCCATCCATCCCTCACCCATCCATCCCTCTACCCTCACCCATCCATCCCTCTACCCTCACCCATCCATCCCTCTACCCTCACCCATCCATCCCTCTACCCTCACCCGTCCCTCTCTCTACCCTCACCCATCCATCCCTCTACCCTCACCCATCCATCCCTCTACCCTCACCCATCCATCCCTCTACCCTCACCCATCCATCCCTCTACCCTCACCCATCCATCCCTCTACCCTCACCCGTCCATCCCACTACCCTCACCCATCCATCCCTCTACCCTCACCCGTCCATCCCTCTACCCTCACCCATCCATCCCTCTACCCTCACCCATCCATCCCTCTACCCTCACCCGTCCATCCCTCTACCCTCACCCATCCATCCCTCTACCCTCACCCATCCATCCCTCTACCCTCACCCATCCATCGCTCTACCCTCACCCGTCCATCCCTCTACCCTCACCCATCCATCCCTCTACCCTCACCCGTCCATCCCTCTACCCTCACCCATCCATCCCTCTACCCTCACCCATCCATCCCTCTACCCTCACCCATCCATCGCTCTACCCTCACCCGTCCATCCCTCTACCGTCACCCGTCCATCCCTCTACCCTCACCCATCCATCCCTCTACCCTCACCCATCCATCCCTCTACCCTCACCCATCCATCGCTCTACCCTCACCCGTCCATCCCTCTACCCTCACCCATCCATCCCTCTACCCTCACCCGTCCCTCTCTCTACCCTCACCCATCCATCCCTCTACCCTCACCCATCCATCCCTCTACCCTCACCCATCCATCCCTCTACCCTCACCCATCCATCCCTCTACCCTCACCCGTCCCTTTCTCTACCCTCACCCATCCATCCCTCTACCCTCACCCATCCATCCCTCTACCCTCACCCATCCATCCCTCTACCCTCACCCATCCATCCCTCTACCCTCACCCGTCCATCCCTCTACCCTCACCCATCCATCCCTCTACCCTCACCCATCCATCCCTCTACCCTCACCCGTCCATCCCTCTACCCTCACCCATCCATCCCTCTACCCTCACCCATCCATCCCTCTACCCTCACCCATCCATCCCTCTACCCTCACCCGTCCCTCTCTCTACCCTCACCCATCCATCCCTCTACCCTCACCCATCCATCCCTCTACCCTCACCCGTCCCTCTCTCTACCCTCACCCATCCATCCCTCTACCCTCACCCATCCATCCCTCTACCCTCACCCATCCATCCCTCTACCCTCACCCATCCATCCCTCTATTCTCACCCGTCCATCCCTCTACCCTCACCCATCCATCCCTCTACCCTCACCCATCCATCCCTCTACCCTCACCCATCCATCCCTCTACCCTCACCCATCCATCCCTCTACCCTCACCCGTCCCTCTCTCTTCCCTCACCCATCCATCCCTCTACCCTAACCCATCCATCCCTCTACCCTCACCCATCCATCCCTCTACCCTCACCCGTCCCTCTCTCTTCCCTCACCCATCCATCCCTCTACCCTCACCCGTCCCTCTCTCTACCCTCACCCATCCATCCCTCTACCCTCACCCATCCATCCCTCTACCCTCACCCGTCCATCCCTCTACCCTCACCCATCCATCCCTCTACCCTCACCCATCCATCCCTCTACCCTCACCCGTCCATCCCTCTACCCTCACCCATCCATCCCTCTACCCTCACCCGTCCATCCCTCTACCCTCACCCATCCATCCCTCTACCCTCACCCATCCATCCCTCACCCATCCATCCCTCTACCCTCACCCATCCATCCCTCTACCCTCACCCATCCATCCCTCTACCCTCACCCGTCCCTCTCTCTACCCTCACCCATCCATCCCTCTACCCTCACCCATCCATCCCTCTACCCTCACCCATCCATCCCTCTACCCTCACCCATCCATCCCTCTACCCTCACCCATCCATCCCTCTACCCTCACCCGTCCATCCCACTACCCTCACCCATCCATCCCTCTACCCTCACCCGTCCATCCCTCTACCCTCACCCATCCATCCCTCTACCCTCACCCATCCATCCCTCTACCCTCACCCGTCCATCCCTCTACCCTCACCCATCCATCCCTCTACCCTCACCCGTCCATCCCTCTACCGTCACCCGTCCATCCCTCTACCCTCACCCATCCATCCCTCTACCCTCACCCATCCATCCCTCTACCCTCACCCATCCATCTCTCTACCCTCACCCGTCCATCCCTCTACCCTCACCCATCCATCCCTCTACCCTCACCCGTCCCTCTCTCTACCCTCACCCATCCATCCCTCTACCCTCACCCATCCATCCCTCTACCCTCACCCATCCATCCCTCTATCCTCACCCATCCATCCCTCTACCCTCACCCGTCCCTCTCTCTACCCTCACCCATCCATCCCTCTACCCTCACCCATCCATCCCTCTACCCTCACCCATCCATCCCTCTACCCTCACCCATCCATCCCTCTACCCTCACCCGTCCATCCCTCTACCCTCACCCATCCATCCCTCTACCCTCACCCATCCATCCCTCTACCCTCACCCGTCCATCCCTCTACCCTCACCCATCCATCCCTCTACCCTCACCCATCCATCCCTCTACCCTCACCCATCCATCCCTCTACCCTCACCCGTCCCTCTCTCTACCCTCACCCATCCATCCCTCTACCCTCACCCATCCATCCCTCTACCCTCACCCGTCCCTCTCTCTACCCTCACCCATCCATCCCTCTACCCTCACCCATCCATCCCTCTACCCTCACCCATCCATCCCTCTACCCTCACCCATCCATCCCTCTATTCTCACCCGTCCATCCCTCTACCCTCACCCATCCATCCCTCTACCCTCACCCGTCCATCCCTCTACCCTCACCCATCCATCCCTCTACCCTCACCCATCCATCCCTCTACCCTCACCCATCCATCCCTCTACCCTCACCCATCCATCCCTCTACCCTCACCCGTCCCTGTCTCTACCCTCACCCATCCATCCCTCTACCCTCACCCATCCATCCCTCTACCCTCACCCATCCATCCCTCTACCCTCTCCTCATCCATCCCTCTACCCTCAACCATCCATCCCTCTACCCTCACCCGTCCATCCCTCTACCCTCACCCATCCATCCCTCTACCCTCACCCTTCCATCCCTGTACCCTCTCCCCATCCATCCCTCTACCCTCACCCGTCCATCCCTCTACCCTCACCCATCCATCCCTCTACCCTCACCCGTCCATCCCTCTATCCTCACCCATCCATCCCTCTACCCTCACCCATCCATCCCTCTACCCTCACCCGTCCATCCCTCTACCCTCACCCATCCATCCCTCTACCCTCACCCGTCCATCCCTCTACCCTCACCCATCCATCCCTCTACCCTCACCCGTCCATCCCTCTACCCTCACCCATCCATCCCTCTACCCTCACCCATCCATCCCTCACCCATCCATCCCTCTACCCTCACCCATCCATCCCTCTACCCTCACCCATCCATCCCTCTACCCTCACCCGTCCCTCTCTCTTCCCTCACCCATCCATCCCTCTACCCTCACCCATCCATCCCTCTACCCTCACCCGTCCCTCTCTCTACCCTCACCCATCCATCCCTCTACCCTCACCCATCCATCTCTCTACCCTCACCCATCCATCCCTCTACCCTCACCCATCCATCCCTCTACCCTCACCCGTCCATCCCTCTACCCTCACCCGTCCATCCCTCTACCCTCACCCATCCATCCCTCTACCCTCACCCGTCCATCCCTCTACCCTCACCCATCCATCCCTCTACCCTCACCCATCCATCCCTCTACCCTCACCCGTCCATCCCTCTACCCTCACCCATCCATCCCTCTACCCTCACCCATCCATCCCTCTACCCTCACCCGTCCCTCTCTCTACCCTCACCCATCCATCCCTCTACCCTCACCCATCCATCCCTCTACCCTCACCCGTCCATCCCTCTACCCTCACCCATCCATCCCTCTACCCTCACCCGTCCCTCTCTCTACCCTCACCCATCCATCCCTCTACCCTCACCCATCCATCCCTCTACCCTCACCCGTCCATCCCTCTACCCTCACCCATCCATCCCTCTACCCTCACCCATCCATCCCTCTACCCTCACCCGTCCATCCCTCTACCCTCACCCATCCATCCCTCTACCCTCACCCGTCCATCCCTCTACCCTCACCCATCCATCCCTCTACCCTCACCCATCCATCCCTCACCCATCCATCCCTCTACCCTCACCCATCCATCCCTCTACCCTCACCCATCTATCCCTCTACCCTCACCCGTCCCTCTCTCTACCCTCACCCATCCATCCCTCTACCCTCACCCATCCATCCCTCTACCCTCACACATCCATCCCTCTACCCTCACCCATCCATCCCTCTACCCTCACCCGTCCATCCCTCTACACTCACATGTCCATCCCTCTACCCTCACATGTCCATCCCTCTACCCTCACCCATCCATACCTCTACCCTCACCCGTCCACCCCTCTACCCTCACCCATCCATCCCTCTACCCTCACCCGTCCATCCCTCTACCCTCACCCATCCATCCCTCTACCCTCACCCGTCCATCCCTCTACCCTCACCCATCCATCCCTCTACCCTCACCCATCCATCCCTCTACCCTCACCCGTCCATCCCTCTACCCTCACCCATCCATCCCTCTACCCTCACCCATCCATCCCTCTACCCTCACCCGTCCATCCCTCTACCCTCACCCATCCATCCCTCTACCCTCACCCGTCCATCCCTCTATCCTCACCCATCCATCCCTCTACCCTCACCCGTCCCTCTCTCTACCCTCACCCATCCATCCCTCTACCCTCACCCATCCATCCCTCTACCCTCACCCGTCCATCCCTCTACCCTCACCCATCCATCCCTCTACCCTCACCCATCCATCCCTCTACCCTCACCCGTCCATCCCTCTACCCTCACCCATCCATCCCTCTACCCTCACCCGTCCATCCCTCTACCCTCACCCATCCATCCCTCTACCCTCACCCATCCATCCCTCACCCATCCATCCCTCTACCCTCACCCATCCATCCCTCTACCCTCACCCATCCATCCCTCTACCCTCACCCGTCCCTCTCTCTACCCTCACCCATCCATCCATCTACCCTCACCCATCCATCCCTCTACCCTCACCCATCCATCCCTCTACCCTCACCCATCCATCCCTCTACCCTCACCCATCCATCCCTCTACCCTCACCCATCCATCCCTCACCCATCCATCCCTCTACCCTCACCCATCCATCCCTCTACCCTCACCCATCCATCCCTCTACCCTCACCCATCCATCCCTCTACCCTCACCCATCCATCCATCTACCCTCACCCATCCATCCCTCTACCCTCACCCATCCATCCCTCTACCCTCACCCATCCATCCCTCTACCCTCACCCGTCCATCCCTCTACCCTCACCCATCCATCCCTCTACCCTCACCCATCCATCCCTCTACCCTCACCCATCCATCCCTCTACCCTCACCCGTCCCTCTCTCTACCCTCACCCATCCATCCCTCTACCCTCACCCATCCATCCCTCTACCCTCACCCATCCATCCCTCTACCCTCACCCATCCATCCCTCTACCCTCACCCGTCCATCCCTCTACCCTCACCCATCCATCCCTCTACCCTCACCCATCCATCCCTCTACCCTCACCCGTCCATCCCTCTACCCTCACCCATCCATCCCTCTACCCTCACCCATCCATCCCTCTACCCTCACCCATCCATCCCTCTACCCTCACCCGTCCCTCTCTCTACCCTCACCCATCCATCCCTCTACCCTCACCCATCCATCCCTCTACCCTCACCCGTCCCTCTCTCTACCCTCACCCATCCATCCCTCTACCCTCACCCATCCATCCCTCTACCCTCACCCATCCATCCCTCTACCCTCACCCATCCATCCCTCTACCCTCACCCGTCCATCCCTCTACCCTCACCCATCCATCCCTCTACCCTCACCCATCCATCCCTCTACCCTCACCCATCCATCCCTCTACCCTCACCCATCCATCCCTCTACCCTCACCCATCCATCCCTCTACCCTCACCCATCCATCTCTCTACCCTCACCCATCCATCCCTCTACCCTCACCCATCCATCCCTCTACCCTCACCCATCCATCCCTCTACCCTCTCCTCATCCATCCCTCTACCCTCACCCATCCATCCCTCTACCCTCACCCGTCCATCCCTCTACCCTCACCCATCCATCCCTCTACCCTCACCCTTCCATCCCTCTACCCTCTCCCCATCCATCCCTCTACCCTCACCCGTCCATCCCTCTACCCTCACCCATCCATCCCTCTACCCTCACCCATCCATCCCTCTACCCTCACCCGTCCATCCCTCTATCCTCACCCATCCATCCCTCTACCCTCACCCGTCCATCCCTCTACCCTCACCCATCCATCCCTCTACCCTCACCCGTCCATCCCTCTACCCTCACCCATCCATCCCTCTACCCTCACCCGTCCATCCCTCTACCCTCACCCATCCATCCCTCTACCCTCACCCATCCATCCCTCACCCATCCATCCCTCTACCCTCACCCATCCATCCCTCTACCCTCACCCATCCATCCCTCTACCCTCACCCGTCCCTCTCTCTTCCCTCACCCATCCATCCCTCTACCCTCACCCATCCATCCCTCTACCCTCACCCGTCCCTCTCTCTACCCTCACCCATCCATCCCTCTACCCTCACCCATCCATCCCTCTACCCTCACCCATCCATCTCTCTACCCTCACCCATCCATCCCTCTACCCTCACCCATCCATCCCTCTACCCTCACCCGTCCATCCCTCTACCCTCACCCGTCCATCCCTCTACCCTCACCCATCCATCCCTCTACCCTCACCCGTCCATCCCTCTACCCTCACCCATCCATCCCTCTACCCTCACCCATCCATCCCTCTACCCTCACCCGTCCATCCCTCTACCCTCACCCATCCATCCCTCTACCCTCACCCATCCATCCCTCTACCCTCACCCGTCCCTCTCTCTACCCTCACCCATCCATCCCTCTACCCTCACCCATCCATCCCTCTACCCTCACCCGTCCATCCCTCTACCCTCACCCATCCATCCCTCTACCCTCACCCGTCCCTCTCTCTACCCTCACCCATCCATCCCTCTACCCTCACCCATCCATCCCTCTACCCTCACCCGTCCATCCCTCTACCCTCACCCATCCATCCCTCTACCCTCACCCATCCATCCCTCTACCCTCACCCGTCCATCCCTCTACCCTCACCCATCCATCCCTCTACCCTCACCCGTCCATCCCTCTACCCTCACCCATCCATCCCTCTACCCTCACCCATCCATCCCTCTACCCTCACCCGTCCATCCCTCTACACTCACATGTCCATCCCTCTACCCTCACATGTCCATCCCTCTACCCTCACCCATCCATACCTCCTCCCTCACCCGTCCACCCCTCTACCCTCACCCATCCATCCCTCTACCCTCACCCGTCCATCCCTCTACCCTCACCCATCCATCCCTCTACCCTCACCCATCCATCCCTCTACCCTCACCCGTCCCTCTCTCTATCATGTTCTCTTTCCCACACCCCTCTCCCTCGCTCTCCACTAGCTTACAGTGTCTCATGGCAGAATGCTACATACACACACAGCCTGTGTGTACTCTGTGATAACTGGTAGAGGTATGGTGGAGACCTACAGTACAGCCTGTGTGTACTCTGTGATAGCTGGTAGAGGTATGGTGGAGACCTACAGTACAGCCTGTGTGTGCTCTGTGATAACTGGTAGAGGTATGGTGGAGACCTACAGTACAGCCTGTGTGTGCTCTGTGATAGCTGGTAGAGGTATGGTGGAGACCTACAGTACAGCCTGTGTGTGCTCTGTGATAACTGGTAGAGGTATGGTGGAGACCTACAGTACAGCCTGTATGTACTCTGTGATAGCTGGTAGAGGTATGGTGGAGACCTACAGTACAGCCTGTATGTATGCTGTGACAGCTGTATAAGTATGGTAAAAGCACAAGTCTATCCACCCCAGTGGCCTGGATAGGAAAGGAAGGAGGACTTCAGAGGCCTATTCTCTCCTCATCACAAGGCCTAGAGTTTTTCCTCATCAGGGTATGCGCTAAAGAAAAACTCCTGGCCCTACACATCACCTCATTACAGTAATACATACAGCGTATTGTAATACATTGTGCATCTAAGGTCAATGTAAAGTCAATACCTTTTTTATTCATGGATTTTCCTACCAGATACAGTGGCCCTTGTCTACCATGTTACGGCTCGGAATATCGGCCTATAAGTGGAGAGGGAAAGAAGGAAGTTAGTGAGAGGTCACAATCAAATGCATTCCTTCCTAGAAAGGAACTCTACTCCGACCAATAGGGAAAGTGATGAGATGAGGTTTTCTCTCTTCCTGTCTCCAATGCAAACCATTCCAGAATGAAACACTGACACTGTACAATTTATGACAGATTGTCTTTCAGATTGATCAAATCCTGACAATAGTCCACTTACATTGAGTCATGATTTTAGGCGTATCACACACTATTTTACACATTATTTAAACTTTTTTCTCCAGCGTCAAAGCAGTTTTTGTCTGAGCAAAGTGGGCACTGGCTCCCATTTCTTGTTGGTTTATTTATTTTGTTTGTTTTATTTTGTAAATCCTCCATAGCATATCAGTTTGGTATTATCTCTTGTTCCGGCACGTTACAGTAGACCCACAGCCGTATGCAGAGGTTATCGAACATCTCTCCGTGCTGGGGTGTCAGTGTTGTCGGGTCGGAATGCCTCACAGCAGAAGTCTGACAGGACTAAGGAGTCTGCTTCTCCCGATGATTGTGACAATGAGCAGAGCGGTGATGGATGGCCGGTGTCTGCGGCAGTAAATCCGGCCTCGTTGGAGCGTCAACCCCTCTCCAACCTGCGGCGTGAGGCTCTCAGTGGCACGAAAGATTCCTCTGCAGCAAGGAATTCCTTCTCAGAAATCCGAGCAGGTGATATTTTAGCAGTAACTGAACGATAGGGTAATATAGTCAGACTAGGATCTGATGTTTATAGGTTACAGGCCTGTCGGCCGAGGAAACCCTTCCTATTATCATTGGTCAATTACATGTTGTATCTACTCAGTCTAAGCTACTGTAGGCAATTTATTTAGCCCAATCATTACTGGCAAATAAAACAAATTTACAAAATCACATCAGATGAACAATAGCCTAAAGAGATATAGTCAATATATTATTTAATCTAGAGTTTATTAGTTCTCTCTGTGACCCCCACCCCATTTTCAGCTCTCTCACTCAGTCAAACACACACACACACACACACACACACACACACACACACACACACACACACACACACACACACACACACACACACACACACACACACACACACACACACACACACACACACACACACACACACACACACACACACACACTAAGAGAGAGCAGAGGAGAACGAGAGAGACCTCTCTTCCTGTTGACCTTCTGAAATGACAGCTGGATCTCTTCTTCTGACTGTAGTGTTTTTAATGTGTTGTAACTAAGTAACCCCATAATATGTGTCTCTGCAGGCCTGTTCACATGGTGATTTATCCTCAGTGTGTGTGTGCCTCAATGCATGCCTTTGTGTATGGTATTTCTAGTGTGTCCCCGGCAGAGTATGTGAGTGGAACCAGGAGCGGAGCGAGGAGCGGAGTGTACCCATTTTGACTGGAGTGTGGAGCGAGATTCCCAAAGGCTGGAGCGTCGGCCTTCTCCCCCGCTCCAATTTCACTCCCGTAGTGCTCCTGTAGCTCTCACTTTACGAGCTCAGGGCGCGCCCGTCCCATCATGCTTTTGTGGTCTGCTTGTGTGCTGCCATAGCCCCTTCCTTTAGCTACTGTCATGGAGTTCACTAAATATTTTAATAAAGACACTGATAAAACACACCGTTGCTAAATCAAGGTGACTTACAAAGATGAGGACCAAGAGCAAGAGAGGGAGTGTGGTGATGTAGTGTCCACAACTAAAGAATCATTGTGGAATCTGAAAAGACACATCTCATGAAAGCATGGTAGTGTACTCTGGCCAAACTGCTGTTTCTAAAAATCTATTCAAAGGCACTGAACCTAATAAGGCATTTTTTTGTCCAAATTCTATTTCATTCTAATTAAGTCACAGCCTATATGAGCACTTTGTAGACTATCATGATTTAAAACAAGGAAATGTTGTTTAAATGCCGAGGGCTTTATGTCCCTATCAGCCTAGTGTGTCACACTCGCTAATGCTTCACAATGTATTTCTTTGTAGGCTCTAGCCTTGAAATAATAGAAATAATATAGCCTGAATAATTCATTTCTGTTCCTTCTTAGTCTCCCTGTCTGGCTCCTGACCTATTTAGAGTGTTTATATGCTGTTTAATATGACATGTAGCCTTTTTGAAATCATGTTTATTATAATACTTTTCATTCAAATCATATGGTTTGGTTTCAATACTTCAAAACCAAGTAATGGGTACAGGTAGTCACAAAAATTGAATGGTGTTGGTTAAATTCGGATGTTAATCAATGGAGCGAATTTGGAGAGGCAGTTTTTTTCTTCTTCCTGTGAGCAAGGAACGGGTTTTTAGCGGTTGGAAAGGAAGTGGAGAACCGGAACGGTGTGTCCAATGAGCAATGAGCAGGATTTCCTACCGTTCAACTTGGCTCACATTCTCTGGTCTGCTTATGTATTTGTATGAGAAATATATCTGTGGGAGAAAGGCAGCGTTACAGTATGTAATGTTTGCTCCCACGGTGTGTGTATGTGTTGTCTGTTTGTGCATTTCTGTATAATAATTGTCTGGATGACTGTCATCCTCTGTAGGTCTACTGGATATGTGTAAGTTGTACTGGAATGTCTGTCGTGTATTCCAGTGATGTGTGTGTAATGTGGGGGTGTGTGTGTAATGTGGGAGTGTGTGTGTAATGTGGGAGTGTGTGTGTAATGTGGGGGTGTGTGTGTAATGTGGGAGTGTGTGTGTAATGTGGGAGTGTGTGTGTAATGTGGGAGTGTGTGTGTAATGTGGGAGTGTGTGTGTAATGTGGGGGAGTGTGTGTAATGTGGGAGTGTGTGTGTAATGTGGGAGTGTGTGTGTAATGTGGGAGTGTGTGTGTAATGTGGGAGTGTGTGTGTAATGTGGGGGTGTGTGTGTAATGTGGGTGTCACGACCGTGTGGCGGATTGACGGACCAAAACACAGCTTTAGGAAAATAAGCCATCTCCTTTTTATTAACGAAGAAGGCAAACGAAACAAAAACACTTAAACACTAAACAAAACAAGAAAACGATCGTGAAGCTAAACAACGATGTGCACACACTGGCTACAAACGTATCACATAGACAACTACTCACAACCAATGAGAGCCTATGGCTACCCTAAATAAGGCTCCCAATCAGAGACAACCGAAATCAGCTGTCTCTAATTGGGAACTCATTCAGGTAACCATAGACTCTCCTAGACAACTAAACATACATAGACAACACTAGACACATGTACTCCACACAAACCCATATACTATACCCAACAACCCCTTTACCATAAAAACACCCAAAACCAACAAAACACAAACATTCCCCATGTCACACCCTGACCTAACTAAAATAATAAAGAAAACAAAGAATACTAAGGCCAGGGCGTGACAGTGGGAGTGTGTGTGTAATGTGGGTGTGTGTGTAATGTGGGAGTGTGTGTGTAATGTGGGAGTGTGTGTGTAATGTGGGAGTGTGTGTGTAATGTGGGAGTGTGTGTGTAATGTGGGAGTGTGTGTGTAATGTGGGGGTGTGTGCGTAATGTGGGGGTGTGTGTGTAATGTGGGAGTGTGTGTGTAATGTGGGTGTGTGTGTGTAATGTGGGAGTGTGTGTGTAATGTGGGAGTGTGTGTGTAATGTGGGTGTGTGTGTGTAATGTGGGGGTGTGTGTGTAATGTGGGAGTGTGTGTGTAAAGTGGGAGTGTGTGTGTAAATTGGGTGTGTGTGTGTAATGTGGGTGTGTGTGTGTAATGTGGGGGTGTGTGTGTAATGTGGGAGTGTGTGTGTAATGTGGGAGTGTGTGTGTAATGTGTGGGTGTGTGTGTGTAATGTGGGGGAGTGTGTGTAATGTGGGTGTGTGTGTGTAATGTGGGGGTGTGTGTGTAATGTGGGGGTGTGTGTGTAATGTGGGGGCGTGTGTGTAATATGGGTGTGTGTGTGTAATATGGGTGTGTGTGTGTAATGTGGGGGTGTGTGTGTAATGTGGGTGTGTGTGTGTAATGTGGGTGTGTGTGTGTAAAGTGTGTGTGTGTGTGTAATGTGTGTGTGTCTGTGTGTGTAATGTGGGTGTGTGTGTGTGTGTGTGTGTGTAATGTGGGTGTGTGTGTGTAATGTGGGTGTGTGTGTGTAATGTGGGTGAGTGTGTGTAATGTGGGTGTGTGTGTGTGTGTGTGTGTGTAATGTGGGGGTGTGTGTGTAATGTGGGTGTGTGTGTATAATGTGTGTGTGTGTGTGTGTAATGTGGGGGTGTGTGTGTAATGTGGGTGTGTGTGTGTAATGTGGGTGTGTGTGTGTAATGTGGGGGTGTGTGTGTGTAATGTGGGTGTGTGTGTGTGTAATGTGGGTGTGTGTGTGTAATGTGGGTGTGTGTGTGTAATGTGGGTGTGTGTGTGTAATGTGGGGGTGTGTGTGTGTAATGTGGGTGTGTGTGTGTAATGTGGGAGTGTGTGTGTAATGTGGGGGTGTGTGTGTCATGTGGGTGTGTGTGTGTGTAATGTGGGAGTGTGTGTGTAATGTGGGGGTGTGTGTGTAATGTGGGGGTGTGTGTGTAATGTGGGTGTGTGTGTGTAATGTGGGGGTGTGTGTGTAATGTGGGTGTGTGTGTGTGTAATGTGGGAGTGTGTGTGTAATGTGGGGGTGTGTGTGTAATGTGGGGGTGTGTGTGTAATGTGGGTGTGTGTGTGTAATGTGGGGGTGTGTGTGTAATGTGGGTGTGTGTGTGTAATATGGGTGTGTGTGTGTAATGTGGGGGTGTGTGTGTAATGTGGGTGTGTGTGTGTGTAATGTGGGGGTGTGTGTGTGTAATGTGGGGGTGTGTGTGTAATGTGGGGGTGTGTGTGTAATGTGGGGGAGTGTGTGTAAAGTGTGTGTGTGTGTGTAATGTGGGGGTGTGTGTGTAATGTGGGGGAGTGTGTGTAATGTGGGTGTGTGTGTGTAAAGTGGGGGTGTGTGTGTAATGTGGGGGTGTGTGTGTAATGTGGGGGGGGGGTGTAAAGTGGGTGTGTGTGTGTGTAATGTGGGGGAGTGTGTGTAACGTGGGTGTCTGTGTGTAATGTGGGTGTGTGTGTGTAATGTGTGTGTGTGTGTGTGTGTAATGTGGGTGTATGTGTGTGTGTAATGTGGGTGTGTGTGTGTAATGTGGGTGTATGTGTGTGTGTGTAATGTGGGTGTGTGTGTGTGTGTAATATGGGTGTGTGTGTGTAATGTGGGTGTATGTGTGTGTGTAATGTGGGTGTGTGTGTGTAATGTGGGTGTATGTGTGTGTGTGTAATGTGTGTGTGTGTGTGTGTGTAATATGGGTGTGTGTGTGTGTAATATGGGGGAGTGTGTGTAATGTGGGGAGTGTGTGTGTAATGTGGGGAGTGTGTGTAAACATTCTAGAATTCTAGGAGTGTACAATCACTGTAAACCTTCTGTATGTAGCTGTGTGTGTTGTAATATTTATCTGTATCTATACCGGTTGTCTCCAATGTTGTGAATTTCTCTGCTGTTTCTCTGAGAGTTTTATTATTAGTTGGTTATTATTAGTGTTCCTCACTGATTTCCTTGGCACCTGTCTCTTCCCTGTCTCGCTCCCTCTGCTTCCTAAAATAGCCGGTATCTCCAGAGGGAGAGGAAACTGTCTCAGCCGTGGGAGCATAGCACAGCACCGGTGGCAGCTAACGTTTAGCCAGCCTCAGAGCTCACGATCAGCTAGCCTTAGAGCTAACACTCAGCTAGCCTTAGAGCTAACACTCAGCTAGCCTTAGAGCTAACACTCAGCTAGCCTTATAGCTAACACTCAGCTAGCCAAAGAGCTAACAGTCAGCTAGCCACAAATCTAACAATCAGCTAGCCACAGAGCTAACAATCAGCTAGCCACAGAGCTGACACTCAGCTAGCCTTAGATCTAACACTCAGCTAACCTCACAGCTAACAATCAGCTAGCCTTAGATCTAACACTCAGCTAGCCACAGAGCTAACAATCAGCTAGCACATAGTTAACTAGTTACGATGCTAATGTTCTGCTCAGCTAGCCATAGATGCTGTTACAGGGCAAATCCTCAGTAAGACACAAAGCTATCTCTTAGTGTGTGTGTGTGTGTGTGTGTGTGTGTGTGTGTGTGTGTGTGTGTGTGTGTGTGTGTGTGTGTGTGTGTGTGTGTGTGTGTGTGTGTGTGTGTGTGTGTGTGTCAAGGGTTTAGCTACAGTAGCGGTAGGGGTTATTAGGCAGGTATCCAGTCCAGCCACGGTGCCAGAGTCCCGAACCAAGATCCAGCTCCTGAGTGCTGCTGAGAGCAGTGCTGGCATCTGTGCCTGGTGTCCTCTTCCCCTTATCACTGATAGGGCTACTGATACTACAGAGAGAGGGAGAGAGGGAGACAGAGAAAAAATAAAACCTATATTTATGTTTATTTATTTTCCCTTTTGTACCTTAACCATTTGCACACTGTATATATACATGATATAACATTTGTAATGTCTTTATTCTTTTGGAACTTCTATGAGTGTAATGTTTACTGTTCATTTTTATTTTTTATTTCACTTTGTATATTATCTACTTCACTTGCTTTGGCAATGTTAACATATGTTTCCCATTAACACCCTTTGAATTGAAAATTTAATTGAGAGAGAGTGGGAGAGAGCAATAGAAGGAGCAGGGAGGGGAGGAGAGAGGGAGCAGGGAGTGGGGAGGGGAGAGTGAGGGGAGAGGGAGTGGGGAGGGGAGAGGGAGCAGGGAGGGGGGAGGGAGCAGGGAGGGGAGGGGAGGAGAGAGGGAACAGGGAATGGGGAGGGGGAGAGTGAGGGGAGAGGGAGCGGGGAGGGGAGAGGGAGCAGGGAGGGGAGAGGGAGCAGGGAGGGGAGGGGAGGAGAGAGGGAACAGGGAGTGGGGAGGAGAGAGGGAGCAGGGAATGGGGAGGGGAGAGGGAGCAGGGAGGGGAGGGGAGGAGAGATGGAACAGGGAGTGGGGAGGAGAGAAGGAACAGGGAGTGGGGAGGGAGGAGAGAGGGAGCAGGGAGGGGAGTCGAGGAGAGAGGGAACAGGGAGTGGGGAGGGGAGAGGGAGCAGGGAGGGGAGGGAGGAGAGAGGGATCAGGGAGGGGAGAGGGAACGGGGAGTGGGGAGGGGAGAGGGATCAGGGAGGGGAGGGGAGGAGAGAGGGAACAGGGAGTGGGGAGGAGAGAGGGAGCAGGGAGTGGGGAGGGGAGAGGGAGCAGGGAGGGGAGAGGGAACAGGAAGGGGAGGGAGGAGAGAGGGAGCAGGGAGGGGAGGGGAGGGGAGGGGAGGAGAGGGAACAGGGAGTGGGGAGGAGAGAGGGAGCAGGGAGTGGGGAGGGGAGAGGGAGCAGTGGGGGGGGAGCAGGGAGGGGAGGAGAGAGGGAGCAGGGAGTGGGGAGGGGAGAGGGAGGGGAGAGGGAGTAGGCAGGGGGGAGGGGAGGGGAGGGGAGAGGGAGCAGGGAGGGGAGAGAGGGAGCAGGGAGGGGAGGGGAGGGGAGGAGAGAGGGAACAGGGAGTGGGGAGGGGAGGGGAGGGGAGAGGGAGGGGAGAGGGAGTAGGCAGGGGGGAGGGGAGGGGAGGGGAGAGGGAGCAGGGAGGGGAGAGAGGGAGCAGGGAGGGGAGGGGAGGGGAGGAGAGAGGGAACAGGGAGTGGGGAGGGGAGGGGAGGGGAGAGGGAGGGAGGGGAGAGGGAGTAGGCAGGGGGGAGGGGAGGGGAGGGGAGAGGGAGCAGGGAGGGGAGAGAGGGCAGGGAGGGGATGACAGGAGAGAGGGAGCAGGAGGGGGGGGGAGATAGGGAGGGAGGGGAGGGGAGAGGGAGGAGGGAGGGAGGGAGCAGGGAGGGGAGGGAGGAGAGTGGGAGCAGGGAGGGGAGGGGAGGGGAGGAGAAAGTGATGATGATGAGTGCAGAATATTTTGGCTCTAATGCAATAAATTGCAGATAAATAAAAACAACACTTAGTCCACATGGTCTGAGCTGTAGTGGATCAGGTTCTACCATCCACATCAACAGGGCTGTAGTGGAGCAGGTTCTACCATCCACATCAACAGGGCTGTAGTGGAGCAGGTTCTACCATGCACATCAACTGAGCTGTAGTGGAGCAGGTTCTACCATCCACATCAACAGGGCTGTAGTGGATCAGGTTCTACCATCCACATCAACAGGGCTGTAGTGGATCAGGTTCTACCATCCACATCAACAGGGCTGTAGTGGAGCAGGTTCTACCATCCACATCAACTGAGCTGTAGTGGAGCAGGTTCTACCATCCACATCAACAGGGCTGTAGTGGAGCAGGTTCTACCATGCACATCAACAGGGCTGTAGTGGAGCAGGTTCTACCATCCACATCAACTGAGCTGTAGTGGAGCAGGTTCTACCATCCACGTTGACAGGGCTGTAGTGGTGCAGGTTCTACCATGCACATCAACAGGGCTGTAGTGGAGCAGGTTCTACCATGCACATCAACAGGGCTGTAGTGGATCAGGTTCTACCATCCACATCAACTGGGCTGTAGTGGAGCAGGTTCTACCATGCACATCAACAGGGCTGTAGTGGAGCAGGTTCTACCATCCACATCAACTGGGCTGTAGTGGATCAGGTTCTACCATCCACACTGACAGGGCTGTAGTGGTGCAGGTTCTACCATGCACATCAACAGGGCTGTAGTGGTGCAGGTTCTACCATGCACATCAACAGGGCTGTAGTGGTGCAGGTTCTACCATCCACATCAACAGGGCTGTAGTGGAGCAGGTTCTACCATCCACATCAACAGGGCTGTAGTGGAGCAGGTTCTACCATCCACATCAACAGGGCTGTAGTGGTGCAGGTTCTACCATCCACATCAACTGGGCTGTAGTGGTGCAGGTTCTACCATCCACATCAACAGGGCTGTAGTGGAGCAGGTTCTACCATCCACATCAACAGGGCTGTAGTGGTGCAGGTTCTACCATCCACATCAACAGGGCTGTAGTGGTGCAGGTTCTACCATCCACATTGACAGGGCTGTAGTAGAGCAGGTTCTACCATCCACGTTGACAGGGCTGTAGTGGTGCAGGTTCTACCATCCACATCAACTGGGCTGTATTGGAGCAGGTTCTACCATGCACATCAACAGGGCTGTAGTGGAGCGGGTCGAGACCTTCATGTTCCTCGGTGTCCAAATCACTAGGGACTTAAAATGGTCCATATGCACCATCACAGTTGTGTAGAAGACAGCGCCTCATCCCCCTCAGGAGGTAGACAGGTTTTAGCATGGGTCCTCAAATCCTCCAACAGTTCTCCAGCTGCATCATTATGGGAATCTTGACTGGCTGCATCCCTGCTTGGTTTGGCAACTGCACCGCCCTCGATCGCATGGCGCTACAGAGGGATGTGCCGACAGCTCAGTAAATCAGGACCTCTATATCAGGCGGTGTGAAAGGAAGACCCGGATTTTTTTTTAAAGGACTCAAACAGCCCGAGCCATGGAATGTTCGCTCTGCTGCAGCAGGGCAAGTGCTGCCATAGTAACAAGTCTGACACCAACAGGCTTCTGAACAGCTTCTAGCCCAAAGCCATGACTGTTAAATAGCTAACAAAATGGCTACACGGACTATCTGCATTAACCCTTTCCTTTCATTTAAGACATTTCATTTAAGACACCAATGCAATGACACTCCAACACACACACACACACACACACACACACACACACACACACACACACACACACACACACACACACACACACACACACACACACACACACACACACACACACACACACACACACACACACACACACACACACACACACATACTTAATTTGCTCACACGCACATTACACGTGCACACATTCATACTGACTCTACACACACGTATACTCACATACAATCATCTTAACCCTTTCCTTTCATTTAAGACATTTCATTTAAGACACCAATGCAATGACACTCCAACACACACACACACACACACACACACACACACACACACACACACACACACACACACACACACACACACACACACACACACACACACACACACACACACACATACTTAATTTGCTCACACGCACATTACACGTGCACACATTCATACTGACTCTACACACACGTATACTCACATACAATCATCATATGCGTTGCTTCTACTCTGTTTATCATATATCCTAATACCCTGTCACCTGACTCTATACACATATCTACCTCTGTCACTCCAGTATCCCTGCACATTGTAAATATGGTATTGGCCAGAGGATGTGAGCTGAGTTGAGCGGTTGGAAATCCCACTCATTACTCATTGAGAAGTACCAACTCCTTTCCAAATGCTCTGCAAGAAAACGCTCCTCGCTCACGTTCATTAAAATCACAATTTAACCAAAGCCCATCAATTTTTGTGACTACCTGGACCTACCAATTGATTTTGAAGTATTGAAATCAAACCATATGATTTGAATGAAAGTATTATATAAACATGAAAAGGAGAATGTAAGAAGCGCTCATTTCAAATAGGCTACATGTCATATTAAACAGCATATAAACGGTTTAAATAGGTCAGGAGCCAGACAGGGAGACTAAGAAGGAACAGAAATGAATTATTCAGGCTATATTATTTCTATTATTTCAAGGCTAGAGCCTACAAAGAAATACATTGTGAAGCATTAGCGAGTGTGACACACTAGGCTGGTAGGGAGTCAGGGACATTAATTACTCAGCATTTAAACAACATTTTGCCTACAAGTTGCGCATACACAGTTGAAGTCAGAAGTTTACATACAGGTTGGAGTCATTAAAACTTGTTTTTCAACCACTCCACAAATTTCTTGTTAACAAACTATAGTTTTGGCAAGTCCGACAGGACATCTACTTTGTGCATGACACAAGTCATTTCTCCAACAATTGTTTACAGACAGATTATTTCATTTATAATTCACTGTATCACATTTCCAGAAAATGATGTCATGGCTTTAGAAGCTTCTGATAGGCTAATTGACATAATTTGAGTCAATTGGAGGTGTACCTGTGGATGTATTTCAAGGTCTACCTTCAAACTCAGTGCCTCTTGGCTTGACATCATGGGAAAATCTAAAGAAATCAGCCAAGACCTCAGAAAAAAATGGGGACTTCACAAGTCTGGTTCATCCTTGGGGGCAATTTCCAAACGCCTGAAGGTACCACGTTCATCTGTACAAACAATAGTACGCAAGTATAAACACCATGGGACCACACAGCCGCCATACCGCTCAGGAAGGAGACGCGTTCTGTCTCCTAGAGATGAACGTACTTTGGTGCGAAAAGTGCAAATCAATCCCAGAACAACAGCAAATGACCTTGTGAAGTTGCTGCAGGAAACAGGTACAAAGGTATCTATATGCACAGTAAAACGAGTCCTATATCGACATGGTCTGATGAAACAAAAATAGAACTGTTTGGTCATAATGACCATCGTTATGTTTGGAGGAAAAATGGGTAGGCTTGCAAGCCGAAGAGGGTGGCGGGGGTGGCAGCATCATGTTGTGGGGGTGCTTTGCTGCAGGAGGGACTGGAAAGTTAAAGCTTGGTTGCAAATGTGTCTTTCAAATGGACAATGACCCCAAGCATACTTCCAAAGTTGTGGCAAAATGGCTTAAGGACAACAAACTCAAGGTATTGGAGTGGCCAATTGGAGTGGCCATCACAAAGCCCTGACCTCAATACCATAGAAAATGTGTGGGTAGAACTGAAAAAGCGTGTGAGAGCAAGGAGGCCTACAAACCTGACTCAGTTACACCAGCCCTGCCAGGAGGAATGGGCCAAAATTCACCCAACTTATCGTGGGAAGCTTGTGGAAGGCTACCCAAAACGTTTGACCCAAGTTAAAGGCAATGCTACCAAATATTAATTGAGTGTATGTAATCTTCTGACCTACTGGGAATGTGATGAAAGAAAAAAAAGCTGAAATAAATCATTCTCTATACTATTATTCTGACATTTCACATTCTTAAAATAAAGTGGTGATCCTAACTGACGTACAGGGAATCTTTACTAGGATTACATGTCAGAAATTGTGAAAAACTGAGTTTAAATGTATTTGGCTAAGGTGTATGTAAACTTTTGACTTCAACTGTAGGCTGTGACTTACTTAGAATTAAATACAAATTAAATGAAAAATGCCTTATTAGGCTCAGTGCCTTTGAATTTTAATATAATATCATCTCTGTGCTGGCAGAGCCACTTGGGATGCTGATCTTTTGGCCACACTTGGGCAGGGATGCAGAGTTTTTTAATTTTTTAAAATAGGTAGGACAATGACCCCAAGCATACTTCCAAGGTTTTTAGGCAAAATAACCCAATCAAAACAGAAAGCTCTGTGAAAGTTGGAATATGCCAGGCCTTGTAAAGTGTGTGCTGGGAGTCAGGAAGCAAGTTCAGGGAGTGAATAATTTAATAAATGAGCGAAACATAATACAAAACAAGAAACACAAACAACACACAGACATGAAACAGAAACAATGACGCCTGGGGAAGAAACCAAAGGGAGTGACTTATAAAGGGCAGGTAATCAGGGATGTGACGGAGTCCAGGTGAGTGTCATTATACGCAGATGCGCGTAACATTGGTGACAGGTGTGCGTCATAACGAGCAGCCTGGTGACCTAGAGGTCAGAGAGGGAGCACACATGACGGGCCTATTGGGCCAAAATCAATTATGGCCTATTTGATAGATAATACACCAACAATGAAGGAAACTTATAAATTAACTGAACACATTCAGTTATCTACCCACCTCATTCCTTTCTTTTGCATCTACACGTAGTCAGTACACCATCATGCTTTCGTGAGATGTGTCTTTTCAGATTCCACAATGATTCTTTAGTTGTGGACACTTCATCACCACACTCCCTCTCTTGCTCTTGGTCCTCATCTTTGTAAGTCACCTTGATTTAGCAACGGTGTGTTTTATCAGTGAGTTTATTAAAATATTTAGTGAACTCCATGACAGTAGCTAAAGGAAGGGGCTATAGCAGCACACAAGTAGACCACAAATGCATGATGGGATGGGCGCGCCCTGAGCTCGTAAAGTGAGAGCTACAGGAGCACTACAGGAGTGAAATTGGAGCGGGGGAGAAGGCCGGCAGGCTCCAGCCTTTGGGAATCTCGCTCCACACTCCAGTCAAAATGGGCACGCTCTGCTCCTCGCTCCGATCTAACTTCGCTCCACTCACATACTCTGGTATTGGGACTGAGCCTGATACTGACCCTGTATATAGCTTACTTACTTTCTCGTGTTCTTCTTATTTCTATTTATTGTGTGTTTTTGTTCTACCTTTATTTTATAGTACTACTGATATTTATTACTGCATTGTTGAGTTTTGAGCTGGCAAAAAAGGCATTTCATTGCACTTGTGCACGTGACGATAAAACTTGAAACCTCAGGCATTATATGCTTTAAAAAAGAAAAACGTTCTATATTGAAATCTCCCTAGATGATTTTGTGGCTGTGTGGGACTGGTGCAGTAGGCTACAGGGCACTCCAGTGGGATTCTGCTGTCTCTGCAGTGTAGACAGTTAACCAGCCAACTTGCAATTGTAGTGTGTTGAGGTGAGGGTGTGTGGCTGTGTGTGTTTCCCTCTCAGGACAATGGAGCAGGAAAACGATGTTGTGGAGCTCAGGGATGTTGTTAATATTGGAATGTCTTTCAGAACACAGAAGTCAACCATTTCTGACTTTAACTACCCTGAACAGAGAAAATATTCTGCTCAGTTGCACTGTATTTTTCATTTCAGTGGTAATGACAGAGAAATACTACTTTCTTTCTTGAGTGAATTTGTGTGAGAGAGAGAGAGAGAGAGAATGTCTGGCTGAAGCATGATGGGACACAGGAGACTGGTTGAATTCTAGGAAAGCCTCAAGAAGGCGCAGATGTGTGTGTGTGTGAGAGAGGAGCCATAAACACTGGCTGCTGAATGCAACCCCCTTCCTGTGTTTGTCCCTGGACTGGGAATCCCACAGTCAAATGTTTTGTTATCCTGCCGTCCATACAACAGGACTGGATGCACCACTGGGATCCCAGGAATAACTACCAAACACAAACGCACGCACACACACACACACACACACACACCGGTGTGTCAGGTAATATAAACTAAGCAAAAAAAATAAATGTCCTCTCACTGTCAACTGCGTTTATTTTCAGCAAACTTAGCATGTGTAAATATTTGTATGAACCTAACAAGATTCAACAACTGAGACATAAACTGAACGAGTTCCACAGACATGTGACTAACAGAAATGGAATAATGTGTCCCTGAACAAAGAGGGGGGGGGGAGGTGAGGTCAAAATCAAAGTAACAGTCAGTATCTGGTGTGGCCACCAGCTGCATTATGTACTGCAGTGCATCTCCTCCTCATGGACTGCACCAGATTTGCCAGTTCTTGCTGCCAGTTCTTGCTGTGAGATGTTCCACTAAGGCACCTGCAAGTTCCCGGACATTTCTGGGGGGAATGGCCCTAGCCCTCACCCTCCGATCCAACAGGTCCTAGACGTGCTCAATGGGATTGAGATCCGGGCTCTTCGCTGGCCATGGCAGAACACTGACATTCCTGTCTTGCAGGAAATCACGCACAGAACGAGCAGTATGGCTGGTGGCATTGTCATGCTGGAGGGTCATGTCAGGATGAGCCTGCAGGAAGGGTACCACATGAGGGAGGATGATGTCTTCCCTGTAACTCACAGCGTTGAGATTGCCTGCAATGACAACAAGCTCAGTCCGATGATGCTGTGCTCATTCCTTCGTGGATAAACGCGAAACTGACCATCACCCCCGGTGAAACAAAACCGCGACTCGTCAGTGAAGAGCACTTTTTGCCAGTCCTGTCTGGTCCAGCGACGGTGGGTTTGTGCCCATAGGCGACGTTGTTGCCGGTGATATCTGGTGAGGACCTGCCTTACAACAGGCCCACAAGCCCTCAGTCCAGCCTCTCTCAGCCTATTGCGGACAGTCTGAGCACTGATGGAGGGATTGTGCATTCCTGGTGTAACTCGGGCAGTTGTTGTTGCCATCCTGTACCTGTCCCGCAGGTGTGATGTTCCGATGTAACGATCCTGTGCAGGTGTTGTTACACGTGGTCTGCCCTTGCAAGGACGATCAGCTGTCCATCCTGTCTCCCTGTAGCGCTGTCTTAGGCATCTCACAGTACGGACATTTAAATGTATTGCCCTGGCCACATCTGCAGTCCTCATGCCTCCTTGCAGCATGCCTAAGGCACATTCACGCAGATGAGCAGGGACCATGGGCATCTTTTTTTGGTGTTTTTCAGAGTCAGTAGAAAGGCCTCTTTAGTGTCCTAAGTTTTCATAACTGTGACCTTAATTGCCTACCCTCTGTAAGCTGTTTGTGTCTTAACGACCGTTCCACAGGTGCATGTCCATTAATTGTTTAT
The DNA here is from genome assembly GCF_029448725.1 of Salvelinus fontinalis. Taxonomy (NCBI): domain Eukaryota; kingdom Metazoa; phylum Chordata; class Actinopteri; order Salmoniformes; family Salmonidae; genus Salvelinus; species Salvelinus fontinalis. The sequence goes on along the minus strand of NC_074697.1, from coordinate 11,141,773 downwards.
GGTTCATTGAACAAGCATGGGAAACACTGTTTAAACCCTTTACAATGAAGATCTGTGTAGTTATTTCAATTTTTACGAATTATCTCTGAAAGACAGGGTCCTGAAAAAGGGAAGTTTCTTTTTTTGTGTGTGTTGATATTGTGCAGCATTAACAGAATGAGGGTGAGTAGCAGCTGTTTGGGACCAAAACAACATTCTGTGATCCCATATCACTTATTACACACACGCACACACACACACACACACACACACACACACACACACACACACACACACACACACACACACACACACACACACACACACACACACACACACACACACACAGAGACAGAGACAGAGACAGAGACAGAGACAGAGACAGAGAGAGAGATGGTTTTCTTTAGATATGCAGGTCTGTTATGATACTGTTTACAGTAGGGCTGGTGAGAGAGATACTGTTTACAGTAGGGCTGGTGAGAGAGATACTGTTTACAGTAGGGCTGGTGAGAGAGATACTGTTATGATACTGTTTACAGTAGGGCTGGTGAGAGAGATACTGTTATGATACTGTTTACAGTAGGGCTGGTGAGAGAGATACTGTTATGATACTGTTTACAGTAGGGCTGGTGAGAGATGAGAGCATGTTTTATTTATTTATTTATTTAACCTTTATTTAACCAGGTAGGCAAATTGAGAACACGTTCTCATTTACAATTGCGACCTGGCCAAGATAAAGCAAAGCAGTTCGACACATACAACAACACATAGTTACACATGGAGTAAAAACAAACATATAGTCAATAATACAGTGAAAAAGATAAAAAAAATAAGTCTATATACAATGTGAGCAAGTGAGGTGAGATAAGGGAGGTGAAGGCAAACAGATATATGTATAAATAAATAAAAATATAAAAAGGCCATGGAGGCGAAGTGAGTACAACACAGCAAGTAAAATAAAAACTAAAAAAAACACTGGAATGGTTGGTTTGCATTGGAAGAAAGTGCAAAGTAGAGACAGAAATAATGGGGTGCAAAGGAGCAAAATAAATTAATAAATAAATACAGTAGGTAAAGAGGTAGTTGTTTGGGCTAAATTGTAGATGGGTTATGTACAGGTGCAGTAATCTATGAGCTGCTCTGACAGCTGGTGCTTAAAGCTAGTGAGGGAGATAGGTGTTTCCAGTTTCAGAGATTTTTGTAGTTCGTTCCAGTCATTGGCAGCAGAGAACTGGAAGGAGAGGCGTCCAAAGGAAGAATTGGTTTTGGGGGTGACTAGAGAGATATACCTGCTGGAGCGCGTGCTACGGGTAGGTGCTGCTATGGTGACCAGCGAGCTGAGATAAGGGGGGACTTTACCTAGCAGGGTCTTGTAGATGACCTGGAACCAATGGGTTTGGCGACGAGTATGAAGCGAGGGCCAGCCAACGAGAGTGTACAGGTCGCAGTGGTGGGTAGTATATGGGGCTTTGGTGACAAAACGGATGGCACTGTGATAGACTGCATCCAATTTATTGAGTAGGGTTTTGGAGGCTATTTTGTAAATGACATCACCGAAGTCGAGGATTGGTAGGATGGTCAGTTTTACAAGGGTATGTTTGGCAGCATGAGTAAAGGATGCTTTGTTGCGGAATAGGAAGCCAATTCTAGATTTGACTTTGGATTGGAGATGTTTGATGTGGGTCTGGAAGGAGAGTTTACAGTCTAACCAGACACCTAGGTATTTGTAGTTGTCCACATATTCTAAGTCAGAGCCGTCCAAAGTAGTGATGTTGGACAGGCGGGCCGGAGCAGGCAGCGATCGGTTGAAGAGCATGCATTTGGTTTTACTTGTATTTAAGAGCAGTTGGAGGCCACGGAAGGAGAGTTGTATGGCATTGAAGCTCGCCTGGAGGGTTGTTAACACAGTGTCAAAAGAAGGGCCAGAAGTATACAGAATAGTGTCGTCTGCGTAGAGGTGGATCAGAGAATCACCAGCAGCAAGAGCGACATCATTGATGTAAACAGAGAAGAGAGTCGGTCCAAGAATTGAACCCTGTGGCACCCCCATAGAGACTGCCAGAGGCCCGGACAACAGACCCTCCGATTTGACACACTGAACTCTATCAGAGAAGTAGTTGGTGAACCAGGCGAGGCAATCATTAGAGAAACCAAGGCTGTCGAGTCTGCCAATGAGGATGTGGTGATTGACAGAGTCAAAAGCCTTGGCCAGGTCAATGAATACGGCTGCACAGTATTGTTTCCTATCGATGGCGGTTACGATATCGTTTATGACCTTGAGCGTGGCTGAGGTGCACCCATGACCAGCTCTGAAACCAGATTGCATAGCGGAGAAGGTGTGGTGTGATTCGAAATGGTCGGTAATCTGTTTGTTGACTTGGCTTTCGAAGACCTTAGAAAGGCAGGGTAGGATAGATATAGGTCTGTAGCAGTTAGGGTCAAGGGTGTCCCCCCCTTTGAAGAGGGGGATAACCGCAGCTGCTTTCCAATCTTTGGGTATCTCAGACGACACGAAAGAGAGGTTGAAGAGGCTAGTAATAGGGGTGGCAACAATTTCAGCAGATAGTTTTAGAAAGAAAGGGTCCAGATTATCTAGCCCGGCTGATTTGTAAGGGTCCAGATTTTGCAGCTCATTAAGAACATCAGCTGACTGTATTTGGGAGAAAGAGAAATGGGGAAGGCTTGGGCGAGTAGCAGAGGGGAGGGCAGTGCTGTTGTCCCGGGTAGGGGTAGCCAGGTGGAAAGCATGGCCAGCCGTAGAAAAATGCTTATTGAAATTCTCAATTATAGTGGATTTGTCGGTGGTGACAGTGTTTCCTATCTTCAGGGCGGTTGGAAGCTGGGAGGAGGTGTTCTTATTCTCCATGGACTTTACGGTGTCCCAGAACTTTTTTGAATTTGTGTTGCAGGAAGCAAATTTCTGCTTGAAAAAGCTAGCCTTGGCTGTTCTAACTGCCTGTGTATATTGGTTTCTGGCTTCCCTGAAAAGTTGCATATCACGGGGGCTGTTCGATGCTAA